>NC_091118.1:86409240-86735490 GCF_040183065.1 Periplaneta americana | reverse complement strand
CTTTACATGTTTTCCATTGCTGCTGGAAAACACGCCAACATTTTAAAAGTGTTAACTTCAACATACTCAGTCAATTGAGACTTGAAATGTCCATATACATGTTAAATTCAACATGTTATATTTAACATGTTGTAGTTAAATGTTTAATAGTGGAGACGAGCCTTTACACCGCACTTATGTGGTGGCCAAGAGTTAAATTAAGGAGACTGAACTGCAATAACAGGAGCATTTAGAACAACTCAGGGCGCCAGCATATTACAAGAACAGACTACCTTGATATTACTCTTAGTATTCATCCGCTTACAATATAAATAACAAAATATAACAGTAGCTTTTCTTTTACATAACGTTTTACATATGAGTGAAGTTATATGTTTCGTTGTGTTTAATAACTAGAATTCAATTTTTATTTTCAAATAGTACAAGGTTATGATTTCCAAATATGGAACTATATTTTCCTGCGTCATGTGAGTGTTTCGACTGGGAGTCAATCACGGATTTGACAGCCATGTGCTTGTGTCTATATTAGGATATTTATTACCAGGGAACGGATTTATATGGACTAAAAATATATGAAATATGTAAATATATATGTAGTTATTTTTACCAAAATATGGAATTAAATATGGATTTTTACCAAAATATGGAATTAAATATGGACTTAAAATTATAAAAAAATGACTATGTACGTTAAATATTGGTACATTTTAATCAAACTAAACAAAAAATATAATGGACGTACCTTATCTTCCAATGTAGTTTCAACAAAACACAATTTTTATTGTCTGTTACCATAACAATAGGTTACAAACATTTCTTTCAAGTGCTGAAAAGTGAATCTTCTTCTATTGTCTCTGAGGATAGATTTATACTGACTAAAAGAGCGTTCGACGTCACAAGAAGTAACTGGTACATAATTCAATTTCACAATGTCTGCTGGGGATAAGTCCAAGTTAATCTTCACTGTTGATTCACCACTCATCACAGCAACAACCTTTTGTAGTTCTTCATATCCAGGGTTTTTTGAAAGTACAGTGTCCACCTTAGCTCTTACTGCATCTGCAACTTTACCTCTACCACGATTCAGTTGTTCCACAGTACTATTTATAATTTCAAAACTTTCAGATAGTGAAAGGTGCCTATTTTGGAGACTTTTGAGCGTTTTTATGATGCATGAAAATGTATGCTGAATGTGAGCTAAGTCATTCTTCACACTTATGTCACAGGTAACTGTTTTCGCAGTATCAATTGAGACTGCATCTTCAGAGTCCAATGCAAGGAGAACATTGTTAATAGAGTCTATATGTTCGGCATAATATTCAACTGCTTCTAGCCATGTACCCCATCTAGTTAAAATTGGCTTTGGTGGCAATGGAATTTCAGGGTACATTTCTTTCAACACGTTAACTCTACTGGGAGCTTTGAGAAATACTTTTTTCACTGATGAAATCAACAAATCTACTTTAGGGAAATTGTCTCTGACCACTTCTGCCACACGATGAAATGCATGCGCCACACAAGTAAAATGAGTCAATTTAGGATATACAACAGATAATGCTTGTCCAGCTTTGACCATATAAGGGGCAGCATCGCTAATAAAGAATAACACATTATCGTACATAATACCCTTTGGCCACAGGATACCCATAGCTTCGTTGAACAGTTTAACTATAGTTTTGTTATTGCACTTTTCTAGAACATCACAATGTAAAAGAATTCGTTCAGAATATTGTTCACTTAACAAACCGATAACTACATTACCAACAAGTCTACCTTCTTTGTCGGGAGTCTCATCAATGGAAACCCAAATTGAACTATCTTTAATTTCATCTCTTATCTTCTGTATTGTCTCATCGTAGATGGATGGAGCATACGTCTTCCTAAGTGTTGACTCATCCGGGATTGTATGTTGAGTATATTTTTCAAGGAATTCCCTGAAGACCTTATTCTTTAGTTTGTAGAGAGGAATATCAGCAGAGATGAGAGAACGGCACAGGTCGATGTTAAACTCAGATCTTACATTCGATGTTGTTGGTTGTGTTAAAAACAATTGTCTCTGCTTGGAATTTAGTTGTTTGTTGGCCTGATGTTTACTAGTTGTAATGTGTTGTTGCACCAGGAACTTTTGTGTAGATGATACTGCACACTGACACAAATTACAAAATAATATTTTATTGTCAGTTGATAAACCATCTTCTTTAAATTCTGAAATGTAACTTGTTAGTTTTGATTTTAAATTGACTGAATGACGTACTTTTGGCATATTTACCGTCTTTATAGTATGATTTACAAAACTGAACCTATGTGTACTCTGACTGGCATTTAACTGTTGAGCTGCACAACTGAAGTCTGTTAAAAATTTTAAATTAAATTAATACAGTTTTGTAACTTACTTTCCCATTGTTGATAGGACTGCTAATTTTCAAATAACTCTGATGTTAAAGGGATTACTGAACATGTGTTTAAATCTCTATTGTTGAAATGTATTTTTAAAAGTTAATGGAATTTTGTTTTGTTTTATTGTTAAACCTAATATAATATGGACTGTTTTATATGAAATATGGAAAATATATGGAAATTAACGAAAATATGTACTAAACTCTAAAATATGGAAAAATATGGAAAATAAAAGTAGGATTTTTCAACCCTACACATTGTGAAACATAAAGATAATGCAAAATATAAATTATATTAGCTTTATAAGTAAATATGTATTTACATATAAATCCTTTCCCTGTTTATTACAGTGAAAAGGGAATAGTTGTTGGAATACAAAATTTTCTTATAGGATTCGAACTTGCAGTCACATTCCATGTTGCTAATTTCGATTTAAGTACTTCTTCTTCTTCTCTTCTTCCTCCACTTCATGGATTGAACGGCAGTTCTGTTCCGGTCTTACAGCAAATCTTTCCAGCTCTTCTTTGGTCTTCCGATATGTCTCTTGCCTGTAGGATGATAGGTATATATTATTGTAGGTATTCTTGTTGATTCCATTCTTCCCAAGTGTTGCATCCATCAGTTCTAATACATTCATTTGAATTAAATATAATCTAGTGCATCCTTTTGTTCTCCTCAAGAAACTAATTTCCGAACTCTGTATTGAAACTTATGAATTTATGAATTTCACTTTTGAGTGGAATATCAGAATCGGTGACATTCCAAGTTATCTTGTTTTTTTTGGCAACGACACTTGCTTTTCACCACAACACAGAAATACTCCATTTCCTATTCATTATGAAAATGACAAGTTTTTTTTACTTATTTGAGGCACTCATTTTTTTCGCTATATTAAAATAATTAAGTAACTGATTAACTAGTGGACTTACTCGTGTTAATTATGTAAGCCGCACAGACTTAAGGTACGGTCACACGTCGCTACTTTTGCAGCGCTGCAGTACAAAAAACTGTGCAGCTCTTGTACTGTGACGTGTGAACAACGGTGCAACCCGAAAAGCAGTGGCTGCCGAACCTGCTGCCCGCTACTTTTCCATGCTGCGCGCGGCTTAAAAGTAGCAACGTGTGAACAGGGTTCTCAGGGTTGCAGCCGCAGCATTTTTGATATCGGTTTTGTTGAAACTTTTCCTGCGGTTGCAACCAGTGTTACCACCCAAATGTGCGAATGATACTTTTATTGTTTGGATATATTTTAATGTTAAATGTGATGAAAATAAATTATTTGTAACAGTTACTAAATACACAATACAGTCTGAGCATAATTGCTGACGATATAATTCATTTTTTTAAATTTTCCATAGCATAGTTCCAAACAGGAGGGTTGCCAACATTGATTACGTGAATATACTGTTGGTTATCATTTAAGTATATAGGCGTTTTTAAAAGCTTTATAATACGAGGGGGATCCAGGAAATAACGACCGGTTTGTTGTAATAATTAAAAAATATATATATTTATTTGAAAAAACAAAGTCTGTTACATAACTGAAGCTTCCTTTACTTCTCTACATAATCACCACTTACATTTAAACATTTGTCGTATCTGTTCACTAGCTTTAGAATTCCCGTGTTATACTCCTCTGCCGCCAGTTCATTAAGCCAGGTGTTCACTGTCTTCTTCAACTCTTCATCACTTCCAAAACGCGTACCACCCAGAAAGTCTTTCAGCTTAGTGAAAGGTGAAAATCGCTAGGAGCAAGGTCTAGACTATAGGGCGGATGATCAAAGATTCCCAACCGAATTGATCCAGCAATTCTCGAGTTGAAGCAGCAGTGTGCGGGCTGGCGTTGTCGTGAAGAAGCAAAACTCCTCTCGAAAGCATTCCTCGCCTCTTGTTTTGGATGGCTCGGCGTAGTTTTCGTAAAGTCTCACAATAACGATTTGCATTGATCGTAGTGCCTTTTGGCATGAAATCCAGCAAAAGAACACCTTTGCGATCCCAAAAGACAGTAGCCATGACTTTTTGTGTTGAGAGAGTCTGTTTGAATTTTCTCGGTTTCTTGGGTGATGAGGGATGATGCCACTGACGTGATTGGCGCTTGGTCTCTGGGTTGTTGTGAGACACCCAGGTCTCATCACCAGTCACAATTTGATCAAGAAAGGCGTCTCCATCTGTGTGATATCGCATCAAGAATGTCAATGCTGAGGCCATTCTCTGAGTTTTGTGTTGGTCACTCAGTTGCCAGGAACCCATCGTGCACAGATTTTGTGGTAGCCAAGATGTTGCGACACAATTTCACCAAGCAAAGAACGAGAAATGTCAGGAAAGGCAATATGCAATTCGTCGAGTGATGTGCGCCTGTCTTGCAAGATTCTGTCGTTCACTTTAGTCTTCAGGTCTTCTGTGATGAGTGATGGGCGTCCGGGTCGAGTTTCATCGTGGACATTTGTTCGCCCATTGTTGAACATTTCGCACCATTTTCTCACATTTCTTTCATTCATTACAGTATCACCATACACTTTTTTCAATTGCCGGTAAATTTCTGCAAGTTTCAAATGTCGGGCATTCAAAAATCGAATCACACTCCTCACCTCACAGTCGGCGGGATTATCAATCACGTCGTTCATTTTGAAGTAACACAAAATGCACAACGGCGACTTTATGCAACCAGTACTCACAACATTATGAGAACACATGTTAAGGAAGCCAGTTGACCTTCAAACAAGGAAGGGGAGTCAGCTGCTCGGCGGGTATGCGCAAACGGTCATTATTTCCTGGATCCCCCTCGTAAAAATAATGTCAATTTCTGAATACTAGATACGACAGAAAAGCAAATAATAGATAAGTAAGCTTTCGCATGAGTTTCTTAATAATGCGAACATAACCACAAAATGTATATTGAGAAGGCAACACGGAGATGGAAACCTGCAGCATGACTGCAGCTGCAAAAGTAGCGCCTTGTGTGTGAACAGACTCGCAACCTCCAGCTGCAACTTTTGCAGCACTCGGGTTGCGCAGCACGAAAAGTAGCGTGCAGCGCGCTACTTTTGGCTTACGTGTGAACACGACACGCAACTTTTGCAGCTGCAGTACAAAAGTTGCATTGCAAAAGTAGCGATGTGTGACTGTACCTTTACATAATTAACACGAGTAAGTCCACTAGTTAATCAATTACTTATATTCACGTGTTAAAAGTAGTGTACGAAGATTCAAAATGGATTAAAATAATTGTTTTGAAAATTATCAGACACACATGTGCACAAATCCATAACTTATAAAAGAACGCAGCAAGAACCATCTGAAAAACTACAATCTTTTTGCTATAGTAAAAGAGACTACTGCACAATGGGATGAGAATTTCAACTACGTCTCAGTTCAAAGACTGGGGAATCACATTTTCTCTTCTGCTTACTCATTCCACAGGCCATGAATGATGCCACAAGAAATCACGTGATTATGATGAGGTGGGGCTCCCTCACAGTTCATTTTAAAATACAACTTTCACTTCAGCTGGTTAAGGGAAGAAAAGTATGAATGGTTAATGTTTTCCATTCGGAATATCAATGAAATATTGCATTACAAATTATTATATCTGTAAGCTATTCTCGTTTTCATAACTCTTCTTGCTATAGGTATATGCAATCAAGCAAAATCCGGCCTGCAGTCAACCATGCATTGAACGTGCCTGAATTAGATAATGAAATTTAAAAATTCAAAAAATTTCTAAGCATGTTGCAGCTGCTGTTCACATTGGATTGGCCACTGCCAACAAAATCAGAATGAGAAAGTTACTTAACTATAAAATTATCACATCCAAACCTGTCTTTAAGATGCAGACATCATTTCAATGTGAAATTAGTTATTTTTAGGAAAGTTTTACAGTTCATTTGGTCTAGGTAGTCAGATTTTAACCTTGATAAAAAAATGCTAATTTAATACTGTTCTACTTGCAATGACTTGATTATGAGGGTGCATTCAACTCATTTGACATCTTACCTTCCATGTGGACCACTCAAGTTTTTTATTTCTTGTAAGGTATTTTTAAATTTTTTACATTCTGGAAGATGGTGTCTATTCATTTCCTATCCTTGTTTACATAAAACACATTCTTCTGATTCATAAATTCCAATTCTGTGCAAAAATGCTGACTGGAAGGTAGTTGTGTCCAGTATGTAGTCAGATCTCAGCAACAGCTTCCTTCTTGAATTTCACAGAGTAGTTCTTCCAGGATTTGTTAGTGTGTGTCCATTGTTTGGCTTTTGATTATTGAGAAAGTTTATGGTGTGTTTTATTTCTACATTTGCATTGATTAAACATGTTAGTGTATGGGTACTTTAAGGCATTAAATTGTGATAATACAGTCTGATCCGTTTGGGTATGGATAATATTAATTTATTATTATAAAGCTATTATGATAGTAGGAAAAGTTTCTTGCCGGTTATATTATGATTAAAATATGGGAGTTTCCATATATGACAATCAACAATACATAATCTGAAAGGACAAATGAAAATTGTAGAAGATTAAAATGGCTGCTACAGATCAACAGCGGGCACAATGTGTTCTTTGGTATGCTAAATTTGAGAATGTTAAAAGAGTTCAAAGGGAATTTTGACGTGAGTATAGTGTGCATATTGTACCTTAATACGATTCCATAATGTTGTGGTGTCGAACATTTGTAGAAACAGGTTCTGTGTTAAAAAACCATGCAGGCGAAATCCAGTATGAGAAGCAGCTATCTCTTGGCTTGGTCCCCAAACTCCCCAGATCTAACCCCTCCTGACTTCTTTGTGTAGGGTTTTCTGTCTATTCACAGAAACCCAGGAACATTGATGATCTGAGAGTAAAAATTACTCAAGCTTTCAACAAATCACCCCTCTTATGTTACAATGGGCATGGGCTGAATTGCATCACCATTATGAGTTGTACAGGGTGCACAATGGGGGTCATGTTGAGCTCTAAGGAATCTCCCATCTTTATACCGAAGTTTCAACAAATAAAGTTCAGTAGCAAATATTTTACGGTATTTTTATTTTATCCATACCCAAATGGATCACTCTGTAATTTGGTATTTAGCCAAAGGGAGAGAGCACAACAAGATTTTGTTACAAAAAAAAAATACGAAAACATGATAGTACACGAACACAAGCATATATATACTGAGAAAACAGCAGTAACACTCTTTAGATTCCCTCCTAGTCAAGACTGCATAAAACAATCATCTCAACAGAATGGAAATAACGACCAAAAAAGCAAAGGAGACAACATCTGTACACTCATACTGAGTAGTTGAAGCCAACTTTCTTGATAGAATTAGAACTTGTGGTCACATTCCATGTGAGATGTTATTATATTGTAATAAAATAATTATCTGTTTGATTGGGCAGACCTGTAGCAGCAGTTACTGGGTCACAACACGCACTGAACAACATTCCACTTCATCAAACAGCGTCCCTACTGACCCTTCCCTGATACGTAATATCAACTCATCACCAGACCTCGGTATTGAGAGTGATCAAGGTCGCTTCTCGAGTCTGGAGGCAACTTCAAGTGGGATACCAGTGGATGTGGCCAAGATGGTCAGCACTATGGAAGGCTATGCATCTGATGTGGATACGACCAACACAGCTGTTGTCATCAACTCAAGTAAGTAATGCACACTTCGGAATTTATCTTCAACTCAATCATGATGCTGTAGAAGCTTCTAGCATCATATGCAGATGAAAGCTTGAACCTATCATCTTCGTGAAAAATTGAGCTTCTCCCTACCCTGTTACAGTGTATGACAATCATTTATTATTGCAGCACTGACCAACATAATATGATCTGGAAATATTCACACATGATCAATGTTGTTGGCTTATTTTCAGTATCTTCAGTTACAATCAAATAAGACCTTCCTAGAATGCTGGTTCAGTGTTAACTTCATTTCTAGTGTGACACCTGGAAGATAAAGTACATTACTCCCACTGATACGATGACTAACAGTTGAATTTTTAACTGGGGGAGAAATGACCAGTAAATTTTACCTACTGCTCAGTCATTAAAGGACAAAATTTCTTTTCACTCTCTGTGTTGTAGAACTATCAAATTCACTTTGCTTCAAAAAGAAGCAGCTCTAATAAAATCATATTCTGCCAGATTTGCACACATGAACTATCAAAAACCAATAAAAGCACAATTTTATAGTAAGTTACCACGAAGTTGTCACCTTGTTCTGTTATATATTATGAACAATTTTTTCTCAAAATGAAAGTTGTAAAGTAGGACAGGAGGATATTTTTAGACCAACTATTGGAAAAGAGAGCCTACACGCAACAAGTAGTGACAATGGAATTAGATTAGTCAACTTTGCCACATCGAAAAATTTAATTGTCAAAAGTACAACATTCCCCCATAAGGATATACATAAATATACTTGGACTTCTCCAGATGGATTGACACACAACCAAATACATCACATCTTGATAGATAAACGGAGACATACTAGTATAGTAGATATTCGAACTTTCAGGGGTGCAGACTGTAATTCTGACCATTATTTGGTGATTGGAGAATTAAGAGAAAGATTGTCAGTAGCCAAGCGAGTAGAGCAACAAGTTAATATTACTAAATTCAATATTTTGAAATTAAAGGACGAGGAAGCTAAGCAAAATTATCAGGTCGAAATTTCGAATAGGTTTGCCACTTTAGAAAGTTCCGATGAAGTTGAGAAAGAATTAGATGTTAATAGCGTGTGGGAAAATATCAGAGATAGTATCAAAATTGCAGCTGAGCAGAGCATAGGTTATTATGAAACTAAGAAAAAGAAACCGTGGTTTGATGAAGATTGTTGCATGGTAGTAGAAAGAAGGAAACAGGCAAAATTGAAATTCTTACAGGATCCAGTTGAGGAGAAGAGAGATAATTATTTCAATGAAAGACGGGACAAATTGTACACTTAGGAATAAAAAGAGAGGTTACTTGAAGGAAAAACTGAATGAGGTAGAAACAAATAGTAAGAATAAAAACATTCGAGATTTATATAAGGGTATAAAGGAATTTAAGAACGGATATCAGCCAAGGGTAAACGTGATCAAGGATGAGAATGGTGAATTGCTTGCAGACTCTTCATCAATCCTAAACAGATGGAAAAACTATTTTGCGCAACTACTAAATGTACATAGGCCAAATAGAAATGATCGGGACGAAATTGAAATACAGACTGCTGAGCCATTTATACCCGAACCCACGCTTTCAGAAGTCGAAATTGCGATAGAAAATCTGAAAAAGTACAAGTCTCCAGGTATCGATCAAATTCCAGCAGAATTAATACAAGAGGGTGGAAGTGCATTATATAGCGAAATTTATAAACTTGTACTTGCTATTTGGGAAAAGGAAATTGTACCAGAACAGTGGAAGGAGTCCATAATTGTACCTATTTTTAAAAAGGGAGACAAAACCAACTGTGGTAACTTTCGAGGAATATCACTTTTGTTGACATCGTACAAAATTTTGTCCAATATCCTTTTGAGAAGATTAACTCCGTACGTAGATGAAATTATTGGGGATCATCAGTGCGGTTTTCTGCGTAATAGATCGACTATTGATCAGATTTTTTGTATTCGACAGATAATGGAGAAAAAATGGGAGTATAAGGGTACAGTACATCAGTTATTCATAGACTTCAAAAAGGCATATGACTCGGTTAAGAGGGAAGTATTATATGATATTCTTATTGAATTTGGTATTCCCAAGAAACTAGTTCGATTAATTAAAATGTGTCTCAGTGAAACATACAGCAGAGTCCGTATTGGTCAGTTTCTATCTGATGCTTTTCCAATTCGCTGCGGGCTAAAGCAGGGAGATGCACTATCACCTTTACTTTTTAACTTCGCTTTAGAATATTCCATTAGGAAAGTTCAGGATAATAAGCAGGGTTTGGAATTGAACGGGTTACATCAGCTTCTTGTCTATGCGGGTGACGTGAATATGTTAGGAGAAAATACACAAACGATTAGGGAAAACACGGAAATTTTACTTGAAGCAAGTAAAGCAATCGGTTTGGAAGTAAATCCCGAAAAGACAAAGTATATGATTATGTCTCGTGACCAGAATATTATACGAAATGGAACTATAAAAATTGGAGATTTATCCTTCGAAGAGGTGGAAAAATTCAAATATCTTGGAGCAACAGTAACAAATATAAATGACACTCAGGAGGAAATTAAACGCAGAATAAATATGGGAAATGCATGTTCGGTTGAGAAGCTCTTATCATCCAGTCTGCTGTCCAAAAATCTGAAAGTTAGAATTTATAAAACAGTTATATTACCGGTTCTTCTGTATGGTTGTGAAACTTGGACTCTCACTCTGAGAGAGGAACATAGGTTAAGGGTGTTTGAGAATAAGGTGCTTAGGAAAATATTTGGGGCTAAGTGGGATGAAGTTACAGGAGAATGGAGAAAGTTACACAACGCAGAACTGCACGCATTGTATTCTTCACCTGACATAATTAGGAACATTAAATCCAGACGTTTGAGATGGGCAGGGCATGTAGCATGTATGGGCGAATCCAGAAATGCATATAGAGTGTTAGTTGGGAGACCGGAGGGAAAAAGACCTTTAGGGAGGCCGAGACATAGATGGGAGGATAATATTAAAATGGATTTGAGGGAGGTGGGATATGATGATAGAGACTGGATTAATCTTGTACAGGATAGGGACCGCTAGCGGGCTTATGTGAGGGCGGCAATGAACCTTCGGGTTCCTTAAAAGCCATTTGTAAGTAAGTAAGTAAGTATGAAAGTTGTAAAATCAAACAGAAGTTTGCACATCGCAGATGAACATTTGCTGCTCAGTTAAAATAGGATACATGCAGTTTGACTCCTAACTTTAATGAGTTACACATCCATCATGATTAAAAGAAAATAAATAAAATCAAACAAGAATTTAAAAAGAAATTAACACGTTATATGTAAGTTGCTTAACATGGTCGAGTCTATGTGTTCGGTTCTGGTCAGGAACTTCACCCTTTAACTTGGCCAAAATTAATTTGATTGAGTTGACTGATAATGATCTGGTGTCTTAATGAATAATTTGGTGCTCTCTTTCTATCGCATTCTCATTTAATTCATGTCTTTTTTACTGGAGTAGTACTGTCGTGGTTTCAGTGGATTGATATGCTGTATTATTTTACTGCAACCATTTTTCAGTGTTCGGTTTTCAGGTATTTGTGGTGGGGACCTTGTTAATTACACTAGAGTGGTAACTGGCATTATCCATTATAATGATAGATCCTTCTTCTAGTAAATTTAATAATCTGTTGACATACCAATCTTCAAAGGTATCGGCAGACATTTTGTTTTTGGGCTGGGAACAGAACACCCATTTGTATTTCTTCATAAATCCTGTTTTGCAGATGTTACATGGCATATAATGAGCACACTGTCTTTTCCTATCAGAACTTTGAAGCCACCTCTTCCAGTTGAATCCTGCCAGATATCTTTCCTGCAGTGATTTTTACTAAACAATGTTTCATCTAAATAAACTACGGAATAGTTGTCGGCTGAAGTCCTCAAAAATTTAATTATCACAGCAATTATGTCACCGCTCATTAATAGAAATGTTCACCTATCATTAGTTCTTTTATACATAAAACCTTAGATCATATATGTAACAGATAGGTCAGCCTTATAGACTTTGACGTTAACAACTTTTGTCAGGTTTACTACGCTGCCATCTAGTTGTTACATAAGGAGTCACGTCATAATTCCCATTTGAATTGCATTAGCGACTGTACTGCCATCTCGTGTTCATTTATGGTGGACGGGTGGTGATCCTGGCGGTTGTTCTCTTCAAAGTGCTGCCGATTTTAACAGGCGATGAGTTATCTGTTACTTATATGATCTAAGATAAAACTTAAAATTTTCAGAATAATAAAATGTCCCATGGAAGATGTGGAGTCAGAGTAATTTATTTTTTGTCATGATATGAACAAATTTTTTAAGTGTGGGATACTCCCCATTGTCACATATTTAAAAAATTGTTTGGCAAAGTACAACTTTCTCAAAGATCTAAATTAGTAATTCTCTTCTGTCCTAAGATTTTTGCCAGGGGAGTTAAATAGTATAAGTTACATCAATTTGAGTGGCAGATGTTTTGACCTCATTCAGAACATATGACACTGTATGTACACTACCGCCACATGCTTTGGCTCTAAATGTCTGACACACAAAAATTTGTTTAAGAACACACTCCTTCCCATGAGTGTTCTTTGAAGAAAGTGTATGCACTTTAAAAATAATTGGGATAATGTACTGCATGTATACGATAACTACTGTATTTTTACCAGTTGGTACCAGGTTTTGAGAGAGATATTAATAAATTGCAGTTGTGACTATCTGAATACCATATACAAAAGAACAGCATAGTTTTTAACACTTTTAACTTCAGAGAGTAGTTTAGAAAAACAGTATACCATTCATGTTAAGTTTCCTCTGCATCCAAACCATGAAAATTTATTCTTTATTTCCTCATTTGGGCTACAGGTATTGTAAAAATATAATTCTTGTACAGTCATCTTCAAAATCTTCAGTTCTATTACCTCGCACAAATGAAAATTTGTCCCAAGGTAGAAATTTTACATGAAAATGTCGAACCCCACTGGGAATCAAATCCAGGCCGGCTAGTCTGAAGGCAGAACGCTACCACAAAGCTGAGCAGACTTAAGATTATATAAAGTGATAGGCTCAATGTTTGTAGTGTAGTTTTAAATTTTTATTTTTTATTCTTGATCTTCATTATTACTGGCTCATAATATCAAATCATTTTCCTAAACTATAAGTTTCAAGTGTTTAATTCTCTGATAATATTATAATAATTATATTAAATTGTATAACTTGATTCACAGTGGTGCTTTTGACGATATAAATGGTGGGGGGGGGGGGGGTCTGCATACATAAGTTAATGTATCTTGCTTTAATATGTCTTGTAAGTTCCACACAAGTCTTGGTGGAAGTGAATTTATCTATTATCTTCTTAGCACACAACACTACTAGTAGACACAAGCCAGGCAAAGAAGCAACTAAATGTAACTTTTTGGTGGGCACAAGGCTTCAGAAGTGTTATGACGACGTGACAACTTTGTCTACATCCTCGTCTTTTTCAGCCTCATTTTCTTCCATAGTGGAACTGCCTTTCACATCTTTGACAATAGTTTCATCCGATGGGATCTCATTCACTATAACTTCACCAGTCAACATCGATGAAATCATCAGCTTCAGTATTAGCAGTAATATGCTGAAGCAGGTCCTTGGGGGGTACATAATCCTCTTCTTCCAATGCTACACATCCAGTAGCGAAACCAGCCATCCGGAACAATTTTGTATAGTGACCGTTGACACACTCCTCCATGCTTTGTTGGCAAAATGAACAGCATTCAGAACATTTATTGATGTGTTCTGCTTTGATTCCAAGGCGTGGATTAAATGCAGTGTAATATGACTTGAAGCTCCGAATCACACCTTGATCCATGGGTTGCAGGGCTGATATGGTGTGGGAGGCAGAAAAACCAGCTTGATGTTGTTGAGGTTTTCAACATGAGGATGAGCTGGGCAGGTGTCTACCAAAAGCAGAATCTTTCTTTCTTTCTTTCAGTTCTCGGTCCCACTTTCGAAATTCTGTTTCGAAAATTGATGATGTCATCCAAGCTTTTTATCATTGAACTGATAGTTCACTGGTAAGTGTTTCACATTTTTTAAGGATCCTGAGTTCCTAAATTTTCCTATTAGCAGCAGTTTTCTCTTGTTTGTCTCTGACATGTTAGCACATATCCAAAGCGTTTACTAACTTACTTACAAATGGCTTTTAAGGAACCCGAAGGTTCATTGCCGCCCTCACATAAGCCCGCCATCGGTTCCCTATCCTGTGCAAGATTAATCCAGTCTCTATCATCATATCCCACCTCCCTCAAATCCATTTTAATATTATCCTCCCATCTACGTCTCGGCCTCCCTAAAGGTCTTTTTCCCTCCGGTCTCCCAACTAACACTCTATATGCATTTCTGGATTCGCCCATACGTGCTACATGCCCTGCCCATCTCAAACGTCTGGATTTAATGTTCCTAATTATGTCAGATGAAGAATACAATGCGTGCAGTTCTGCGTTGTGTAACTTTCTCCATTCTCCTGTAACTACATCCCGCTTAGCCCCAAATATTTTCCTAAGTACCTTATTCTCAAACACTCTTAACCTATGTTCCTCTCTCAGAGTGAGAGTCCCATACAGAACAACCCGTAATATAACTGTTTTATAAATTCTAACTTTCATATTTTTGACAGCAGACTAGATGATAAAAGCTTCTCATCCGAATAATAACATGCATTTCCCATATTTATTCTGCGTTTAATTTTCTCCCGAGTGTCATTTATATTTGTTACTGTTGCTCCAAGATATTTGAATTTTTCCACCCCTTTGAAGGATAAATCTCCAATGTTTATATTTCCATTTCGTACAATATTCTGGTCACGAGACATAATCATATACTTTGTCTTTTCGGGATTTACTTCCAAACCGATCGCTTTACTTGCTTCAAGTAAAATTTCCGTGTTTTCCCTAATCGTTTGTGGATTTTCTCCTAACATATTCACGTCATCCGCATAGACAAGAAGCTGACGTAACCTGTTCAATTCCAAACCCTGCCTGTTATCCTGAACTTTCCTAATGGCATATTCTAAAGCGAAGTTAAAAAGTAAAGGTGATAGTGCATCTCCGTGCTTTAGCCCGCAGTGAATTGGAGAAGCATCAGATAGAAACTGACCTATACGGACTCTGCTGTATGTTTCACTGAGACACATTTTAATTAATCGAACTAGTTTCTTGGGAATACCAAATTCAATAAGAATATCATATAATACTTCCCTCTTAACAGAGTCATATGCCTTTTTGAAATCTATGAATAACTGATGTACTGTATCCTTATACTCCCATTTTTTCTCCATTATCTGTCGAATACAAAAAATCTGATCAATAGTCGATCTATTACGCCTAAAACGGCACTGATTATCCCCAATGATTTCATCTACGTACAGAGTTAATCTTCTCAAAAGAATATCGGACAAAATTTTGTACGATGTCAGCAAAAGTGATATCCACAGCGTTACTCGTTTTTTTTTAATTTTCCCGCCAACACATTTTTCCCCACTAAACTTTAATGTTTTGTCTGGTGTTAATTGATAGAACAGACCAGTCTCATCACCATTAAAAATGTCATCAGGTGAATAGCCAGAACAGAATCTTGGCCACTCTGAACTCAACTACTTTGACGTCATTTCTCGATCCATAGACTTCGTTTCTCCACTAATCCTCCCAGCCGTAATGTTATGTCGTTTTTCCACCTATTCAGAACACACGAATTCTTCACTCTTGTCGAGTAACTTGGCTAGATGCTCTGCTTTCGTCTTCAGTACAGCCCGTTGAGAGAAACTCCTAAAGACCTCTGAAGAGTAAACCATTTTAGTAATGCTTGGTCAACATCGTCTCGATCAGACAACTGAAGTTTTTTAATGTGAGATTTTCTTGAATGCAAAGCATTCAGAATTTTGTCCTTGTTTTTCAAAATGTTACTGACAGTTGATTTACTTAAACTATGCTGTCGACCCACATCCGCTTGCGAAAGACCACGTTCAATCTCACTTACAATATTCGCTTTATCTTCCAAAGACAACACTTTACGCTTCGACATTTTTATACAGTAAATTCACTGTTTGAACACTAGAAATTGACTAATCAGGTAGAAATTACAAACGCTGCATACTCAGACTTGGAATTTCTGGAGTCAGTGGAAACTGGGAGGGAGTTGGAGTTTGAAAGCCATCGGAATTTTACCTGCATTTATGTTTGTTCCGCCCCCTTTAATAAAAAAGACAATTTCATTTTCCGTTGTTTGAATGCTATCTGTCAAAATGGAAATGTTTTTGAGAACAAAAGGCAACCTTTTGACGGTGGAGAATTAGAAATAACAGTAGAGTAGACAACAGAATGACAACCCTTCGACAGTGGAGTGAGGCAAGATCGTCATGTGTTGCCTGGATTTACAGTACAGGAATCACTAATCCTACTGTTATTCTTTGACTAAATGAGTAAGGAACTCAGAAAGTTGTTCTCAACACATTCCTTCAATTTTTAAGGTTCACTATAATCGAAGTGAGGGTTCACTATAAACGGAAATATTTATGTACATTTTAATGTATGCAGGTTGGGACCAACAATTTAGGTTCACTGTATTCAGAGTTGACTGTAATTGTATTCTCTGATTCAATCAGTCTTCAATTAAGGTAATACCCAGTCTTATCATTTTGTATACACAAAGCACGTCTTGTGGTCTGCTGCCTGCAGGAAGTTGAAGGTGTTATTGGAGGTAACACAACAGTTATGTGAATCAGTATACACTGAGCAGCGAGATGGAATGGTCGACGAAAGAGAACAGGGTTGCATTTATTGTACTGCCTAAGTGCAAGCATTCTGCTAGCACAATATTCAAGAACCACTAGGAATCACCATAAGATTCATTTATCACACCATAAATCGGTATGAGGAACTTGAATGTGTGGAGGACAGAGAGAGATCTGGTCGATGTCATTCGGTTCGAACCCCAGTGGTGGTGAAAGCAATTCGAGAAAGAATCCGCAGAAATCCCATTCGAAAACAACAAAAAATCATCACCCATGAGGTGAACGTATAAAAAACTGTGTGTCAAGGGTTCTTAACAAAGATCTTGGACTCCAAGCTTATCATTGGAGCTTTGGTCAACTGCTCACTTCTCGATTGAAGGCAATCAAATGGGAGAGAGCAAAGAACCTCTTCTGCTGGCATGCAAAAAAATGGACACAAAAACATCCTTTTTACAGATGAGAACATTTTTATGTTGAGAAACTGAACAAACAAAATAATAGGGTGAATGCTCACAGCAGACAGGAGGCTCGTGAAGTCATTCCTCCTATCCAACGAGGTCATCATCCATCGTCTGTAGTGGTCTGGTTGAGGGTGCAACAGAGGTTCATTTCTGTGAAAAAGTCGTAAGGACAAGTGGTGAAGTATACAGAAATACTGTTTTAGAGAAGATTGTAAAGCCTCTCTCAATCAGAATAAATACGGGGGTTTTTCAGCAGGACTCAGCACTAGCTCATAGGGCTAGACACATGCAACAGTGGCTCAAGGACAATGTTCCCGAGTTCATAGCACACCAAGATTGGCCGTCCTTGACTCCAGATCTGAATCCGCTTGATTACCAACTGTGGGACGTTCTCGAGAATAAAGCTTGTTCTTCACGACACAAATCTGGAGTGGCTGAAACGTGATTTGAAGCAAGCAGTGCAGAATTTGGACATAAATATCAGACGTGTCACTATTGATGATTGGCCGTGCCATTTGAAAGCCCGTGTGGCAGTAATTTTCAATAACTTTCTGTTCAATGTATTCACAATATTGTAGTTAATATACAGTGTGATAATTTTTTCAGTGGTGTTGTTCTTTGTTGTGCTATCCAGTTTAATGTTGTGACAGAAATTATGATAAGACTACAGAACAACACAATGGCAAAAGACAAATATCCATACTTTTAACACAACATTAAAACTCTGCACATTAGCTATTGTATAGGTACACTATGGATAGCACGAAAGTCTTGAATTATACCAAATGAAAAAATAAGCCCCATACGTCCAAGAAAATGAAGCTACAATATGTACCAACCTAAATGTTGGCAGATATTCTTCTTTACAATCTGGAAAGGCCAGTCAGATTAACTTTCAGAGATTTTTACATTGAAAGTCGAATACAGTATGTGGTAGAAAAGTTAAACAGCTAATTGTTGTTGTTGTTTTCTAATGCCAGGCATTTGACAATAAAGTCATTTGACCTCTTGCACTCCAATATTTTTCAAAGATATTATCATGACCACTGAAGCACAGATTTTGAGGTGTTCCGAATCCATTTCTTGGTTTGAGTTGCACAATGGACAGTTAGGGGACTGATATATTCCAATTCTATGCAGGTGTTTGGCCAAACAATCATGGCCTGTTGCTAATCTAAATGCAGCTACAGACGATTTTCGTGGTAAATCGGGAATTAACTGTGGATTTTGATGCAAAACAGCTAATTGTTAATTATGACATATAATGCATTGCATGCCACTTTAGGCAAATAAACATGAACTACCCCTCTAAGGAAAGGAAAAAGAGAAACCATGTTTTGAAAAGCAACAGGGTACGGAACAGTGTGATATGACCTTGAATCATTGCCACTTTGTTGTGAGAGTGAACGTTTTTATTTTGAAAGATGCAAATTATAACCTTAAAATGCTCTGACGACTAATAAGTTTCTTTTACAGTCATGAATGGTGTTTGATGTTGCAGGAGGTGATACATCTGTGAAGAGTTATAAGGAACTAGAGCAGGAGAATATTGTGTTGAGACGACGCCTGACCAGGACACATCGAGCTCTTGAAGAGACACTGGCTCAACTCACAGCAGCAAACCAAAGAAAGAAGCAGGTGGAACGTGCTATTTGTAAACAACTTCATAAGACTCATCACATCCTCAAGAAAGCGAAAGTAAATCTTGACATGAGAGCAACAGATCTAGTAACACCATCCACAGAAGAGGTGGAATAGTCATGGCTATGGCTGCTACACAAGATCTGAAATTTAAGGCACTAAAACCAGAGATTTCCTTACCTATTGCATTTCTATTCCATCCATCTACCAGCAAAATAAAGCAAGTCCTTCGTTCCTTCCTGTAACCCAGGAATATGTGGGTGATATGGTTAATGAATGAATTCACAATATGAGGTTATGAAGGATGTGCAAAAACGCACCGAGGAAGGCAAAGAACTTAATATTTGGAACTGTGAATTTTATTATGCATCCAGTGAGACAATGGTTCCTTCCAAAACTATCCCTTTGTGCCAACATGTAGTATTAGGTGAATGTGAGGTCCACTCATATATTTTTATTTTCATGTTTCATGTGAGTTTGTGTGACTTGAAAGATTGACAATGCAACAAACATACCTGATGGTTGTTGAAATTGAAAAACATAGGTACCTACAGCACAAGTATTTACTAATTTCATGACTTGAGTCACCCTTCACACATGTTTCCTAGAACTGTAGTAAAGTAGTTTGTCTAACATTCATGTAAGAAATTAGAACTGTACATATTTTGCTTGATTTTTTATTTTAAAAAGAAAGTAAAACTTACTTTTTTGATTGAAATTGTGACTGCATATATTTTTTCCTTAAAAATACAGAGTGCATAATAAACATTGAAAGAAACACTGATCATCCCTAATACCCAAAGAATGTAAGCATTTCTGACAATCATACATCTCTACAAATACAAGCTAAATAAAAAAGTTCATAGTTCAAAAGAAACATTAAAACAGGCTTCTATCCTTTATTCGCAGGGATGCAGTTGTCTGGAGTAACCATTTGTAACTTTTTAGTACAAATGGTATCACCCTGTTACACCAGTTACTTTGAAAGTAAAACTTCTGTAACTGTGTAACATATATTTATGAAAACTTGGTCACACAATTTTTAACAGATTTCACTGCATACAGTTTAACTGAAAGGTTTACAACCTCAACACTAAACCTTGATGATACACCTAAAAGAAATGGAAATACGGAAACACGCAGGTGGAATAGAAGTGATAACCTATACCTTCTCTGTTGTTTATCCCTGAGGCTGTGGAAGGTTTTACAACTAGTCTGAAACAACTGAAGAAACTCAAGTTCAAATGCACTCCGTGTTTTCAATATTCTGAAGCAAATGTTTCTCATTACTCCATAATCAAAATATGTAACAGCATAAAAAGCAAGAATATCTACACCTAAGTTTCATCAGGAAAAGAAGGCCAATATATCTGATTATGGAGACAAAATGAGAAATGTTATACATCAACTAATATATCTAAAACGTATCCTGCTAGTCTTGAATATAGTTATTCTCTCAATAAATCAACCAAGACTGCACCCCTGTTAACATCAATATTACTATTAACGATCTGACTGCAAGTTTTAACATATTATGGCTTAAATATTTATTGTCCAAAGTTAAAATATACGTAAGTTGTGTCAACAAATTCATATAACATTGTGTCAAATAATTTTTAACTCTTACAGTCAGGTCAATGCAATATTATATTATAGGAGACATGGCTTCTAATAAATAATAAAATCGGGAGGAGTGGGAAGCTTAATAGCAAACATGCATCCCGAATTACTATTATTATAATAGTAATGGTGATGGCACAACTTAAAAATCAATAGTAAACACTGTCAATGGTACTGCAGTCTGGAACTTTATTTCCATACCATTACTATCGATCTAATCTTTTTAAAAGTTCACTTCATTTCTTCCCTATATTAAAATTAATTCAGATATACCATTTTGCACATAAAAGCAACAATAAGGTTCATCTACTATCTGCTTTGTTACATGAATTATTCCGTGAGTCTTCAAAGGATTCAGAATTTTACTCATGCAATACAATTTTACAGACTGCAAAATACTGAAACTGGTAGAAAAATTCATCTGCACTTAATCTTACATGTCTTCATCCTCCCTCTCTTTATCCTTGTCCTTCTGCCTCTCCTTTTTTGTCTTTTTTATTTTCTTACTGAGTGGACAGTAGTAAACTCTGTGACGTGACAATTCCATCGATCTCCGGAATGTCTCATGACAATCCATGCATGCAAATGGCTTGTAAGGTGTGTGCTTCTCTTTGTAATGTAGGTTTATATTACTCTTAAATTTAAATGCCCCAGTGCAGTAAATACAAACAAATGGTTTGGAAAGGTCCGTGGTTGCTGTGACATTACTGAGCTGTGCACCACAATTTACTTTGCTACCAAATCCCAGCTCTACTGGGATTTGCATTGTCAAAATTTCGGGACGATGACACGTTCGGACATGCACCTTCAGAGTCTCTGCATCACCATATCGCTCTATGCAGTAGCAACATTCATACGCAATGCTGCCATCGGGCGCTGGCTGGATTATTCCTATTCGCAGCTTCTCGCCTGGGTTGAACACAGCTGGGTCATTGTCATATATTGTTCTCAACTCCCGTTCCTCTTCTTCAGTGTTTGGCTCCTTCCCTCCATCCTTACGAACCTGGTTTCCATTTTCATTTGCTCCTGAGTCATTTAAGCTACCATCTTCACCAAGTTGCTTGCTTGTACCAGCATCACCATCAGGCTGCCCTTGGCGCCAGGTCTTCTTTGCACGTTCAGCCTAAAATCACATCCAAAAGGTAAGATATACATTATTTCCTACATTGATTATATTAAGAAACATGTACACAGTAGTAAAGAATTTTATGAACCAGCAGTCATGTGACAATGCTTTGTATTGTATTGAGAATGTACTGTGCCGCCACGATCGTTGTGTGCTGTTCCCGCACTTGTACCATTGCATTACATAATTCAATTTAAATCCTGTCCAAATTCAACGTCGCAAATTTCTAGCGCAATAATTAATAATAGATCCCTATTAGAAACAACAACCACCAAATTTCTTGGCTTAAAAATCGATAATGTGTTAAATTGGAAAAATCATATTAAAGAAATTACCCCCAAACTAAATTCAGCTTGTTTTGCTATTAGATCTATGCAAAAGATAGTAAATATCAATACCTTAAAAACAATATACTTTGCATACTTCCACTCGGTAATGAGTTTTGGAATAATATTCTGGGGAAATTCCACAGATAGTAATAATATATTTCTATTACAAAAAAGAGTAATTAGAATAATAATAGGTGCCAAATCTAGGGAATCGTGTAGGACTATTTTAAAAAAACTACAAATAATGCCCATGGCTTGTCAGTATATCTTTTCATTATTAATCTTCCTCGTATGTAATCGTGAAAACTTTGTAACTAATTCAACAGTTCATAGAATAAATACACGTCAAAAAAATGACTCATACTCCATCGGCAAGTCTATCGTGCTATCAAAAAGGAGTGCGTTATATGGCAGTAAAAATGTTTAATAGCCTCCCTATTGATATAAAAAATGAAACTCAAAACATAAAATTATTTAGGGCCAAATTAAAGAAGTACCTAATTTCTCACACTTTCTATTCTATAGGTGAATTCATGACATTAAACAATGTTTCATGAAATTGATACTAAAACTATGTGTCGTACTAGTACACTATATTGTAAATCTCGTCTGTATATATTTCAACTAGACTGTGACTATAAATTAAGATTTTATAATAGTATTAAGTTTTTTGACTTGTTCCATATTCTAGCTGTAAGCATGTATGAATACCATGGAATGTTAATAAATACAATACAATACAATTGCTTGAAGAAGTGAACTTTGGCAGAGATGATTACTTTGAAGGTGTAAAGTAACAACTACTGTAATATGTTTATGAAATTACTATAACATATACTGAAAGGAGTTAAGTATGTGTAAATATACAATAAATTTTCTAATAATCTCCTCTCCATAATATCCTTTGCATTAAACATACAACTGGTTCATATACAACTTTAATCTTACAGTACTTGGCCAGCACACATGTAACACACATTTATGTAATTTGTAAAATATGTGTAGATTAATTTATTTTTCGGTAAGTGGTACTATCGCGACTTTTAGAACAATGTACGTCATACTTAAGTTCAACTTTAATTGGAGGAATAAAAATAAAATCGTAATAATCAAATAAAAAATAATAGTGTTTCCGAGCAGTATTTCATGTGTAAGAAAAACAGGGATTTTGTGCAAATATAATATATTTTATGTTATATTTGCCTCAGAATCTCAAAGTAGTGTTGCTATTTGGTCCATAACTGTATCACAGAGGAAAGTTCATCCAAAATATTCAGCTTCTGTTAAGAATTCTATGTATCCTTACCCATATTCTTCACCTGGAAATTCTTCAAGCTTGGTCTAACTTACGTTAGTCTAGTTTTTGAACGCAACACAATTGATCTTATTTACATATATTATGTTGAGGACTTTCCTAGAAATCAATATGGCCCATCTTTCTCAGTTTGTATTTCTGTTATGTTATAGATTAAAAAATGACTAAGTTTTCTTTCAAAAATGTTGTTACAGGGATAATTATAAATAACTGAATTTTGTTTAGCACATGCAGGCATATGTAGACTGCTATGGGCAGATACAGGAAATTTCAACATGACAACGATGATGTGGTCAATAAAGGAGAGAAGTAAGGAAGTATAGCTGTTGTATTTGGCCCAATAGCTTAGTGAATAAGTTGCTCAGCCAGTAATCAAAGGTTGTTGGTTCAAGCCTGTCACCAATCTGTTCTATATTTATTTTATTTTTTTAATTACATGACTACTCTTCAAGAGCTGAGTTCGACAACTATTTTTTCTAACAACTGTTCTGGCAGGCTTTCTATATAAATAAGGGAGAGATGCTGAGGATGATAAAATATTACGGATAGCATGAAAATATGCTGGAATGTCACATATTTTTACTCTATAAGATATTATTTTATGCCATTACTGTCCTGTAATAGTAATATACGTTACAAGAGCGGTATGTTGACGTTTTTCATGGTCGAGGAAAAGTTTGAAAAAGCGAAACGTAGTTGAGTTTTTTTAATTTCCGAGAACATGAAAATAAACATATCGCTCGTGTATCGTACATTATTTTGTGCGAACATAGTTTATTACATACCTGAAAGACGAATTTCTAATTAGTTGCAATGAAATCTCCATGTTGGTTTCTGTTTAAGGATGGCAACTTCGGAAAACCAAAATATCTTTTTTCAACATTGTTGCTATAAAATGTTTTCTGTGTTTACTATACTCCAGCAGGCCGTGATATACGTCTGTCTTTTTTTTTCCCCCAGTCTATAAATGCGAACTTAAAACGGTAAGGTTATGTAATGATTTATTTTTCATTTTAATATTTTAACAATATTATTTATATAACATATTGCAGTAATAACATCAGCATCTGGAATCTTGTTGATTTTTTCACGGCTTCCTTAATGTTACTTGTATCAGGAATGCAATAAGTTTCGTGGAGTAGTAGACTTTACTTAATTTTTGCAAATATTTAAAAACAATAATTAACATTGCAATTTAGGTGAAATTGCAGTGGTAAGTTTCCAATTTATAATTATTACTATGTTAAACGTCTCTAAAAATAATATGTTAAAAGCCTTAAGCAGTAAAATGAATGTCGCGCTTAAGCGGTAAGAAGAGGGAAATTGTTATGTGTGTTACGTTGGGAATACTGAATGTGGTATTTCACACTTACCGCGTATTGATTCTGTGCGGAAAACAAGCAAATATGCACGATCTCGCACAAAATCATTTTATTGTATCTATTTTAGTTCATTATATTTTATATTGTTGTAGTTAGTTCTAGCTGAGTGGAAGAGAAAGTCTGAAGGCCTTAACTCTATCACACAAATACATTTTTCATAAAAAAAAAAATTTTTGCACAACTTTCACTTTTCCTATATTTTAAGAATTTCTATTAGTATATGCTAGTCCTTTATTGATGCCACTGGAGTTCGTATGTAATCACAGGATATCTTTCCATGATATTGCTATGATAAAATATTGGGCCGATGAAAAAGTTCATACCATTTCTTCTTTCTTTTTTTGCTATGAAAAAAGTCTTTGAGACAGAAATTAATCAGTAATATATTCTCCTACATTAATCTATGACTCTGCCAACGTTCAAGTACCTAGTTTTTCAATTTCGTATTTGAAGAAATCTGCTAGTTTGGAATTAAAGAAATCAAGCCAAGTTTGTAAAGCATCATTATCAAAGGAGTTTCCTTGAAGACTGAGAGAACAGAAAAGGTGGAAATATGAGAGCGCAAGATCAGGAGAATATGGGAAATGTGGAATCACCTCTCAACCTCATCATGTTAGCAGAGTGCGAGTGTGCATTACTGTGTTGCAGCAGCACTTGATGCAGTCTTCCCAGTCATTTTTGTTCAATTGCAACTGCAAGATGTCTGAATTATTATGGTCCCATTCCTGGGAAGCAATTCATGGTACACAACACTTTCTTTATCTCATCAGATGCATAACATCATCATCTGTGGATGGACACTCACTTTTGTATGGGGTGTTGTATGTTGAAACCACAGAACCATTTTCTTGCACTGCTTCTTCTGGTGGCATTCTTCCCGTACACAGCACAATTGTTTCGAGCTGCCTTTGCTCCTCTATTAAACTCACACAGAAGAATATGTCGGAAATGTACTTTTTTTTCACTTGACACTGCATATTTAGCCCACAAATAGCACACACTTTCTTAAAATTTGCAAAATTCAAGGCATATTTAAAAGCACAGCATTCTAAACTTATGCATCAACCTAATAATATAACAGAAGAACTGACAAAACTATATGAACTACAGAAATCAGTGAAAAATTAAAATATATTTTTTTTCTTCATCAAACAGTCAAGTATCTAGGCTCAATGGCCTGTTCCAATCTCATTTTCCATCCAGTATTCTTCTAATAGGGTGACCTTGGCTATGTTGTCCTATTGGATAGTATTTCAGAATTAAAAATAATAATAATAATTCTTAAATATTTTTGTTTCAATACAAAAAAAGAAAAGCATTGTAACAAGCAGGCTCGAACTGTCAACCCTACTGTTATTAATCCAGCACCTTACCCATTGGGCTACAGGACTGTTCACAACAGCTTCCTCTTTATATCTTATGAAGGTTGTGAGCAAATTGTAAAGTTAATATCTCGAAAATAAAGCCTATTCGAAAGGATTTTCGGATGGGTATTGTTCTCCCATCATGAAAGTTCAACAAAATCAGTACCATCCAGAACAATGTGAATTCCCCTTCTCAGTTACAAAATCTCACCACTGATTTTAATTCAGCATTACTAACATTAAAAAAAACTCAACAAATGTGCAGTGTTACAAAAGTCGCAGTGCACCGCCCAGACAAAGATTTATTCACATCCCCTAAGAATAATGGTATCATTAGTTGTCCTGTAATTATAATTCAATCTTCAACTTGGTGAGGTTGCCAAAGACAAAGAATGTTAAACAGTAACATTTAAAAGGACATTAAAAATCTCTTACAAGAAATTTGTTTACAAGAAACTAAAATTTGCAGTAGATAATATTTCACATAATGAAAATTTATAAAAATACAGATAAAAAAAATAGACTCAGAAAATTCAACTGTAATTTGAATTGAAATACAAATGTCGCCGTAAAATCTGCAGAAAGCTAGAATAGAAATTTCCTTAACTGTTGTTGGACTCCAAATTTGTGACAGAATGACACAAATTGTTTTGTTATGGTCCCTCTAGCACCCACCATTAATCCGATGACTTATATATCCCTGAGTTTATATGATGTTTTGTAATAAGGGATGGTGGGTTCATAAATTCTCCTTTTCTCTAGATTAACCTCCTCAGGTTGATTCTGATGCGTCTCAAATCTAATGGGCGGATCCAGAATATAACCTTTTGTCTCTCCAGGTTTAAATGTTATAATATCAATACGCCTATGACTTCCAGTATCCGATATTCCATCGACTTCTTCATAGGTAGTGTAGCCAGAGAATTCTGGAGGGAAGGATGAAAGCAAGTCAGAAAGAAAGCAGAGTATTCGGAATCTCATCAGACGAATGGCCATCAATAACATCATGCTGCAGCAAAATGGAAACAAAGTGCTTTTGGTTCAAGGGCTATCATGGCAGCTGTGAGAGTTGTTAAGATTTTGCGAAATTTTCATATATTCATCTCACTCAGAAGAGAACACAAACACATTATTTCTTGATCAAGTAATAATAACTGGCCCATTGACATATTCGTTCATAAGCTATTAACATTTTTTTTCACTTGGTGTTCATTATAGACAACATAGCAGTGCAAAATGTCATTTGTCTGCCGATTCCTGCCTTTTACAAGAACCAATCACATACATTGATGGTGACTGATAGACACAGTCATCAACTCTGATGCTGATGGAAGCGCTGGAGTATCAATGACATCATATATGAAATTCGGAATGCCGTGATGACATCTGATTGCTTAGCACTGAGAATCAGAATACACTGAAGGTTGTTATGGACAAAACTTCTGCTTAAACAATTCTACCAATCACTTCTTCGTATTTAGCTGCATCACTTGATAAATCACTGCACTGATTTTTCTAACGTTGTACTAGCCTATACAGAGTGAGTCATAATTATGTACTATAAAGTATTGCAGAATAATCTATACACCAAAACAAACATATTTTACATCTTGATTACACAACTTTTAACACTGTATCACAATGGAATATGTATTATATGACTTTCTTGTGTTAAATTCTATCGCAGCTGGTTTACATGTTTCGACCTTTTATGGGTCATCCTCAGAACTGGTCGTTGTTGGTCTTGGTGCCTCTGCAATACTTTATAGTACATAATTATGACTCACCTGTATATGCAATGAGAACTAATGGTTTAGCAGAAAAGATTACACACACGATTAAGTTATATTATGGTACCTGTTCTATATCAGAGATGATGAAACATATTTTATTTAAAATCTCAAAATCAGATTTTTTTTTTTTTTTTTTTTTTTTTGCAGCACAGAAGTAAATTTTATAATCATAAAATGAGGAAATAAAATATTTCCACCTCCTCTCCAAATGATTTGGATCAAATGTGTTTGGCAGCACTAATTCTCCAGCATATGAGGACCGTTTCTGCAAAACTTGCTAACTGAAAAAACTAAATTTTACAGGAGAGACAAAACACTATAGTAAGCAAGTTTTGGTGTATGTCTCACTTATAGGAGAAAGCAAGTTTTGAAAACAATCACACTTTGATACACTACAATGAAGAGAAATAACCCAATTTTACTAAGACGCTTTGAACATCATGTAGAGGCCTGCTTGGACACTGTAAGTACCCAACTTTGTGAGAATAGTGTAAAGCGACATCAGAGAAAAGGTCATTAATAATAATAATAATAATAATAATAATTACTTAACATGTTAGAAGTGTGTGTTACTTTCCATTTTCTCTTTAGAGAAAATATTGCGATGCTGCAAAATATGATTTCGAGATTTCTGCGAAATACATGTTTCATTGTAGACATGTCATCTTGTACAGCGAGTTCTCATAGACTATTGGATGAATTTGGTTTGTAACTGGACCCAACAGTCATTTTATCTGTGACTGATACACATGAAACATAATATACTTTAGTAAAAAATATGGAGTCAAAATCTATCCAAACGATTGTTCTTTAAATGTTGTTTCTCGCATAAAATGAAATTAGCTGCCTGCTATGTTTCGGGCAATTGTTATGCAGAATTACGAGTATTTCTACTTTCTGTTACAAAAAAGTGTTTAGAACTCCAATAGCTCCCAGGTCTAGCCAGATACAGTCATTACCCTTCGTGAAGAGCACCTCATTATTATTATTAGAATTATTATTATAGGATTAGCATCCTTTGCCATAAACACATTTGCAGCATATGAGTGAGCCAAAACAAAGTCTCATATATTTTAACATCAATGTCACTTTTAACTACGGGTACCTATTTTCGTATGTATAAAAAAAGAGATATTAGAAATGATTATAATGTACATATAACTATATTATGAACATTTGTGAAAAATTTGTTACATACAGTATATCTACTTAAATTGTACAATTTATAAATGAAGTCACGAAGATTCACCTTTGTATTTGGATGCATATTAAACGATTTCACTTATGTATGTCTTTTGAATAGTTTAAGAAAAACCATAAACTGTAATATTATTTCCAACATAATTGAATTGTGAATGCATAATAGTGAGAATGTATGTGTAACATTCATGATACTCTTGATTTCTCTTAAATAGATGAACAGGAGTGAACTGTATTTTGTTTAGATAGACTATGGTCGCAGTTTTCTAATCATTCATTCCGAAAATACTTTCCAAACAAAATGTATCCTACTATGGCACAGTAATATAAAAGCTGAATGAAAAACACATTGCGTAACTCCAATCATAACAGATAGGCCTACTCAAGCAGATGAGACAAGCATTTATTTGTATGCAATTTGCAATAGAAAATGTAACCTTGTTCAAAAAGATAACTTCTTTCCTCACATTATCAACATTTTCTTCCACAAATGTTACATGATTAACCATGTGCTGTGATATTCCAGCTGACTGCAATCAGTATCTCACCGTCTTTGTGGAACTGGGGAAGTTAACAGTCGCTTTTCATGGATGCAGAAGTTTGAAAGGGATTCCTTTCAGCCTCTGCAACCAATCCTGCATCTTCTTCTAGAGTTGAAACGCATCTTCCTCCAGATCCTCGACGGTGAGATATTTGTCTGGAATCACAAAATTGTTTCACCCAGCTCTCTGCAGTTGAAGTATGGATGCCAAACTTTAAGTTTAAGAAACATATCCCCTATTCACAAGATTGAGCTTCATAACATAACTGATTTCAATTCTGTATTCCACAATTGACAGAAAACTGAATTATTTTAACTGTTAGAAGCATGATCTTCAATTTGAAGTACACTTTTCTTGACTGTTATATAATAATACACGCAAATTAGGACAAATCAGTAAAAAAAAAGAATACATGCGTCTCTTATTTGGAAAAAAGTAGTATTATTAAAGGCTCAGAATGTGTCATAAATAACATTCATTACAAATAAAAAATACCAGTATTAAATAAAGTGGTTACACAAGGCTAACAAACTTATGTTATAAGAATTAAACAGTTGAGCTCACAGAAATGGAATTTGGCATCCTTAATAATCGGGATTTTACATTCCTTCATGCCAGTGTCTGCTCTTCTATATAGGTGTGAAAGATAAATGAGATCTGCAGTGTCCAGAATTTAAAAAAAAAATAATAGTAATAATAAAAATTAAGTGAACTGAATATACCAATAAAATAATTAAAAATATAAAGGTATCAACTGGGGAGGCCGAGACGTAGATGGGAAGATAATATTAAAATGGATTTGAGGGAGGTGGGATATGTTGATAGAGACTGGATTAATCTTGCACAGGATAGGGACCAATGGCGGGCTTGTGTGAGGGCAGCAATGAAACTACGGGTTCCTTAAAAGCCAGTAAGTAAGTAAGGTATCAACTGAACTATTAAAAACTACAAATAATGATTGCCTATCAAAAATTCCTAAGATCAAGAAAATAATTCAATACTGAAAAGGAGAAGTTACAAATGGAGAAATGCTACTACACCTTAAAGAAATTTGTACGACGAAGAATACACTCCATCACACCTCGGTTAAAGGAGTAGACAATCTGTCGATTAAAAAGACTATAAAACAATGCTGTCAATTCCGAGCATTTGGTAATAAATTACAGTGGAATTGGAGCTGAGCTCCCAATTGTTTTGTTGCAAAAAGGAGGCAGCTTCTGGAGCTATATACAGAGTGGACCATAAGTAGTGTCATTAATTTCAGGGCGTTATTCTTTGAGATATTTGAAACAAAAATTTTTAATACAATTTGGCTTGTTTTTGCTTACTTTTTGAGATAAAATTGTTTTATACGAAACATATCATAATGTATTTTGGGAAAGCCATTGATTTAATTCCCAATATGCTGAGTCAGTTTAAAAGAGCAGTGTATTATGAAAATGAATGATTGAAAGAATTTTAGTTTTGTCCTTTAAATGTGCAGAAATTTGATCCAAACAATGTAACTTTTCATTCTGCAAAGGAATTGTACAATGTTATACATACTGTTCGGATCAGATTTCTGCACATTAAACAAAATTAAAGTTGTTGTTGTTTTCTAATGCAAGGCGTTTGACAATAAAGTCATTTGACCTCTTGCACTCCAATATTTTTCAAAGATATTATCATGACCAGCCACTGAAGCACAGATTTTGAAGTGTTCCGAATCCATTTCTTGGTTTGACTTGCACAACGGGCATTTAGGGGACTGCAATTCTACGCAGGTGTTTGGCCAAACAATCATGGCCTGTTGCCAATCTAAATGCAGCTACAGACGATTTTCGTGGTAAATCGGGAATTAACTGTGGATTTTGATGCAGAGAGTTCCATTTTTTCCCTTGGGATTGAGTTATCAAATTTTGTTTGTTGAAGTCTAAGTATGTAGATTTAATAAATCTCTTCACAAAGTAATACGTAGATTTAGTTACAGGTCTGTAAGTAGCAGTGCTGCCTTTCTTTGCTAAAGCATCCGCATTCTTGTTTCCCAGGATTCCACAATGGGATGGTATCCATTGGAATACAATTCTTTTATTGTGAGATATTAATTGAGAGAGCATTTTAGTTATTTCTGCTGTTTGAGATGAAGGTGTGTGTTTAGAGACGATTGATAGAATAGCTGCTTTGGAGTCTGACAATATAACTGCATTCCTAAATTTATTGATGTGGCATAGAAGATTCCTGAGACATTCACTTATTGCAATGATTTCACCATCAAAACTTGTTGATCCATATCCAAGAGATCTATAAAGTGAGAAGAGACAGCACGTAACACCTGCACCGGCACCTTGTTCTCTGGAGATCAAGGATCCGTCGGTGTATAAATGAAGCCAGTTTTGTGAAGGGTACCTAATATTAATTGTCTCTAAAGACAATTGTTTCAGTATTTCAGTGTTTACTTCTGATTTCAGTATTTCTTCTGTTAAATTTAGATTATATTCTATATTTAATAGAGTTAAAGGATTTGGTTTAATTTGTAAGTTTTCTTTTAAATTCGGGATATTGATTTTCTGTTCTTTCAATAATTTATTATCATAATACACTGCTCCCTTAAATGACGAGCACATTGGGTTTCCCAAAACACACTATGAAATATTCCATATAAAACAATTTTTACGTCGAAAAAGGAGCAGCAACAAGCAAAATTGTATTAAACTTTTTTTTTGTTTAAAATCTTTCAATGAATAACTCCCTGAAATGAATGACATTAGTTACGATTCAACCTGTATGTATATGTATATATGCTATATCTTGTGTTGTAGTTTATATTGACACAGTAATCATGTGTTCAGAGAAAAACGTGGCTAATTATATCCAATTTTATTCCAAAAAGGAGGTAGCTCCATAATTTGTTTATATTTCACTCCTCCACCTACATTGCTGATTATAAAATGAATGAGTGATAAAATGAAACTCGTAGGTACCTAGGACATACTCTGAAAAAGGAAAGAATCTTAGTTAAAATTTGAATTTTTTAGAATATTTTTTGTAGTTTCCCAAAACTTTGTAAAAGTGTAGCTACCTTGTTTCGTTTTTGCAAGGAGCCCTTCAATTGCTTGAGATATAGGATCGTATCCCTCTTCTTTCACCTTATTTAGGCCTACATTGTTTAATTTTGTATTGGTCCTATTTTCTTATAAATCGTATGTAACCATTGTATTCATAAGTCTTAGTGATTCGAGTTGGATTTGGGTCTGGTTCACATTCAGGCCTAAGTATTTTGGCCCATGCAGACTTGTACTGCTCATAACTGCCTCTTTGTAAGCAGGAACAGACCAGAGTGCCTAAGTTCTGATAAAGAATGATGATGGTGATGATGATTTTGTATTCACGGTGTTTTGAAACATTCTACAAATCACTGAAGACGGTTATGTCAAAATGCACTGATTTAGTAGCATATATCACTGTACTATCTTATTATTATCATTTCAGTTTCATTAAATTCCATTTTCACAAAAATGGATACTTACTTTATAATCACCCTGTATTTGTGTGTTATGAACAGGGTTCGGCCTAGGGACACAGAGTAACCAATATGAGGTTTAGAGTACATGGAGTATAAATGACGTCATGACCTGTGCAGAGGTGACTGCAACAGCACAAGTGGGTATGTAATGTGCATTACCGTTGTGTGTATTGCTGCTTGGCTGCGGTACGTGTAACAGGCTTCAGCATAGGGACACCTGATTGAAGGTTACAACTCATGTTAATACTTTAATGGTAGACATTTATTGCCTACACTAGGAATGTACTGTATATACTGCATCTGTACAGGGTGAAATATATTTTGTGCCATACTGTGACAGACTGTTTACATGTTGAGACACGAAGTAACGGCGCACTCCATCTCCCACTCCATTCGACCAACACAACACTATCGTCCGTGCATTCTGAACTTCATGCGTTTGTGCCCAGGACCGAAGCCTGGTTATGAATAGCCTAGGTTTGGCACATATAACAAGCATATGTTATACTTTTAAAAAATAATGTGTAAAGTAAATTAAATTGATAGATAATTTAGTTAATCGCACAAATGATTTTGGCATAGAATCAGAATGCAAAAGGCATTTATGATACTGTGGGTAGTACAAGAAAGCAATCTACAGCTCAAATTCACCATTTACTATCATACCTGCAATCACAGAATAGAATGACAAATTACAGTATTTAAGTTAACTAAAATAGGTAAGCTACCTTCCACCTCAATGAATGCAATTTAAAATTGTTTTTCTGATTAATTTCCAAATTTAAAAAAGGACTACACCACTCTGCATTCTGATTTTTTTCAGATGATTTCACAAAAGATATGTAGTAGGCCTATTCTTGAATCACTTTTTATGCTGATTCCAGAAATAGCTTTCATATTTATCTATTATGTCTGGTTTCTACACTATGCGGAAGTTTATGGCTTACAGTTTTTATTCATTTAATCACAAATATTGAAACCTTACATATATGAAACAAAATATGGTGAACATAAGTTGAAAATTCTCCACAGAACTGTCCTAATAATTCCTGGTAGAGAGCTGGTGATTACTGATTTTCAAATGTCCTCTTTTTTTACTTCCTTGCAGATCCTGCTGCATTACAGTCTCTCTCCAACACCCAACAATGTTCTTGTAATTTGGAATCTTGTTGTTCCCTAGCAAGTTTTCAGTAGGTAACAGATTTGAAGCAGTCCTTGCTTCTGTTTCTCTTTCATTCATTGTTTTCTCAAAATCTTTGTTCTTAATCAAATTTGCGAGTTTGGGAACAGACGAAAATTGGAACTTTAAACTTAAAGCAGGGTCCCTCTTGTTGTAGAGATCTTACAAACTACTTCATTACCCCAGTGTTGTGTGTAATGATAAAGTAAGATTTTTTGGATCTACAAACAGTTCATTCAAGATGTTTTTTTGTTCCAGGCACAAAATTTCCCCTCTGGGCAAACCCTTGCAACTCCATGCGTTTGTTTTGCCCATCTATTCCATTCACATTGGGAGCATGGCATTTTAGTGTACCCCTGCATTTGCTCTCCTAATAGCATCCTTATAATTTTTTAAGCCATTGCAGATTAACCATTTGTGTTCTTCATACTAAATACTTTCAAATAGCATCCTCATGTTTCCATAAGTTTCCTTCAGATGAACTGAGTGGGCTGCAGGAATAGAGCCGTACATGTTTTCCTTGTGTAGAGCTATCATACATCTTCGTTTATCCCCGATTTTCTTTGAAAACCGAGAATACTTCTAAGTGAAATGTTTGGACATCCCTAGTCAGATATGTTGAGCCAGTGATGCATAGTATGAACCTCTTATTGCATCATTGTCACGTGCATCATGCATGTTATATACAGTTACAGTTCCCCCTGTTTTTATTTCATCATTGCACATGGGTACAAGCCAATATAGTCACAATACCTGTTCTGATGTAGTAGGCCTATTTTGATGTTTGCAGTTCACGTTAAGTGTCTATGTCATTACACGGTTCATGTGTAAATTGTAGGCAGTTGTAGTACGTTGAAGTGTAGTTGTTGCTGTTTAATGTCAAAAAGAAAAGTGTTTGTCTAATAAAGATTTGAATTTCCATATTTGGTTACTGTGAGTGGAACAGATAAAGTGAGATGTCTAAAGTGCCGAGGAGAATTTTCAGTGCAATATATAGAACGTGGAAATGTTAAAGAGCATTTGTATTAAAAAAAAAAAAAACATAAGACAGCAGAGAGAAACATCAGTGAGTCTGAAGCTTTAAATGCACTAAAAAAAAAAAAAGAAAAGTGGACTGAGAAATGATGTAAATTATGCGTTGTTAAAGTGAACTCCTTAGTAAATATCTAGTGGATGAAATTAAAAAAATGGTCATCAAAAAAGATTGTGTGTTACTGTGGAAACAATACAAATTCCAACTTTGGTGATGTTCATAAGAGAGGAAAGAATAATATACACAAGACTCTCGTAAATCCACCCTCCTCCTAGTGTACTTCCTACCACTTCTATTGTAATAGTTTTCTGGGAAATTTGCACTGATGCAATGTGTTATACTGCATTACTTACACACCTATATATTTATGTACATATACATGTGCTGGTCAAGCGTGGAATGTTCTAATTTTGATTTAGAAGTGCAAGTGGATGGTTGGCGTAGCTTATAACATTAAATTTAATGACATTTTTATGCACTCTCAGTAATCCGGCATTCTCACTAATCCAGCACCTCTATGTGCAAGGCATGGCCGGATTAGCAAGAGTCTACTGTACATACAAAGCTGCAATCAGAATTAAATACGGAACTTGGTGGAGTTGGTTGAGAGCTCAAATTGTGAACATTCTGTACGATATGCTTCCCGTTTTTCACTGAAATAATTATCTCTATTTGCCTGGACTGAATTCTGTAAGAATTTCAATTTTGCCTGTTTCCTTCTTTCTTAGTAATAATCTATGCTCTGCTCAGCTGAAATTTTGATATTATTTGTGATATTTTCCCACATGCTACTAATATCTAATGCCTAAACTTCACCACAAATTCCTAAAGTGGGAAACCTATTTGAAATTTCGACCTGATAATATTGCTTAGTTTTCTCATCTTTTAATTTTGGAATATTGAATCTCCTAATATTTACTTGTTGCTCTACTCGCTTGGCTAATGATAGTCTTTCTCTTAATTCTCCAATTACCAAATTATGGTCAGAATCACAGTCTGCTCCTCTGAAGGATCGAATGTCTATTATACTAGAATGTCTTCGTTTATCTATCAAGATGTGATCTATTTGGTTGTGTCAACCCATCTGGAGAAGTCAAAGAATATTTATGTATATCCTTATGATGGAATGTTGTATTATACACAATTAAATTTTTTGATGTCGCAAAGTTCACTAACCTAACTCCATTATCATTATTAATTAAGTGTAGACTCTCTTTTCCAATAGTCAGTTTAAAAATATCCTTCTGTCCTACTTTAGTGTTGAAATCCTCAATAAAATTGTCATGTGATCAATAGCAACATTATGTCTACTCGTCTACGACTCCCATTGAAAGCGACACAGTGGACTTCATAAACCTCTAGGTTGCTGTTGTTGGTCTTGATGGCAGATGCTATTTTGCTCCTTATCAAATGATGATGCCGTTGTTTCGGAAAAGCACTCCACAGTGACAAAAGCCAAGAATATGAGGTAGGGCTTCGCACTCACTACAATGTCTGCAACGAAAGTTGTCCTGGCTCCATCCATGAAAAGCTCTCACAGATAACAGATCTATGTTCCAAAACTCTCCTGAATTTATGAAGCTAATATATCACCAGAAAAATCGTAAATAAAAGAATTTACACACTGCACAGTATTAAACTGGCTTTTCAAAATTCAGCACCAAATGTGTTACTTAGGATGCAGCATCCTCGATTCATTAAAAAGTTCTGGATTCAAATTGGTGGTCATTTTATAATCGTTGTTAGTAGTCATATCACTATTATTATTATTATTATTATTATTATTATTATTATTATTGTTGTTATTATTATTATTATTATTATTATTATTATTATTATTATTATTATTATTATTATTATTATTATTAAGCGAGTAGAGCAACAAGTTAATATTACTAAATTCAATATTTTGAAATTAAAGGACGAGGAAACTAAGCAAAATTATCAGGTCGAAATTCCGAATAGGTTTGCCACTTTAGAAAGTTCCGACGAAGTTGAGAAAGAATTAGATGTTAAAAGCGTGTGGGAAAATATCAGAGATAGTATCAAAATTGCAGCTGAGCAGAGCATAGGTTATTATGAAACTAAGAAAAAGAAACCGTGGTTTGATGAAGATTGTTGCATGGTAGTAGAAAGAAGGAAACAGGCAAAATTGAAATTCTTACAGGATCCAGTTGAGGAGAAGAGAGATAATTATTTCAATGAAAGACGGGACAAATCGTACACTTAGGAATAAAAAGAGAAGTTACTTGGAGGAAAAACTGAATGAGGTAGAAACAAATAGTATGAATAAAAATATTCCAGATTTATATAAGGGTATAAAGGAATTTAAGAACGGATATCAGCCAAGGGTAAACGTGATCAAGGATGAGAATGGTGACTTGCTTGCAGACTCTCCATCAATCCTAAACAGATGGAAAAACTATTTTGCGCAACTACTAAATGTACATAGGCCAAATAGAAATGATCGGGACGAAATTGAAATACAAACTGCTGAGCCATTTATACCCGAACCCACGCTTTCAGAAGTCGAAATTGCGATAGAAAATCTGAAAAAGTACAAGTCTCCAGGTATCGATCAAATTCCAGCAGAATTAATACAAGAGGGTGGAAGTGCATTATATAGCGAAATTTATAAACTTGTACTTGCTATTTGGGAAAAGGAAATTGTACCAGAACAATGGAAGGAGTCCATAATTGTACCTATTTTTAAAAAGGGGGACAGAACCAACTGTGGTAACTTTCGAGGAATATCACTTTTGTTGACGTCTTACAAAATTTTGTCCAATATCCTTTTGAGAAGATTAACTCCGTATGTAGATGAAATTACTGGGGATCATCAGTGCGGTTTTCGGTGTAATAGATCGACTATTGATCAGATTTTTTGTATTCGACAGATAATGGAGAAAAAATGGGAGTATAAGGGTACAGTACATCAGTTATTCATAGATTTCAAAAAGACATATGACTCGGTTAAGAGGGAAGTATTATATGATATTCTTATTGAATTTGGTATTCCCAAGAAACTAGTTCGATTAATTAAAATGTGTCTCAGTGAAACATACAGCAGAGTCCGTATAGGTCAGTTTCTATCTGATGCATTTCCAATTCACTGCGGGCTAAAGCAGGGAGATGCACTATCACCTTTACTTTTTAACTTCACTTTAGAATATGCCATTAGCAAAGTTCAGGATAATAAGCAGGATTTGGAACTGAACGGGTTACATCAGCTTCTTGTCTATGCGGATTACGTGAATATGTTAGGTGAAAATCCACAAACGATTAGGGAAAACACGGAAATTTTACTTGAAGCAAGTAAAGCGATCGGTTTGGAAGTAAATCCCGAAAAGACAAAGTATATGATTATGTCTAGTGACCAGAATATTGTACGAAATGGAAATATAAAAATTGGAGATTTATCCTTCGAAGAGGTGGAAAAATTCAAATATCTTGGAGCAACAGTAACAAATATAAATGACACTCGGAAGGAAATTAAACGCAGAATAAATATGGGAAATGTGTGTTATTATTCGGTTGAGAAGCTCTTATCATCCAGTCTGCTGTCCAAAAATCTGAAAGTTAGAATTTATAAAACAGTTATATTACCGGTTCTTCTGTATGGTTGTGAAACTTGGACTCTCACTCTGAGAGAGGAACATAGGTTAAGGGTGTTTGAGAATAAGGTGCTTAGGAAAATATTTGGGGCTAAGCGGGATGAAGTTACAGGAGAATGGAGAAAGTTACACAACGCAGAACTGCACGCATTGTATTCTTCACCTGACATAATTAGGAACATTAAATCCAGACGTTTGAGATGAGCAGGGCATGTAGCATGTATGGGCGAATCCAGAAATGCATATAGAGTGTTAGTTGGGAGACCGGAGGGTAAAAGACCTTTAGGGAGGCCGAGACTTAGATGGGAGGATAATATTAAAATGGATTTGAGGGAGGTGGGATATGATGATAGAGACTGGATTAATCTTGCACAGGATAGGGACCGCTGGCGGGCTTATGTGAGGGCGGCAATGAACCTTCGGGTTCCTTAAAAGCCATTTGTAAGTAAGTAAGTAAGTTATTGTTGGTGATGGGATGGTGGTAGTGATGGTGGTCTTGATGTATCGGTAATATACGACTATTATTGTCCAGATCACCTGCTAACACCGAGCAGAGAGAGAGCAATTTTAGATATGGTGTTGCCATGTATCTTGAGAAGAAGTCAACTGAATGACAACACACATGGTTGCAATCTTTTTCTGAATTGTGACTACATTGCATCTTCTGTTTTCTGCTTGTCTTGACATCTGTTGGTGCAAACTTACAAAATATAAACACACTTTAAATATTATTTCCCTTGCCTGTCTATGGGAAACTTGCCTCTTTCTTCTTCAGGAATCCAAGACCACTTTCTATACACTAAAATATTTTCGAAATTGCATAAAACTCTATAAAAACTTGTATAATAACAATAAACAACAAGTATCTCAAGAATTACACATTCGAAACACCTGTTACAGAATGATGCTATTGGTTAAACAGGAAAAAACATTACCCTCACTAACCTCATACCGAGTCCACCATTGTGGGTGAGAGGTTAGCGAGCCTAACTCCGAACCCAGCGGTCCCGGGTTCGATTCCCGGTTGGGACGAGTTGCCTAGGTGAGGTTTTTTCGCGGTTTTTCCCTCACTGCTATGGATGAATATCAGGTAACTTTATCAGGCGAATGGAATCCCACTCATCTTCGCCACATCCTTTTCTTCCCCATCATCCTGTTTCTGGTTTTTCAGATCACTGTACCGGCGGCCTCCCGAAGCTGCTGACTCTCTCGACCAGCTTTCGTGAAATGTAATTAAGTGACGTTGGATGGCTTCTGCAATGGCACCCGAAGCAGATCTACTCAGGGGAGGAGTTTCGCCTCGGACTGACAGGGAGGCCTTGGGGGAATTTGCTGAAGCAGGAATGGTATATGGATTCTGACAGCTGTAGGGACCAGTCGTTAAGGGAGTCATGTAGTTAGGGCGGTGCGTGTAGGGGACCTGTGGCACGCAACTCATTCCATATCGAGGGTTAGCACAATAGATCTCAATAGGTCGCAGTGCTGGGCCATCCATGCCCCCCTCAGTTAAATTCCATTCCATTCCAACTCCACACCGAACTCTATGTTCCTTGTGCATCCATCTCAAAATTGCTTTCTGAGCTGCTTCTTAATCTTGTAGTAGTATTTTGTTCACTAGTGGTGGTAGTAGTGATGAGGTGATGGCAGCTGCAGTGGTATTGGTGGTCATTGTGTCATGATTAGATCAGCACAATATGAAGAAAATTTTTCCGAAAATGAAAAAATGAAATAAATATTTCAATGCTAAAATATTTTCGTTCTTAAACCATTTGGAGCAGGTTTATATCATTATTTACAAAATAAGTCTGTTAGAGATTAATAGTTTTGTCTGCACTTAATATGCTACTAAAAAATAAACTACAATAAAACTGCATACTAATTAAAGAATTTTCAGTATCAAATCCTTAGGTCTACCTGAATGGAAGAAGAACTAGGGGACTCAATTTGTTACAAAGCTACACTGAAGAGAGAGAGAGTAAAAACAAAGTTCTTAGGTTGGCTGAATCAACACTGTCTATAACTTAGTCCAATTCAAGTAACTTTTCTATATTTCTTGGCAAAAGGTTACATCTTCTGCCAGTAAATACAGTCCGCATTTCACGAGAAGATCCGAGCAAGGAATGCGAGTTTTTCCCCCACTCTTGTAACCTGAACCGATCGGCCATTGACCGAGACTTGTTTGTACCAGCCAGCCAATGATATCACTCCCATCCACCTGCTCCTTCAAGAACCCCGAGTCACTGGCTTACTCTCCTCTTACCCCGTAAGGACCATACTCCCCTCGCAGGGATCTTCTCATGAAATTTGGACAGTATTGTTTTGTACAATGAAAAATCGATGAAGTTGAAAAAAGAGAAGAAATTAAATAGACAGCAAAATTGATAGTTGGAACCCATTAAATAACATTAATTTACAAACCTAGGCCTATGTAAAGTAGGCATGGCAATACTGGATTCGGAAGAATGGGCAAAAGTGGAATAGGAACAAACAATAAACAGAGACACATTATACCAGTCAATTAAATGATACATCAAGAAACTATTCTGGGATTCATACGAACAAGAACTGACAGAGAGGATATCTACCAAATCTGGGCACGAAGACATTCTCAACATCCCTGGCAACATTTTGGCGGACTGTTGGACATGATTGCCTGGGCAAGCATCTACACTGGATTGGAATCATCAGTGTCATCAGTAAGAAAACGTGGACAGAAATCACTTGCAAAGATGTGCTATTTTATCTAATGCTATAGAGTGTGACTAATATTGAGAGGCAAAGGGTACTACCATTGGAAATATACATTTTGTTTGGCTTCTCGAAATCATTGACATTACCAGTTCAATGACTCTAAAGGGATATTTGGAGATATCACTTGTTCTTGGGAATCCCAGAATATTGGTGGAATGGGTGGTTTGGGTTTTTTGTGTCTCCTCGGATGTCTGGAAAGCCCAGTTCAGTGTTTTTTTTTCACAGAGAAGGACCCATAGGCAAGCACCACATCCTTAGACTTATTGTGCAACCTCTTTATATCGGGATGGTTTTGAAGTCCTTAGGTCTGCTCTTCAAGCACATGATTTACTGCTTGGTGCCATCTTATTGATTTGGCTATGGCATCCAATTCTGACAAGTCTGCAAACGTCCCTCCACCTTCCTTTAATATGCCACCTCCTCAGATTAATGGCATCTGTTCGCAATTCACTTGCTTGCATTCTACTGGAGCCTTTGACCTGAAGATCACACCACCGTTAGATTCAGTGACTCACCAAGACGCCATCTATCTGAGGGAGCTACACTCCCCAATCTGCTTGTAGTCCATTCTAGAAGCTATGGCTTCCTGGGATTTGTGCAGCTCACCTAGATAGATGACATCTATAGGCAAATATCAAAACCACGTCTGCCACAAACTCCTGATTGACCTGAAACTATTAAGATGATACTGTAAATGAATTGAAGCCAATGAAGGCGAAATGAGTCCGAAGTCCAATGTCGAAAGTTATCCAGCAATTCTGCTTCAAGTGGTTGAGGGAAAATTTCGGAAAAAACCCCAACCAGGATTTGAACCTGGATCCGCTCATTTCATGGTCAGACAAGCTAACTGTTACTCCACAGGACTTGACTCAGTTCAATAGTAATTATGGAAATATTAACTTACTTACTTAGGTACTTACAAATGGCTTTCACAGAACCCACAGGTTCACTGCTACCCTCACATAAGCCTGCCATCGGTCCCTATCCTGAGCAAGATTAAATCAGTCCTTACCATCATATCGTCCACACCTGTGGAGTAACGGTTAGCACGTCTGACCGCGAAACCAGGTGGCCTGGGTTTGATTCCCGGTCGGGGCAAGTTACCTGGCTGAGGTTTTTTCCGGGGTTTTCCCTCAACCCATTACGAGCAAATACTGGGTAACTATCGATGCTGGACCCCGGACTCATTTCACTGGCATTATCACCTTCATCTCATTCAGACCTAAGCTGTTGATAAAGCGTCGTAAAATAACTACTAAAAAAACTCATCATATACCACCTCTCTCAAATCCATTTCAATATTATCCTCCCATCTACGTCTCGGCCTCCCCAAAGGTCTTTTTTCCTCTGGCCTCTCAAGTAACACTCTATATGCATTTTTGGACCCATTCATACTTGTTACATGCCCTGTTCGTCTCAAACATCTGGATTTAATGTTCCTAATTATGTCAGGTGAAGAATACAATGCTTGCAGTTCTGCATTGTGTAACTTTCTCCATTATCCTGTAACTTCATCCCTTTTAGCCCAAATATTTTCCTAAGCACCTTATTCTCAAACACCCTTAGCCTCTGTTCCTCTCTCAAAGTGAGAGTCCAAGTTTCATAACCAAACAGAACAACCGGTAATATAGGCTGTTCTACAAATTCTAACTTTCATGTTTTTTGAGAGCAGACTGGATGACAAAAGCTTCTCAACCAAATAATAACAGGCGTTTCCCATATTTATTCTGCGTTTAATTTCATCCCATGTCATTATATTTGTTACTGTTGCTCCGAGATATTTGAATTTTTCCACCATTTCAAATGATAAATTTCAAATTTGGAAATATTAATGGAGAGAAAAAAATGGTGCAAAATCTATAGAAAAAACTGAGATTTTTGTTACGAGGTTCATCCAGGAAGTTCCAATCATGTCCAGAGATGGCATGACTAGTTGGATAGGAATGCGCATGCATAGTAGTAGAGAGGGGATATGTGGGAATAATGCAGTGTAGTTTCAGTCTTGTGACGGCAGTAGTTATTGCACAGCGCTAGAAGAAAATGGCTGCACTGATATTGTCTCCCACCAACTGCGAGATTCGTGCAGTTATCTGATTTCTGTATGCTCAGAAGCAATTTCTGCACACTTAGAAGTAATCTCCAGAAGAGATCCACTGCCAATTCTGCAACGTGTATGGACCTGACATTATGGTCAAATGATGGTGTAGGCAATTCACTGAATGCCAAACCAATGTGCACGACGAAGACCATAGTGGCTGACCATCTCCAGTGATGCCAGAACTGATGAAAAATGTGCGGCAAACAGTTTTCCAGAACCGGTGCTTCACAATTTCGGAACTCTCTGGCCAATTCCTCAAGATGTCTCGCTCACTGTTGCACGAAATCGTCTCCCAGTGGCTTGGTTTTCATAAAGTGTGTGCAAGATGGGTGCCAAAGCAGCTGATAGATGAACACAAAACGAAACGTCTGGCAGCAGCATTGACATTCCTCCAGTAGTACGCAAAGAAAGGTAATGAGTTTCTCGACAATGTTGTCACTGGGGATGAAACATGGGCGTTGCATGCCACACCAGAAACAAAACAACAATCCATATATTGATGGCACAGTGGTTCACCTATGAGGACCAAATTCAAGTGGACAATCTTTGTCAAAAAATAATCATGTGCACCGTATTCTGGGATCGACGTGGTGTCCTCATGTGCGAGTTTTTATCGTGAGGAGAGACCATTAATGCTGAGTAGTATGGTCAGACATTGCAAAATCTGAAAAGGGCGATCCAGAACAAGAGACGTGGAATGCTGACAAATAAAGAGGCAATACGCTTTTGCACGACAATGTACGATTTCATACAGCCAACGCCACACGGAATCTGTTGCTTCAGTTTGGATGGGAGATCTTCGACCATCCTCCCTACAGCTCCGACCTCACGCCAAGTGAATTTCATCGTTTCCGTCTCATGAAGCACTTTCTGGCAGGAGAACGTTTCCACAACAATGCTGAGGTAAGTACAGACAGCAGTGACTTCATGGCTCCAGACATTGGCGGCAGACTCCTATGACGGGCATACAAACAATGGTGCACCAGTACGATAAATGCCTTAATAACAGTGGTGACTACGTTGAGCAGTAGCTAGTGAATCTCTGTAAATAGTGCAATAAATATTTCTTCCTTATTGATGTTTTGTTTTCTTTATCGGCCATTGGAACTTACTTCCTGGAAGAACCTGTATAATATTAAAAAAATCTTACCAAAACATTATGAAAAATCAACATTTTTTTTGGCGTTAATTGCATTCTACACAATATTGTGAATTGTAAAAATCCTTGTTTCCATACTGGTAGCAGGAATGGTTTAATTAGAACATGAAATTTCATATTTCACATGACATTAATGATTGTTGTGGTAGAGTTTTGGTGGTTTGGTGGTGGTGACATGTTGCTCTATATATGTTGAAGGGAATGGGAAGCAGTAGCGTCTTATTGATCACAAAGAGAGAGGAAGGTATAATGCCAATGAAGCCCTTGGATACCTTCAAAATAAATATCCCAAGTCAGTTGTTTTAATTTCACTAGAGTTATGGAACCTTTGGTTTTGGTTGGAATCAGTGAAGAACTGGCATCTGCCATCTAGAACAGAACACTGAATGACCCTTCCCAACATACATAGGCTACCCCAATAGTGACAAGACTAGTAGGTCTATGTCAATATTGCTCTAGGCTATTATGCAGTAAGCATCAGCCAAGCCATCTTCCCACAACAGAGGTCCAGGACACATACATTAACAAATATAAATATATATATATATATTTTACCTCTTATTGAGATTCTGGCTGATACATCTATTATCAGGCAGTAGCTACATCTCACTTAATGATACGTGTCAGAGGAAAAACAATTATTGCATAACTTACATCTCAAGTATGACTAGTGAACTATGTTACTAAGAGTCAGCGATGTGTGCAGTGGAGGGGGAAAGAAACTGGCCAAACTACCCCATTATCTCCTGGCTTGGTTGCATCATGAGTAATGCCTTATTGGTGTTGGTTAAGAGATTCTAACCAGGCTTCAGACTGCTGACTGAACGTACATATATCTAATAATTAAATTTTCAACGTTTTCTTATGACTGACATTGTCAGTCTCTTTACACTGTAACGGAAAATATGTGTCCTGGACCTCTACTGCGGGAAGATGGCGGCCTGGTCATTGCTTACTACATAATTACCTTGTTTGGATTGTTGTCTTTTATTATTACTTTCCGAATAGTAGGTAAGGGAAAAGGAAAAATTATTCATAGACAGCCTATAGTAAGTAGTCAAAATTAATTATGGAACATGTTCCAGTTGTTCCACACCAGTTTCATTACAATACAATCTAGTCTATGAGATTCTGTTCCAGCATTTTGAGATAAGTTACTGGAACAGATTCGACTGAACCTAAACTAAAATTGTTCGTGGTGATGATGATGATGATGATGATGATAACAACTTAGTCTACAGCAAAACGAATTGTTTATAGCCTAATGGAACAAATCCCAATGTAATTCGGCAATCTTCGCCTTTAGTACAAATAATTATGGTGACTGGCGAACCACTTTGGGATTGTATTACCGTATTGGTACAAGAAACAATGCCAAAGCAGTTCACTGAACGTCATAATTATTTTACTGTAATGGACACTATAATTTTAATGGGGATTAAAATAGTCTAGGCCTAACTTATATTACAACAAAATTTTCCACATTTTTCGCTGAATGCTACAGCAACAGATTAAATTCAATGCATTTTCTATCCAATGCTACTACAGTATTAGCCTATGTACCAGAAATAACTCCTCAAATGTAAGACAATAAGAAGAGACTGAAAAGCACTTCAGTTTAGTGCTAAACCGTTAACTTTTCATGCACTCAGAATTCTCGATAAAAGGTGATAGTATACCTACATATTCTAACAAACTAATTACTGTCACATTAGTAAAAAAATTCGGAGATAATTTCAAGGTAACTTCCAAGGAAGGCTTGCCTCTACCTTCATCACCTAACCTAATCAGAAGGAAAGAAGCTAGAACAAACGAGTGACAAGAATACAGAAGAGATGAGAGTGTGAAGATAGTGACATTTTCCTTAAAATAACCTAATAAATTCATCAAATGTCAGCTGTGCCCTCATATCTGTAGGATACTGTTATAAAGCTCAAGAAAGAAAATTAGATAAAAAAATATATGCTAGGCCTACTCATAGAAAACAACACAGTAAGTGTCAACCCACTCGATAATCATACATATGCAACTCGATACGAATACCTACCCTGGCCTTTTCTCTTTTTGCTTCTAATGCTGCCTTCTTTGCTTCAGCTGCAGCTTTCTTGGCTAACGCAGCAGCTTTCTTTATTTCGGCTGCTGCTTTTTTGGCCTCTAGAGCAGATTTCTTGGCCTCCGGTGTGAGTTTCCTTCTTTTGGGCGTCTTCTCCTTCTTGTTGTAGTTTGAAGGGCGTTTTGTAATTTTAATTGTGCCTGCTTTCCGGCCTCTCCCGGCAGTTGTAATGACGATAGGAGAAGCTGACCTGTCATCATCACTACTGTCAGAGTTACTGGAAGCTACTTCGGGTGGTGGCGGTGGGGGTTCCGGCGACTTTTGTTTCTGTATTCCGTTAGTACCAACATACTTAGCTGCCAGATTATCCCTAATGTTTTGCAACTGATTTTCAAGCACATCGAACTGATCTACCAAATGAAAACACGGTAAACATATCACCATTGACATCTCAGTATCCGGTGGTATCCATTTATCACGAAGAATAGTTTTTAATTTTTCTTTCACAAGAGTTTCACTGTGACTGGTCCGAGAAGTGACCAGAGTCATATCAACATAATTCGCAAGTGAGTCTGTTCCACAAACTAAACAATGATGATTCATATTAGTTGTATGGAAATTCATAGCCTCTTCCATGATTTCAGTAGCACTTTGTATAAATTTTAAGGAACTAATTTTTCCGACAACTTGGCAGGTTAGGTTGAAGCAGCCTTCAAAAGGCCTACTGACGCCACTTAAATATACACAGATTAGAAACTTCAATATCACTTATATCTCTTCCACTGACGTACACTTATAGCTCGCTACGTAAAACTTACTTGTTGAAAACCACAATAAACTTATTGTTGAACTTACTTACGTTATATTTCACTTGTTAACAAAGATATTCCCTCCTTATGTTTTTACCGACGCCCGACAAGCTGCCAGTGTTGACTGTTGATAAAATGTTGCTAAAAATTTCCCCGTCATTTCCCTCCGTGGTTCAAAATCCTCATAATGTAAAATTTTAATAGAATAAATTATTCTTTTAATTCTTTTTCTCCTTATGAACAGATATAATAATAATTAAATATAAACTTAAATGTTCTTATAAAATGAATAACTGTGTTTATAATTTCCAGAATGCCATATATACGATTGCGCCAAATGCAAATAAAGGTAAATGTTACTGTCACTCATTGCACTTTTTTTGGTTTACTGAAATTCCAATAGTAGTTTACTTCTATTGTATATATTCATTCAAAATAATATTTGGAGCACACTCATCTCATAGTATGATCTTAAATATAGAATACAGTACTATTTAATTGTGTTGATCCATATAGGAATTAAACACTAACAAATCTCAGTTATACAAAGAATGTAATAGCTAAAATGTCTTGCTGAGTTTTGATTGTTAATACCTATCAAATGTCGACATAATGAGCTTTTTAATAATTTAGTTTCGCAAAACATTTCATTGAATAAAAGTAGATATAACAAAAATTAATGTAGCTCAATAAAGAAAAGACGTATTCGTGCACAATATGAGGGGAAATTTATATCTAGAAATACATGCATTGCTTTCTTGCTCCGTATGCTATGGCTATACATTTCAGACATTAATTTTATTAATGAAGAGTATCATCCCATTCCCAAAACGCATTCAGTCCATTTTTATGAAAAGACTGGTCTAATTAAATTATCCACCGGTCTACGAACTGAGCGACTTTTCAAGTGACATGCACAATAACACAAACTTTTAGACAAGGATTGAAGAAAAGAAGCTTAAAAATATAATGATAGGGCTAGACGTCTCAAAAAAATCATATAGCCATATTTTTAAATCACAAAAATAGCCAAATGGACTGAGTGAGTTTTGGGATCGTACACTCTTCAATAATTGCACTATTGTGTTACAGAAGATAGAAGTTGTAGTTTGTAACGAAAATTATTTGTAAGTTTATACAATATTATAGTAATTTATAAGTTTTCTGTCAAACGGACTATTGAAATAACAAAATATTAACTTACCAGATTTTAAGATAAAATCTCTTGGAAGAATTCTAAAAATTTGCAACTTCTTTCAAGATCATGTCCTCAAACTGTGAACTCACGCCCATATTACGGTCTGGCGTTCAGCATGCAGTGCTGTTTTAACGCCTGGTCAAACTCGGCGGTCGCCGGAGGCCTCAAAATACTACTAGTACTACTACTACTACTACTACTACTAATAATAATAATAATAATAATAATAATAATAATAATATAGGGGGTAATTCCACGCAAAACAGTATGACGAAAAACATTCATATCTCCAAATTTGTTAAAAATTGTACATTCACTCTTTATGTCGTACGTATTAATCATGTACAAAATTATGTGTGCGACAGCTACCGTTTAAATGAAATGGGCAGTTAAAATATTTTTATTTGAGCACATAGCTCTATTTTAAATTTGTTTTCTGACCACAAGAATAATTACAAACAACTTTTTTAAAGATATCGTTAGATAGCTTACAAAATAGGTTATTAAGATGCTATAATTCAGTGCAGCTCTGAAAATTGTGTTTAAAGAAATTCAAACATATATTTAAAAAAACGCCATTACATAAAATCGAATATTTCAATTCGCATGAAAAAAATAAATGACAATTTACTAAGCATTTTCATTAGGCTGTCAAATTTTCATAATGGGATCTTCAAAAATAAGGCAGTTATAAATTAAAACAACTCGCCAAAGGGTGATCTATGCCGCTGCGCCATGCGCCATCACTGCTGCTGATCACTGTGAGAAGCGTTTTCGCGTTGACGACCGGTGAGCGTCACACATCTGATTTCAACTAGTTTCGGTACTTCTGATGAATCAGAATAGGGTTTTATTGCTAACTTTCCATTAACTGGAACCACACAGTTAACACTTCTTGTTCCGGGAACAGTCTTGAGGCCGGCAAATCTTTGAGGATTTAGATTTTGTAACTACTTCTTCATGTTTTTCAGTGGATGTGAATGACACAATAATTCCTTGTACATTGCATTTTGACCAATCATACAGGCCTTTAGGAGTTTAAATTAGAGTTTCTGGCTTTTGCAGCGATTCGCTTGATTGTACCCCTTACACTGCACTGGGCCCTTACCGTGGTTAGTTCCAAAGAAGTGCCATTCCGCAGGTATTTGAAAATCGTGTTCATGATTGAGTAGATTAACGGATTTTTTTCGTTCTTATATTCGCTAGCTGCTCCATCACTGAAATCATATATTTTAGATATTTCGGTATGTGTTTGTTTAAGATGTTCTATCATTTTCCTTTAAAAACATGAACTGTTGCACTATCGTGAACTAGACATTCCGAAATTACTGAAAAACAAAGGTTCTCTAAATTACCACAAACTGAATTTCTGTAATATATTGTGAATGGGTGTATTGTTGCTTGAGAAGTACTCCTGTGATGACCTTGTGTAGTATCCTGAATAATGAAACTGGAATGCTCTGAAAAATCACCAATGATAATGAACTCACCGGGCTTTATTTCATTTCTCAGCTACTTTAAATAATTTGCTAGGAACTTTGCAATGAAGTTGTGTACAGTATCTTGATTTTTTTAAGCCAACCAATGAAGTTATTAATGAAATTTATACAGTCACTTTTCACTAAAATCATATTGGCCCTGTCAGTTGCGTCCATTCCTTGTACTGAATTTCTACTAAATTTCTCTGTAACAATGACGTCAGTTTTTCTGATAGATTTCTCATAGGTACATTTATAGTTCCTTACGTTCAGGAGCATATGCTTCTTCACTCGTTGAATTTCCCGCCTCTGTTTGTAAACATTCTTTTTCGCTTGTCGACCTTACTTTCAGTCCCAGCAACTGCACTAATTATTTCAATTTTTGAAATCTTATGGAAAAAGCGTTCTCAAATAGCATCACATACCACTAAATGCGGGACCTTTTTACACATGCTACTTTTCACTTGATTAAAGAGTAAATAATATTTTTAAATAATAAATAAGAAAATAATAAGTATTATTATGTTTATTTCTGTTAATTATGGTAAAAGCGTGAGTTTAAAAGCAGGGAAGGTAACACATAGTAACCTGTTCGGTTTAAGTAACATGATGACACTGTCATCATGACAGAGACGTAATTTTGTAGTTCATTCGCTGAGTAGCACCCCTAGGCTAAACTGCAATGTTTCAAAGTAATAAGTTGGGTAAATATTTACCATAACTTGTACTAAGTTTTATAATTTCACTCACTGCACTGATGCATTCCACTTGATATTGCAGATTCAAGAATCATAGTTTCAAGATTTTGCGACTCAGTAGATTATAAGCCGCATTCTTCGAAGGAACAAGCTTTTCAGTTAAAGCTGCTGCAATGTTATCTAGAAGTAGCCTAACAAATTTCACAGTAATGATATTAGCAAGTCGTTTTTGGCCGTCTTCATCACAAATTGGTATTGCAAGTGAGGGCATCTACACAGTAACGGCTCAATTTCAGAACACAAATTTTCAAATATATTCTTTTTTGGTATTCTCTTTCAATGATTAAGCAGCTGATCTAGAATAAATTTTGCAGAATACTGCCTTCATCGGCCTCTTTCTTTACATTTTCCTGTTCTTTATGTAACGGATCTCTTTCAGTTAGTTGGAGTTTTTTGGTTGTTTTTGTTATCTCATCTTGCTTCTCTTGTAACACCTGATTAAGTTGTGTAATTTTCACATGCAATCTTGTTAACATTTCTTTTTAGCTCGTCAAAGTTGACAACGTCTGTTTGCGTCGCTTCATGGTCATTTTCAACTGGCAAGAAGGGAATGTCATTAACTTATGCTGAGCCAATCGGAAAATCTTGTTCTCTTTCATAGTGAAAAACCAATAGGCCTATTACTAAAAGATTTGCGTTTCTTGGGTGGAGGGAGATCAGTTTTAGTAACTGTTAGTCATGGTCTTTTGATATCTGTCACTTTATACCTAGGATAATGAGGGAATAATGTTGGCACAGGATTTGGTTTTAATTATCTAAATTTCCCATTATTAGAATAATGTTCTTCCCTGAAATGTAAACTACAAACGACTGAAGATGGGGAGTTGCTTTTGGAACAAAGTCTTGCCGTGAAATCACTTTAAGCCATTTTCGCATCTTTCCCTTACTTACTTACTTACCTACTTACTTACTTACTTACTTACTTACTTACTTATGGGTTTTAAGGAACCCGGAGGTTAATTGCCTCCCTCACATAAGCCCGCCAGCGGTCCGTATCCTGTGCCAGATTAAGTAGGTTATTTTACGACGCTTTATCAACATCTTAGTTTATTTAGCGTCTGAATGAGATGAAGGTGATAATGCCGGTGAAATGAGTCCGGGGTCCAACAACGAAAGTTACCTAGCATTTGCTCATATTGGGTTGAGGGAAAACCCCGGAAAAACCTCAATCAGGTAACTTGTCTCGAACGGGAATCGAACCCGGGCCACCTGGTTTCGCGGCCAGACGGTACTCCACAGGTGTGGACCAGCAAGATTAATCCAGTCCCTACCATCATATCCCACCTCCCTCAAATCCATTTTAATATTATCCTCCCATCTACGTCTCGACTTCCCCAGAGGTCTTATTCCCTCCGGCCTCCCAACTAACACTCTATATGCATTTCTGGATTCGCCCATACATGCTACATGCCCTGCCCATCTCAAACGTCTGGATTTAATGTTCCTAATTATGTCAGGTGAAGAATACAGTCCGTGCAGTTCTGCGTTGTGTAACTTTCTCCATTCTCCTGTAACTTCTTCCCTCTTAGCCCTAAATATTTCCCTAAGAACCTTATTCTCAAACACCCTTAAGCTCTATTCTCCTCTCAAAGTGAGAGTCCAAGTTTCACAACCATACAGAACAACCGGTAATATAACTGTTTTATAGATTCTAACTTTCCGATTTTTTGACAGCAGACTAGATGAAAAAAGCTTCTCAACCGAATAATAAGAGGCATTTCCCATATTTATTCTGCGTTTAATTTCTTTCCGAGTGTCATTTATATTTGTTGCTGTTGCTCCAAGATATTTGAATTTTTCCACCTCTTCAAAGGATAAATCTCCAATTTTTATATTTCCATTTCGTACATTATTCTGGTCACGAGACATATGTTTCCCGTCACTCGGAAATTCGTGGAATGAGATATTTCCTCCACTCTTTTTTCTATTCGAAGTACACAATGGTACACAACAATACGCCATTTTGAATCACATCATAATAAACTCACATACCAGTAGAAAGAAGCACAATATTACTAAGTATAATCATAGTCTACTATATACAGTCACGAAGCTTGGGATGATTTTTTGCATTTATCGCGATAGTTGCTAGCTGCTTGGAGCGCTGTGAGTACTAGGAACAATAGACTGTGTCACTGCCATTGTGATCTAATACAGGCCGTAACGCAGACCATGTGACTCGCTTAACCTGATCACGAAGGGCTGCGTTTCAATCATATAAATTAATTGGAATGCATAAAGAGTAACATATATTTCTCTAAAATGTAGTGTAATTGCATTAATAAAATTTAAAACAATGATTAGGAGTCACTTCAGACATAATTCCTTGCCAGTTAAGGTGTAATATTATTTTTGGTGTGAAAATTACGTTGTTCGTATGTGTAATAGCTGCTTTTATTTCAATCAAATATTGCGAAATTCTTATACATTCATTTATGCACGATTCAATAATTTTCAGTTGCACCGCACGAATATTTAGATATGTTGAAATTATAGGTTATGTTTATTGTACCAGTTGCCCCTTTCTGTCTAATTTTAGTGGTCTCCAATGCCCTGGCACTACATATGTATGTTATGTCATATGGAAATTATAGGTTATGTTTACTATATTTAACTTATATTCCTATATTCGCAATTATACATTATAATTAAACATAATGTCATGTATGATACTCGTCACATTCTATTTGTCTGTATTTTAATACTACAATTGAGTACTGAATTATTGTATTTATCTACTACCTAAGAGACGAAGTAACACAATCGTACGTACACTAATTTCATAGGAGTGGTATGGTAAATTTTCTGTCTACAATTAAGGAAGGTAGATGTGGTAAATTAAAATCACAATATAAATTCGTTTTTATTGAACCTCAAAATAGCTTCCATTTTAAACTTAAAATGTTGATGCGAACAATATGTTAACACGTAAAATTCTCTTCGCATTAAAATAACACAGTTTTGTAATTATTTCTGCAACATATTATGCAACAAGAAGTAAACGGAACTTATGGACACATTACATTAAATAAAACTTAGCAATGATACGCAATAAAGTTACAATATAATATTTCACTGAGCTACATACACTGAAATAGAAAACCCGAACATACAGTACATTACGGCCTGGTCTAGATCGAAAAGGCATTGACTGTGCCCTATTTCGCTTTGTTGTGAAAAGTTGTGTAAACTATGAAATGTTCGTTATCGGTTGTAATAACTGTAAATGGCTAAAATACAATAATTTGAATAATAATAATATGGGACAAGGAGACGTTTGTGGTACTATAAATATTGTAAGAAAAAGAGGTCAGAGTTATCCTTCTTCAGAAAGATCCAGGAAGGTGAGTTTATAAAATATAATACATACTTTATGAAAATAATCTAGTCCACACCTGTGGAGTAACGGTCAGCGCGTCTGGCTGCGAAACCAGGTGGCCCGGGTTCGAATCCTAGTCGGGGCAAGTTACCTGATTGAGGTTTTTTCCGGGGTTTTCCCTCAACCCAATACGAGAAAATGCTGGGTAACTTTCGGTGCTGGACCCCGGACTCATTTCACCGGCGTTATCACCTTCATATCATTCAGACGCTAAATAACCTAGATGTTGATACAGCGTCGTAAAATAACCCAATAAAATAAAAATAAAATAAAATAATCTATAAACCTTATGTATTTCATATTTCAATAGCGGAAGGAAGGTGTTAATTTTTTCAAAATAATACGATATCCAAAGTACAATACATTTTATCGTCTGCTAGGGAAAGGGTCTGTGATGAGGCGATAGTAGCGATCCTGGTGGTTAGCAACTATTTATGGCTGCATATTTCAACTGTCTATGTATGCATATTTAGTAAGTATTGAGCTTCGTGACTGTATGTACTAGACTGTGGTATAATCGTACAAGAAACCATACACACATTCCTCAGTGAATCTTGGAAGTCAGTGCGATCTGGCGGGAATTTAATATATTCTCGTTTACAGCGTAAGGAAGAAGCAAAGCGAGCATGGATAAATATATATGGATATATATATATATATATATATATATATATATATATTATCCATGTCGGCGGTGTTACATTTTCAATACCTTCGAACATAAAATAGATAGAAGGGGCAAGGCTTGCTGGATAGTGGCACCACAGTTCGATCAGCTGATCTAAGGCAGAAGCGATATGGGGTATAGAAAGGCCAATGTATGTCTAGTGGAATATGAGTGTTTTGGATTGATTTTGGCACAAAAATTAGAAATAACGATAATATTTCGTAGGTGGTTACACTTGATGCATATTAATAACCTCACTGCAATATATTAAAGCGCGATAACGTTATTTAGTGATGTTTATTTCGGAAAACTTCAATGCGTGTACGATTTCCTCACTGCCAGCAATTTATCTTAAAAAAGAAGCAGATTTGTGTGTTTTTAGCGAATGCACATCGTTACGCTTACGAATTCAAATACAGAAAAACAAATAGGCCTAGGCTTACTTCAAGTTACCAAATTACCCTATTCGTTTCGTGTTCCTGTTTCAGTTTTGCAATCGAATCTTCAATACGTCTCAGGTTATTTCAACAAAGTAACTACAGTGTCCTATTAAATTGTAGAAATGGTAATGGCATATAATTGCTCCCGCTCGTCTCCCCTCCCCCACCTTGGCTATACGTCTATGGATGAACTGAAAGTTATCTAGGTGAAACTAGCGTTGAGGTAGTCCCATGATTTTGGAAGTGAAAATCGTTTCATTTAGAGGGATTTTTTTTTTTTTTGTGGATATGCAGTTGATCGTATATGCAAGGCATAACAAACGCCTAAACTAACCAAACCTAACCTTTCTCAGATTCGAATATGCAAGGTATATAAACTGAGTACAAAGGGAACTACCTCAGTGCTAGTTTAGCCGAAAATTGAATTACAGCACCACCAATTTTCAAAACTATGTCAAGAAAATGACATCGAAGTACGGCTCAATGATCTAGAAATTTCGGCGTTGAAGTTTTCTTTATTTCCTTGTCACACTGAGCTAGTTAAGAGGTGCACGAAGCTTGTGACTGAGGCTTCCACTTCCACTATGGGTAAAAACATAGATAATTTATAAGGACATGAATTGATTCAAGAGCAGTTTTATCCAGGTTGGAAACAAAACCAGAATACATTGTATAAAAATAAAATAAAAATTAGGCCTACACTGTTATTTAAATTCTTTTTATTCCAGTATAAATATCCAATTTATGTGATATAACTTATAAATATTATTTTCCTCTAGTTTTTATATAAATAATTATTGTGTCATGATTTCATTTTAACTCTACCTAGCCTATTATTATTATTATTATTATTATTATTATTATTATTATTATTATTATTATTATTATTATTTTAGATTTAATTATAATTTACAAGACATCCAGTTTCATTGTTACCTACGTATAATTACCAAGGGAATTTTAAAACTCTGAAACATAATGGGTTAACATGTTTCGTTACATTTTTTCAAACATTTATTTTATGTTAAAGAGCGAAAAATCATGTTCTTTCCCATTACTCTTTGTATAAGTAGCTGCCAGTTTGTGACCTATTCCTTTTTATGGGATTACATAATTATATATTTTATTAATCTGCGAATTAAAGTATTATATAAAGATACGGTAGGTCTATATTCCAGTTTTACTAGTAAATAAACTTGCCGAACTTACGAATAATTTCTAGAATATAAGGCTCGGTAGAGTCGTCAAGATGTTAATCATAAAATCAAACCTATTATATTTAATATTTCTGTAAGACACAACTTTCTCACACTATTACAGTTTTCAGATCAATAAAAGTTACAGAACCTATGTTTCCACTCCCCCCAAAATGAAGGGTACTTGTCAGACTAAGAAATGCAATGTACTGTCAAATGTCGTAAAGAAATTGCCATGATTAAAAATTTTTTAAAAACAATAGTGTCCTTTGTTTTGTCAACTCCTTCGTTTCAATCTTACTTAATACATTTTCAGTACAGTAACTTCTAACTTCAATTTCCTTACTAAAACATCGACAGTAAAAGTATCCTGTATGTTCATAAGACATTTATAGCAGGCTTATCTTTAAGTTATTTCATGTTTTATTATAAAACAAGCCATTAAAACAAGACACTTGTTCAAATAGGTACTACCGAAACTTTTTTTATCTTAATACATTCTAGGATATGCTGTCATATCCACAATCATTGTAATAAACTGCACATACGTACAGCATACTGTGTAATGTTTTGCCCGAGATCAGCTGATCTGAGAGAGCTGTTATTTTGGTGCCACGTTCATCCGGTAGAGTAGTATTGAATGCTCTCTCTATTTACTTTAATGGTCGAAGTTTAATACAGGGATCAAAATGAATTGTCAAGGCCGGTAAAGGAGAAGCGAAGCGAGCATCTAGTCGGCCGTGAAATATGCATCCATAGATAGTTGCTAACCACTATGATCGCTAATATCGCCTCATTTCAGACAATGCGAAATAGTACCGGCACAGTCTATTGTTCCTAGCACCCTCACAACTCAAGCTTCGTGAGTGTATATACAGGGACATCATTTTATTTTTACTAACATTTTTAATATTAACTTGCCTATACCTCTGACTCAACGCCGTTTGCTATCCCTTCCACGACTGGAGTTCGATGATATTGGCGTAATATTCAAACAAATCACTTTACTAGGTATAGGAGGGAAGAAAAGTAGTTCATCCATTTAAGTAAACTAGGAAATATCGATCTTTTGAGTTTGATAATTTTCATTAGGTTTTTGTTTAATCAAAATACAGTACAGTATTGACAATGAGTGTTTTTACTCACGAACTGAGCTGTCCATTTGGACATATTCATTATGCAGTGTATATTATACTGCCTACAGCACATTAGCGTACAATATAGAGAATGAAGTTAAATTGAAAAATAATCATAATATGGATATTTAAACACATTTTTGAAAATGGTGGCCGTTCATTTCGATACAGGCTTCGGTTCTAATGTGCATATTATCGCACTATAGACTATTGTACCTAATCCCAATTACCAGTTTCGTTCTTCGTGCTAGTAATTCATGTTGAAATAATTCTGTACCTACTCTATAAAAGAGTACCTTATGTACTGTAAATTCAGTCTTCACTTCTGTCCGATCCGAAAAGATAAAATTACTCAGACATACTATCTACTGTCCGTCCAAGTGGTTATGTCGTAGGGTCGTAGAAATGGAGGTAATTACGTGACAGTTAATTACTTAACGAGGCCCTTTTATTTAAGTTATTTTAAACAGTTGTATGATATTACGTAGATGTCCAATTCCTAACAGAAGTTAATGTTTTCAGAAGAGAGCTAAGACAGCCCAGCCACTAGCTGGCGAATAAAACTAGTGGGGGAAACCGGTATACGACGTAGGCAAATGGACGACAGTACCTGTGCGAAAATTATTCAATATTGAAAGCTCTTTCGTCACTGGAAAACGCGAACATATTTTTGGAACATACTGTTTACTATGACCGTAAGGCTACTATATGCGGTCTTGGAGGACGGTTGAAGTTCATTAGTAGAAGGAGTGGGAGTGAAGTACATTCAAAAACTCAGGTACAATAAAAATTGAAGTAAAAATAAAATGATGTCCCTGTACTAGACTGTGGTATAGTTGACGCCATCGATTTTGGCAGATGGATTTTATTAATCAGAATTCCAGAGCGAGTTACTCTTAGCTGCAAGGTCGGTTGTTATACTAGCATCTCAACTGCGTCCGCGCGCACCGTCTGACTTTCTTACTGTAAATTCAGACTTATAAATAGACTGTGGATGCGGAATGACTTATCGTTGAATGTAGGTGCACATTTACTATAGCCTAATGTTACATTTTTTTCATTCAGACCATTGGCTCAACAGGTTTTAAACGTAAACAGACGACGTCAACATGATATTGTATCTCCGTACAGTCAGAAGGAAAAGAAAAATAACGTACTGTAGTACATATCTTGCAAGGTTCAGTCCTCGTCATCATTGATGCAATTATACCAGCGTTGCAGTAAACGACGATATATTCTCGTAAGTTGTCGAAGCTGAATCGTCTTCGCCTATCGCTTAAACAGTTTTTGTATCAGAGAATTTCTGAAGAAAAACTCTAAAATGGGGATCATTCAATTTCTTTAGAGGAATATTTGTACCGAGCATCATGTTGCACGTGTCTTTAGACCCGCAAAACTAAATGATGATGATGATGATGATGATGATGGTGATGATGATGGTTCCTCAGATTTCATTTCAACGCATTTCCTGTGCGATGTACTGTTGCAATGTTTCTCTATAGCCTGAGTTGTTCTGGTTTTTATTTCAATTTTACATACATAACACATGATATTGTCTTCGTTAAGACATAAAACGCCACTCTCATACTTCTTAATTGTATTTCGTATCTCTAAGCGAATTTAACGTTTTGACTTCGACATTATGAATGGATCAGCACTACACTATTCAACTCGTACTAAATACTTGAGCAGGATAACACAACTGCACACATTGCGTTGCAATGTGGACCGGGGTTCCTTCGTTATGTACGCTGCTGTACTCGCCAGGTACACAAAAGACGAACGACGCGGCACGTGCCATATAGGCCCACTCCGATACGAAACAACTTCACTTTTCCTTAAGTCATCCCGCATCCACTGTCTACTTATAAATAATTATTTTCTATATTCGTTTTGCTTAAAGTACGGCTACCAGATAGATTCCTTTATTAATTGAAGTAGTCTTCGGGAAACAGAATCGTAGATCTATGGGCCCTTTTATCGGAGAACAATAAAATTCATTAGCTGCATTTGTTTGTTAATTAATGGTATCTGAAGTTCGGTGATTTTATATTGTGTATTAAGGGCATGAGATGTGCGCTGCGAAATTCTGTTCAGTCAATCCATGCCATGCGTGTCCGTCAGTCACTAGCAGTTGTGGAATGACAAACCTATCGTGTTAAATAATGGAGGAAATGCAGTGTGAAGTTAGTGTGAATAAAAGGAGAGAATCAAGACCGTCTCCAATACTCAGATCTTAATGTAGGTATCGATAGTGGCCAAAATGGCACCGGTGGCGGTCCAGGCATGATTACCACGTGGTTTAGTTATGATGTCTTTTTGTGTTGATTACGTCGTGAAACAGGCCGTTAGCGTTGTGTACCGGGTTGTAATTCTAATAGTGGATCTGTGTCTTATATTTCAGCGTTAAAGTTTTCGAAAAATACAACTTTACTACGCGACAAATGGTTTAGGTGCACAATTGTGACAATTTCCAAGTTAAGGAAATTACAGTTTGCTGTCAACTGTCAAAAAACAGGTCTGAACCTCACAAATGATACCAAAAAGGCATCACTTATGAGACAACTAAGCGAAGAGGTAATGGAGTAGGGTGACCAGTTTCTATCCTCCTAAAATGACAGTGTTACACATAAAACATTTTGAACCTAGATTAGCTATTAGGAAAGATATTTTTCCTATTGTAAATGGTGATGTTTTTCGTATTTCTCGGGAAATTTCAAATCTTACCAATGAAGCCTAAAGAACCATATTTCCTAACCAACCTTCATACCGTACTGTCAGTCATTCTAGCGCCCAGAAAGAATCCACATCAACGAAAAGGGGAACAGATGGAGAGAGAAGAAGAATTTTTCAAGGAATGGTGTGAAACGGACATTATTAGCACTTTTGGTCAGTTTCAAAGTGATGTTCAGGAAAGAAGTATGGTTTCATTTATTACTGTTTTAAGGTGACTATGTTATTTTCTTGAATATGAAAGAAGACAGTGTAGAAGAAATTCCATCATTAATAACTATGCAAAGGTGTAGAACGAGGAAAAAACATTTCAAACCAATTACTGTATTGAGAAAAGTGAAAAGAAGTCCTGAAGAGTTAGGCCTAAGTCTAAAAGTGACAAAACATAAAGAATTGAAATTCAGGACGAATTAGGCTAAAAACCCTAGGTTGTCAACATCCATCTATTAAAAATATAAATTATAAGCTGATTTATTATTATTATTATTATTATTATTATTATTAATTATTATTATTATTATTATTATTATTATTATTATTATTATTATTAGTAGTAGTAGTAGTAGTAGTAGTAGTAGTAGTACTAGTAGTAGTAGTAGTAGCAGCAGTAGTTGTATTAGTAGGCCTTGTAGGCCTAATATTGGCTGACCTTGTTTAATTGTGTTATTGATTTTGAGTATGTGTTATTCTTTTGTATGCCCAACAGCTATTAGTGAACGTTTGTATTTACTGCAGTAACTTATACGGAGTTCAAGGTATGATTTTTAACTTACTGAAAACTATTTTCTGGCTGCGTTTGCTCTGTCAAGTCCATAACTTTATAGCAATGTGTTTCTACTCGTACCGTATTTATCTTGTTGTCTCGCCTTTGAAATTTATCCTAAAATTGCTAATAAATTATCGCTGTACGTTTATTTAAGACAAAATTTAGTAATTCCATTTAATAAATACGAAAAATATAACTATTTTGACATAAGGATATGGCGGAACCGTCTATATAAATGGAAATGGTTGGACCGCAGCAATGGCCATCTTTTTTCTGTATTAAGATCTGGGTATTGGAGACGGTTTTGAGAGAATACAGTAAAGTTAACCTGAAACATGAAGAAACACAAATCAAAGGGAGACAAGGTAAAAGTTATGTGTTAGCGAAAGGAGATGTGGCTGAAGAAAAGCATTTTGTGACCTATAAGGTGCATCTTATCAGATAATCGACGACATTAAGATATTGCTTCAAATGCGGAGACTAGGAGGAAGACAGAAAATAGGAAAGACTGGAGAATGCTGGGTTTGCAGTGAAAGACCTGGCTTTAAGCAGAACACTGAATGAATGAAATGAATATTGTTTACTTAGTATTGTTTTGCCAACTTAACTTATGACAAGAAGCATCATAAGAACAGAACAGCACATTATATTGAGAGAGAGAATTCGGAAAGGGGTAGCTGCCCTATAACAAGAATCATCGTTTGGTTACAGCTACGTAATTGATTTCTTTGTGTGTGTGTATGTGTGTCTATATATAGCAATCATCCCTAAGACCGAATCATTTATTTATTCATTTATAAAACTGTATACAAATGATGATTTACAATTAACAAAGAGGAATTTAAAATTCGTGTAGATATGATTTGATATATCTATATGAAATCTATGGAAAAAGTTTAGTCCTACGTCTACATAAAACTTTGAAATAGTTCCACGTGTTGCGAACATTAATCCAATCACGAAATCATATTTTTGTCACACTTTACGTATGGATTTCTCGTTTAAATTAGATTTTTAACTTATTTAATTTAGAAATGCTTTGTCTTTGCATTCATTCCGCTTATTGTTCCGGTTAGAAACTTGTTCGGATCTCTCTACCTCTTTACTCGTCTATCTATATCTCCCTTTCAAACTCCTTGGTATTTCCACATTATCTGGTACATCCTGTCGTTACTCATTGTTTGCTGTTGCCCTCTCAATTTCTCTGTGCGACTTAATACTTTCTCACATCTTTAGATATCTTGACGTAATAACATTAATTCCTAATTTACTTAATTTGAATTTTTTTTTACATTTCTTAAACACTTCATATAATAATCATTATCATACTTCACGAATTTTAGGCCAACTGATCCATTTCTGAAAACAGAGAAATGCATTTGTTATAGCTTTGAGAGGTCTTTCCTGTTTTATTTTCGTTTCCGACCGATAGTTGAACCTTTTGGATAACCTAAATTAATAGATTTTTGTAATATGTTTTATCAAGTTTATTTGTATTTGTTAATTTTATTGACATCGCAACTGCCGAGGTTATATCAACGTCGCCGATGTGCCGAAATTTTGTTCCGCAGGAGTTCTTTTACATGCCAGTAAATCTACTGACATGAGCCTGTCGCATTTAAGCACACTTAAATTCCTGGGCCGGAATCGCACCCGCAACCTTGAGCACAGAAGACCAGCGCTATACCGACTACGCTACCCAGGGCGATTTTTTATTTTATTGAGAATTAACGTGTTTTCTAGAATCTAATCTCCTTTGTCATCAAATAAACTGTATCATTCACCGAAAACGATGCTCTCATAATGTAAGAAATGTGTTTCTTTGTCTTCTTGCCTAACATTTTTTAATTCTTTCAGATATGAGGCACTCAGAAGCAAAGTGATACAAGTGACATTTTTTTAAAAAGTGAGATAAGTGTATATTCTAAATCTTTAACTTCACTTCTGTTCAGAGAAAAAATAATATAAGTGCAGTTCCACTCAGTGCTGCTCCATGTTGGCCTTACTCTTGTATTACATTGCATACAGAGTTTTGACTGAGAGGCAAACTAATACAAGTGCGTTGTTTACATAGTGTTGCTGCGTTTCTTCTGTTTATGACTAATTCATTTGCCATAATGGAGAGAGGTAATATGTTACATTTCCTAAACATCTTCGTAGAAGGCCTGTACACATTGAGCTGGACCAACTGTACAATAAGGATAAATTTTGCTAAGTGGAGCAACTTGCAATAGCTAAAGAAATTCATCCCACCCATAAACCACTCTTTATTTGATGACCTGAAGCATGAGGATGGGCCTGTAATAAGGGCTGCAGGACGTGGAAGAGTGCGTGGAAAAGAAAGTTCAAGGAATACTCGCGGTAAGAGTCCTACAGATGCACTTCATGACAGATGTTGCAGCACATAGATGTTGCAGCAGAGAGAGCTGTGACTTCTTCAGATGAGGCTAGTGACGTAATGAACAGCGACTGAGGCTGAATTTCATTTAAAATTAAACATTTGATTAACCCTCTTCTTTCGGAGTACTAAAAAGCACATCAACTGTTGCCCTAGAAATTGAATGTAGTATTCAACTTATCAGACACTATGAATTTAAAAAAGCATCTAAAAATACATGTAAAATTTCAGGCCTCATCCAGATCTCAGATGTTCTTCAAACTGTCAGATAATATCCTGTGTAATTTCTACAAAATAAACAAACAAGAAATACCAGTCTATATCACAGACACACTCATTGTTAAATCTTCAGTTGTTAAATTCCTTAATGGAAATGGGTAATTCCAGAACATAGCATATAAATTCCAGGAAATCATTTCAAAAATGATCCTCCATACATTCTTAAGTTAGATGCCATGGATCTAATCTGCAACAAATATAAAGATCATCTTCAAATTTATACAGATCGATCTCTAAACCCTAATAATGGGACATCAGGAGCAGGGTATTATATTCCAAAATATCAAGAAAGTTACTTCATACCATGTTCATCCTCCTCCGTCTTGACACTGAATTGCTAACTACTGATGGTGCTCTTCAGTGTGTCACTCAAATTTCTGAAAAATCTATTTGCATACTCACCGAATATAAGGAAGCTATATTTAATATAGTTAAACATATACCAAACCTATACGCACATAGAATTATTCCAATTCAGAAACAACTAAGTAAACTAAAAAAACTCCAAAAGGAAATAGCATTTCAGTGGATACCTAGCCATTGTAATATATCTGGAAACGAGAAAGTCAATAACGTTGCCGAAAAGGCAACATATTTGCAACCAACCTCTTCAAGTGATATCTCTATCCAATGCTTTTTCTTCAGTAAAGTCTCATTTTATAAACTTATGGATCAACAATTGGCTCTCTTCTGAAAAAGGAAAAATTGTACAGTCCGTTCAAAAGAAACCAAATGACCTAGAAATGTACAAAAAAATTGCCCAGACATGTTCAAACATTTTTAATAAGAGTCAGAACAGGTCACATTGTCACACAATTGTACCTACACCGATTTCACCTTTGTGATACTTCTACTTGTCTGTGGTGTAATAATCATGATGAAGATCTGGAACACATTCTTCTATACTGTCCATCCATAAACCACAAAAGAAGTAAATTAAAATCATCAATACCAATTGCAGAAGACAAGCTCTGCAGTATATATTGACTACACCCCAACTTTGGCTACTAGCAACAGGCATCTATAATGAACACCGATCAAAATACCCCTCATTTCTCATGAAGAACTGAATAGACTATAGTGGAATTCATGTTGTCAGCAAACAGCTGGATACGTTAAGAAGATTGACTGAGTGATTCTTTCGGTTATACAGACACATTTTGTATTATAATATGATAATCTGAAAGCTGAAATGCTGTTAAGACAGGAATATTTCAATGTTGTAAGCAATGTTCTTGTTCTTGTTTTAAATAATATACAACTACTGAAAACCGTTGCACTTATATTACTTCTCCACAAAAAATATTTTCGTGGAAAAATAGTTCAAGTGACTTTAGGACCCTATTGTACCTAAACTGTTTTAGAATAGAAAATTTATATTCAGAAGTTAAAAAATATAGGTGCCAACATACACAACTGTAAATTTACAGCAACATAGTCCTGTAACAGAGTTTTTAATTTGCTTTTCAACTTCAAAGTAATTTATCTCAAAACTTACTAAATGTCACTTGTATCACTCTGCTTCTGAGTGCCTCATATATTTTTACACTCATTAAACTTCGCTTTAGTAGTTCGCTGTGGCAGAGGTACTGTCCCTGGCTATAATTTGACTATATTTTTTGGGAAGTTAAATTTATCTCGCTATCTACGGGACTGACAGGATCTGTCTTTTGCCTTGGGTTTCTTTGGCCATGGATAGAGTTGGTCAATAACAAGGTAATTCAGCTGCCTGTCAATGCCTAATGTTGGCTCATAATTAGACAGTGGATGAGGGATGACTTATCGTTGAATGTAGGTGTAAATTTACTATATGTTACATTTTTTTCATTTAGACCATTGGCTCAACAGGTTTTAAACGTAAACAGACGACGTCAACATGCTACTGTATCTCCGTACAGTCAGAAGGAAAAGAAAAATAACGTACTGTAAGACATACCTTTCAAGTTCAGTCCTCGTCATCATTGATACAATTACCAGCGTTGCAGTAAACGACGATATATTCTCGTAAGCTGTCGAAGCTGAATCGTCTTCGCCTATCGCTTAAACAGTTTTTGTATCAGAGAATTTCTGAAGAAAAACTCTAAAATGGGGATCACGCAATTTCTTTAGAGGAATATTTGCACTGAGCATCATGTTGCACGTGTCGTTTAGACCCGCACAACTAAATGATGATGATGATGATAGTTCCTCAGATTTCATTTCAACGCATTCGCTGTGCGATGCACTGTTGCAATGTTTCTCTAAAGCCTGAGTTGTTCTGGTTTTTATTTCAATTTTACATACATTACACATGATATTGTCTTCGTTAATATATAAAATGTCACTCTCATATTTCTTAATTGCATTTCGTATCTCTAAGCGAATTTAACGTTTTGACTTCGACATTATGAATGGATCAGCACTACACTATTCAACTCGTACTAAATACTTGAGCAGGATAACACAACTGCACACATTACGTTGCAATGTGGACCGTGGTTCCTTCTTTATGTACGCTGCTGTACTCGGAAGGTACACAAAATACGAACGACGCGGCACGTGCCATATACTCCGATGCGAAACAACTTCATTTTTCCTTGAGTCATCCCGCATCCACTGTCTACTCATAATTCTCTCAAAAATGTGAACAAATGTGACATAGGGCTCAATCCTTGAAGGTAGATGATGAGAACGGTGATCAATTTTAATATTGTCGTCATAATTGACATAAATGTTGCAGTTAAAATGGAAAGAGAACAAATAATGAAAAAAAATATATATATATTGAATAAGGTCGTTCGGAATATTCCGTTTACTTTCAAGTTTTTACAAATATCTTAAAGATTTGATAAAAAGTACTTGACGCGAACCAGTGAAATCGTATTAAAACGCAATATTAGTATTAAAAATTAGAAATAGGTTAAAATTACGTATAAACCGTTTATAGAATAAGATTGAAGTTCCTCAAAGTTTTAATTTAAGCTACGGTTCTACTATGGCGATCATCACCTAGCGAACAATGTGGCTGACGGTCGCTCGGCGATGATCTCTGAAGAGAAACCATAGCTTTGCTGCAATAAATTAACTAATAAAAGGCTGGAATAACAGAACAAGTAAAGAAATTACTTTCAAAAATAATTATTTCGAAACAATCTTGTGCAAGAAATGAAGATGAACTAGAAATAAATATTTTAAATGATGTATGTTTTAGTTTATTTAACAACGTTTTATCAACTACTTGGTTATTCAGCATCGGTGGAATTGATGATAGCGAGATAGTATTTGGCGAGATGAGGCCGAGGATTCGGCATATGATTACATGATTATTAACTTTACAGTTGGGAAAAAATTAAGGAAAAAACCAACCAAATAATCAGACTAAGCTGAAATCGAACTCACGCTCGAAAGCAACCCCAAATCGGTAGGTAAAAGCGTTACCGCTTGAGCTACGCTGGTGGGATGGGTGTGTGTGTGCGTGCTTGCGTGCGTGTGTGCGTGTGCGTGTACGTGCGCGTGTGTGTTTTTTCTGTATGGTTGTGAAACTTGGGCTTTCACTTTAAGAGAGGAAGAGAGGTTAAGTTTGTTCGAGAATAAGGTGCTTGGGAAAATATTTGAGATTATGAGAGATGAAGTTAGAGGAGGATGGAGAAAGTTACACAACGCAAAACTGCACGCATTGTATTCTTCATCTAATACAATGAGGAACATCAAATCCAGACGTTTGGGATGGGCAGGGCATGTAGCACGTACGTGTGTATCCAGAAATGTATGTAGATGTACGTAGTTGGGATACCTGAGAGAAAAATATCTTTTGAGGAGGCTGAGACGTAGATGGGAGGATAATATTGAAATGGATTTGAGGGATGGTAGGACTGGATTAATCTTGCTCGGGATAGGGGCCGATGGCGGATTTATGTAAAGGAGGCAATGAACAACCGGGTTCTCTAAAAGCCATTTGTAAGTAAGTATGCAATAACAGAGCATTAAAAAGTGGCAATTCAAACTCAATTAAAATTTTATAATAATAATAATAATAATAATAATAATAATAATAATCATCATCATCATCATCATCATCATCATCATCATCATCATCATCATCATCATCATCATCATCATCATCAGGGTTTAGGCCTGTTGGGCTGTTCCGGTTTGAAATTAAAAAAGACGAAAAGAGAAAACCCTGATATTTCTATCTCTCTGGTGGACGTCTTTGTAATACCTATATTCTAAGTTGGTTTGTATTTTAATATCTGTTTCGAAGTCAAGTGTTCTTCCATTCTTTGAATATGCTCAAAGTGAGTTTCCTAGATAATATTTTACTTTTTTTTTTTTTTTTTTCGAATTAAATGCCTATATTCAAGTCCTTCCTAATGTCTTCATTTTCCATTTCATGCAATCTCTTATAACTTGTCACCGTTTTTAATATTTTCATCTCTATTGATTCTATCTGATTTATTTCCTTGTTAACGTCTTGTGAACGTATTGACATCCGTATAATATATATATGGTACAGCTAACACTTTATAACACGTTAAAATGGTTTATTTAATGATGTTCATTTAATTGTATTACATAGATGCAATTAAATCTGTATGTTTTGGTTCATGTCATAATGTCTGAAGTTACCTATTTAACATCCTAAATAATTTAAACTGTGTACTAGATCAGTTTTCATATTATTTGTTACTATACTTGTTGTCTGAATACGTAGCTAATTTGTTTTCTTTAGAGGCTAAAATTTTTGTTTTAGATGTAGATATATTTAAATTATATAATGAGGATACCTTATGTAACTGGAATAAGAATTGTTGTAGAGTACTGTGTGATGCAGTCATTATGACTTGATCCCCCTCAAATGCAAAATCGTCCAGTTAAAATGTCCTTAGAAATTAATTTGTTCTTGCCATTTAGTTATGACATGGTCAAGATATAAAACGAAAAACACAAGAGGTAGGGGACTTTAGGGGACTTCCTTGTCTAATTCCCGTGTTTTATTAAAATTTTACTTTTACTAATTCTATCTCCACAATCAAGTCTAATTTTTTTTTTCCAAATACAGACTTGGTATGGATCTGACAAAATTTCTATTTACACTGTCAAATGCTTTTTTATAATCTACAAAACCATACACATACGTACGTGAGTTATATTCTTCCCTTTTTGCATTTAATTGGGACATGGTAAAGACGCAGCCTATAGCTAATCGTCCTTTTCGGAAGCTATTTTGTCCTTCTCGTAAAGTTGTTTCAGCTGTTTTATTTGTTCTATAATATTGAATTTTTGCTTATATTTATAAGCAGTCCTTAATATTATTTGTTCTCTTGTACGGAGGAGGGACCTGAGGGCTTACACTGCAGCCTGAGGCTTATTGTGCTTACCACTCCTATTCTTGTGAATGATTGGGTAGCCGAACAGCCGCGCTCTTGTACAAGTACAGTACGCTGCACCGTGAACTTAACCTGGGCTATTGTATGGATGATTATATTGATATGTGAATTAATGATGGCGAAATGAGTCCGAGGTCCAACGCCAAATATTACTCTGCAATTCTGCTTCAATTGGTTGAGGGAATATCCCGGAAAAAACCCCAACGAGGTGAATTGTCGCAACCAAAATCTGAACCCGAGCCCGCTCGTTTTGTAGTCAGATGTGCTGACCACTACTCCACAGCGGTGGACCCCTTAATAGTATTACTCTCCTATAATTCATTTCAGCGTTCATTTCCATATCCTTTCTTAAATATGGGGAATGTCAGGTCATCTTTGTCATTAATCTGGGATTGCCTTTGTTATAGATATCTATAAGATCTAATAAATTAAATCTAAATGGTACTGATGCATATTTAAATAACTCTATATTTATACCATATGAACCTGACGAATTCTGTTTTTTAAAGCTTTGTATGGCTAACATTAATTACTCAGATGTAGTGTGGTTGAAATGTGCATCGTTCTCCCTTAATATAATTTGTTTCTTTTTTATGACTAGTCCACAGCGATGAAAAATTATTATTTCTATTGAGAGAGTGATATACGGTTTAAATGTAATGTATCTTTTTCTGTTTTTAGATGTTTCAGTACCTTTTAGGCTTATGTTTGATGCACACATACGTCATATTCTAAGTCTGTCAATTTTTCTTATTTATTTCTTAACAGGTGTTGATTTTTGTTATTTTTCGATAAGATCCTCTAAGAATCTGCTTTGGACGAATTTAAATTGATTCTGGTTCACGTTAACACTTTGTTTAAAAAACTTAAAATTGTTTAACGACACTTTAAAAGTGTTAAAATTTTTAAAAAAGGTTATGTTCCTTAGACAGGGTAGTTCGTAGGACACTGAAGATGACGCAGAACCGGAGTCGAAATGGGCCGTCTATCTAAGGAACATAACCTTCTTTAAAAAATTAACACTTTTAACGTGTCGTTAAACAATTTTAAGTTTTTTACGAATTTAAAATACACATTTCTTCTGTTTAATTTCAAGTTTTTACTCTTCCAAATGTGTAAGTCTCGTTTTGCATATTTTTTTTTTCCTTAGAGCTTCGAATGCTGATGTATGTAAAACATTTTTCAAAGTTTCCTATGCTAGACTAATATTATTTCTCTTATATAGGCCTATATATATACCCACACTTATCATCTCTTTTGTATGTTTATTCATTCGGTTCTGATACATACTGTTAATATCATCTTCACGTATAAGATGCACTTTATACAGAGTGTAAGGGGTATAAGTGCCGTCCTTTTAACAGTCGTTGGGGACGGTCCACAGGATCAAAAAATGTCCGTACAACATAGGGTCAAAACTTGATAGTCTTCCAAGAAAAAAGTATTTCTTCCCTTATTTTATTTGCGTTATACTGCTTATATCGTTACTATAATTACGAAAACAATTACATTAGTAGATACATCTAGCAAAGAGTTAATATTAGTTTAAATAAATATTCGTGTGTTCTATTACGTTTTCGTGAAATTAAATAAAAATGCATGCTTTAATTTGTTAATATTCTGGCGTGAGTTGTTCAGCAGGCAGTACTCTGCACAGACGTAAGTACGAATGAGCTGAGCTGTCCATAGCTCTACTGCCGACTGCTCAACGATTATTAGAAACTGGGAGTCTTGAACGTGTCCGCAACAACTGGACTAGAAGATGTGATGCCTGCCTTCAAAACGATGGTGGACAAGTGGAAAATCTGATATAAATCGGTACGTACAATTTTCAAATGTAATTTAACGAGTTCGTATTGATACGAAAATTAACTGAACTTAGAAAACGAATTATGAATTGTTTATCTGTAAGAAGTGATTTTTCTTCAAGTGTCATGTCCTCAAATATGACAAACTGCAAACTTTAAGTTTCTTTAAAATGTTACTACTTTATGGAAGCGGGAGATATTAAAATTTTGCATTAGAAAAAAAAAACGTTTTTGTGATTTTGTGCATTTTACTTGAAGCAAGTAAAGAGATAGGTTTGGAAGTAAATCCAGAAAAGACAAACTATATGATTCTGTCCCGTGACCAGAATATTGTACGAAATGGAAATATAAAAATTGGAAATTTATTCTTTGAAGAGGTGGAAAAATTCAAATACCTGGGAGCAACAGTAACAAACATAAATGATACTCGGGAAGAAATTAAATACAGAATAAATATGGGAAATGCCTGTTATTATTCGGTTGAGAAGCTTTTATCATCCAGTCTGCTGTCCAAAAATCTAAAAGAATTTATAAAACAGTTATATTACCGGTTGTTCTTTATGGTTGTAAAACTTGGACTCACTTTGAGAGAGGAACATAGGTTAAGGGTGTTTGAGAATAAGGTTCTTAGGAAAATATTTGGGGCTAAGAGGGATGAAGTTACAGGAGAATTGAGAAAGTTACACACCACAGAACTGCACGAATTATATTCTTCACCTGACATAATTAGGAACATTAAATCCAGACGTTTGAGATGGGCAGGGCATGTAGCACGTATGGGCGAATCCAGAAATGCATATAGAGTGTTAGTTGGGAGGTCGGAGGGAAAAAGATATTTGAAGGCCGAGACGTAGATGGGAGGATAATATTAAAATGGATTTGAGGGAGGTGGGATATGATGGTAGAGATTGGATTAATCTTGCTCAGGATAGGGAACAATGGCGAGCTTATGTGAGGGAGGCAATGAACCTCCGGATTCCTTAAAAGCCAGTAAGTAAGCAAGTAAGTAAGTAAGTAAGTAAGTAAGTAAATAAGTAAGTAAGTAAGTGATTTTGTGCAGTAAACGATTATTGTTTATTTTTAGATGTACAATAAGAAATGGAGCAATATTGATAAATAAAATGGAAATTTATCATAATGTTCTATTAATGAGGTTGAAAGTTTGTATTTGCCGCGCGTTTTATGTAAACAACAGCTGGCCTGGTCCGGTCCTGCATTAGAACAGAGCATCTGTTTTGTACCGATATGTCTGTTCCCGCTTCAGCTGTAACGTGTAGCCTACCTGTATATAAACACCCTCCTCCCATCCAGCAACGTTGTCAAACGTTGCATATTGTAAAATTTAATAATTCGTTAAATATTGCAATTAGAAAACAATTGTGAGGACAATTTTTCTTCCTTATGACATGAATAATCATCAGTTAAAATAATGGCACTTATACCCCTTACACTCTGTATATCTCCTTATTATCTGTTTAGGTTTTAGTTTTATCCATTGTTTAAATAAACTGAACTTAAATTTGATTAGATACTGATCTGATACTATATCACTGCCTCTGTATACTCTTGTATCTCGTAATTTTAAATTTTATAAATGTTAAATGTCACTTTATTTCTTTATTCTTCAAACTCACGACTATTAAAGAGACAAAAGAAATGCCGCAAATATGACAATTCTAGTACTTTATTTATAAAGTAAGGCAAAATTATAAACATCTCAGGCAGAACCCCGCAATATTTACAATTAAAGAGATCATATATTTATATCAACTAAACCGAAAAAAAGTCTGAATACTATAATGAATAAAAGATTGTACTCAAAACAAATTCTATGTTAAAGAGTATGCCAAAATGTATACATAGCATATGCAGATTGGAAAAGAGAGAAATGTTGAAGTCGGAACAGGTTTAATAACTTCGTTAATGGAAGTAGGTAAATATGGATGATGCCGATGATGATGATGATGTTGATAATACTTTTATGTAAAGGAAGTGCATACAATTTAATCATTCTAGAAATAAAAATGTATTTTCTACACAAATTGTGCTACTTCTTTATTTTTTCGCAAGGACAACTGTTTTGAAATGTATTTTGTGTCAAGATGAACTAAAACACACTCACTGTGTGTCATCACAATACGTAGTAATTTCTCTGAAGAACACGTCGTTAGACTCGTTTCCGTTAGCGCATACAACCGCAATTAAAACGCATTCGCTTGTCTCGAGATGCTCACGGTGATAGAGCAATGGGTTCCGGGCGAAAGTTAATAAGCTGGGAACGCGACTAATTTGATGAGAAATACGACAACCATACAAAATAGTAATACGAGGAAAGGAATAAAGAAAGCATCTATGGATCATACTTGGAGTAGCCTATATCTCTATCTCGATAGCTGCTGAAATGTTAGGTTATGAAACAAATGGGGAGCTTGGTATCAAAGTTGGACAACTCCACTTTTGCTTTTTTTTTTACAAGAGAGGCGAAAAACTAGATTCTTGGAAACCAATGTCACCGTTATACGTACATTTTTTTAAACATTCTCATGGGTCATATAAATATTTTTTTAGTATCAAAAATGTGATTAAAATTAATATTCAGGTCGAATATATATTTTTGTTTACCGTAACGGAGCTCTTTTTGTTAAATGAATTAATTCTACACATATTATATTGTATTTTTAGAGTATATAAGTTAATGTGTATCGTGTTTACTATTATGTTTTATAATATATTATTATTATCAAACACTTTCCATAAACAGGGATTGTCCAGAAGACAGAATATACCATTTACAAAACAAAATTTTGAATAGTACATATTACATAGATAATTTGTTGTGAATATAAAAACCAATGCAAGAAAGAGAAAAAAATTAATTACAGTGCAATGTCTTATCTGAGGTGACTTCTTAACAATGCAATCGAACCTTTCAACGCAAGTAAACAAACATTGGTAATTATAGTTCATGGCAAATATTAGTTCAGTATTATCATCGATCTAATTATGTTTCCTGTCATATGTAGCACTAATATATTGTAGAGAGCTAGTTTCGCAATGTTAGTGCATTTGCATGGTTAAAAAGTAGCTAGACAACCATTTCAACTTAGTAGCAATCCCACTTACAGATGTCATGCTCCATTATTATTATTATTATTATTATTATTATTATTATTATTATTATTATTCACCGAACTAGGTTTTATCTTTCGTAGCGTCCCCACATAAGCATTTAAGGTTACAGTTTGAACCCTGAAACTCCAGGATATAGGGGAGTAGTGGGTACAGTGAGACACAAAATATTAAGACATATGTATGCAAGTGAAATTTCAAATATTTTAAAAATCAAGTGCAACAGAAATATATATTAAAACATGGAGTACAATAATACATATGCAGAAATGTTAATAGGTAAAGGACATAATATACAATGCGCGTTTGTCAAAAAAATGCAAATGTCTCACTGTTCCCATTCAGGAGGGTACAGTGAGACACCTGTGTCTATTAACGGACATTGAAATGATTTACATTTATTTCAAAAGAAAAGAAAGCTTGCTGTCTCTTTATCTTGCCATGTTCTGTAGACTTATTTAGAATCATTTTGATGTCTGACTTCGAAACCAATGAAACATCTGAAACATTTGGAAAAGTGAATTTTCCATGACTTTTCACACTTTTGCTAAAAAATAAAATGAATTTTTGGTGACAACAAAGCTTATAATTATAAGAATTTAATTTAATTCCTTATTATTTTTTTATTTTAAAAGTTTTGTGAATAATTTTTTATTTAAAACCATTAGAATGTAATATATCCATTATTTTAAGCTACAGTTCCTAAATTGGTTACTAGTATGTTCATTTTTAATGTAAGTTACCGGTAAATGTAATATAATTACAGTTTATTTTTGCAAATCATTGGTAAATGGGAACAATGAGACGTCTCAGTGTACCTTTCAATGGCATGTCTCACTGTTCCCTTTACGCATAGTTCGTTAAAAAATGGCACCATCACTTCAAAATCAAAACAAGAAAGACGAAACTTTAAAAAACATAACATCAAATACCATAGTATTAGGTAACAAAACATTCATATTTCTACTTAATTTGTATATCCAATATAATGTTCATTAAACACAAGCCAAAATTTTACTTCTAGAGTGAAAAATTACGAATTATTTTTTCATCATTCACCTTTATAACTAGAACCAAATCGAGTATGAAAATACTGTTACTTTACTCATGCAACATATAACTCCACTGTTACAAACATTTTAACATCAAAATTTACCATCTAATAAAAAATGTCTCACTGTTCTCCCTGTCTCACTGTACCCACTTCTCCCTTACTAACCGATAACTTTTCTAACTTGTTTGGGAACGAAAATGCGCTGCCTGGTCATCATGCCTGTACACCCTACAACTAATACGGAATTGGAAGGTGTGCTGCTTCAGTATATAGAACGAGTGCAACAGGGGCATGTAATATACCCTTCCTGACAGTCTTGCTCTAAACTATAACAGACATCAGTGATGATAAAATGCGTGAAATTATGTTGAAATGAAAACAGTAATCTGTTTATAAGCAACTCTTCGCTTGTTTCTATTGCTGAGGACTGATACAATCCAGAACTCACCACAGGGAGGTGGCTACATGTTGAGTTACGCCCTGCCCACCCAACCACTCTTCCATGTGGGCAGAGCATTGCTAATTTGGTAAGACTTCAAATTTTGAATATGTAAAAATTTAGTATTTCATTCTGTTAAAATATTACTCATGATTTAGATCAGGGCTGGGCAGCAAGAGCGGATTCTACTCTCTCACGTGGAGTCATATGATTCCTCTTCATCCCCTTTCTTCCCCGCCGAACACCGCGCAGCGTTGATACAGTGACGGATGAATATTAAGCGTCCCCGTTTAGAGATCAGATCTGCTCCCGATGCCTAGCCCTGATTTAGATATACTAGGCCTACTCTCTATTGACGTTTCGATGCATATTCGTCATTGAAATGGATGTAATTGACGTAATGTTCATAATTTTTTTAATTTCCTTTCCACTGACAATTTCTATTTTAACTGGATCGAATAAGGACACCCAATTTCATTTGCTACGGCTTCGTTGTGTGCTACTGTCAGATGTAATTTATATACCTCTATTGGACCAGTCCATAAACATTCATGGTTTGTCGCATTTATATAAATACACTTGAAGTAATATGGCGATGTCCACAACGGCTCTCTTTAAGTATGTTGCAAATTGAATGTCATTATGTGTTTTTTTGGCTTCCAGCGCAGTTTTCTTTTCCTTTTCGGTTTCTTCAGGATGTCTTTGGGTTGTACAGTAGTACATCTCTTATGTACTTTTTCTCCATATTGAGAGAATATCTCCTCTTCCTCGCCGCCATCTATTAAAAAAAGGAACATAATTATAATGCGGTTATTATTTTATAACGGTTTATTTGTCTACGGTTGTGTTATCAGCCACATATAACTATTGTTTATTTACATACAGTATATTTTCACACACGCAACCCGGATCTTTTCATTGGGATCCATATTATCCATATGAATAGAGTTAACAATAAATCTTTCTAAGGTACGTGTGAAAGGAGCACACTTAAATGCCATCGACCTGGCCCGGGATCGAACCCGCAACCTTGGGCATAGAAGGCCAGCGCTATACCAACTCGCCAACCAGGTCTTTTCAATGAATGACGTCCATATTTTTAATGTTCGGTGTTCGTTATTTGTATGATTGTTATTTTCTGGTTTGTTACTCACCCACACAGGTCTTAAATGCCAAATCAAATTGATAATAATTCTTTTTCATATAATTCACGAGTCCACACATTTTTACATGTAATTTTGTTTTTCTTTTAGTTGGTTATTTAACGACACAGTATCAACTACTAGGTTATTTAGCGTCGATGAGATTGGTGATAGCGATATGGTATTTGGCGAGATGAGGCCGAGGATTCGCCATAGATTACCTGGCATTCATCTTACGGTTGAGGAAAACCTCGGAAAAAATCCAAGCAGGTAATCAGCCCAAACGGGAATCGAACCCGCGCCCGAGCGCAACTTTAGACCGGCAGGCAAACGCCTTAACCGATTGAGCCACGCTGGTGGCTTTGTAATTTTGTGAATAAGGTAGCCTATCCCTTTTCCAGCAACGGTTTACAATATTAATATGTTATTTTAGTGATTTTTTTTCCAATGGTTGCATACGTTGAAAAAAAACCTTCATTCACCCATTTGTCTTCTGGTTTCTCAATATCGGTCCCATTCAGAAGTGATGGATGACAATGGGAAACGACTAAGATGATTTCCGTCCATTATCCCGAGACATATTTTATATCCTATTATCACAGAAGAGAATGAACAGAATGAAAATAAATTCTCTAAAGAGCAAAGCCATTAGCTTCACAAGAAAAAGAAATAAAATAATCGCATCGTATGTGTTAGGGGGTGAAACCATTCCGGAAGTTAACAAATGTAAATACCTAGGAATAACATTTATCAGCGATCTCGGGTAGGGGGAACACGTTACTGACACAGCGGGAAAGACATGGAGGGCGTTACACTTTGTGATGAGGGTACTAAGGAAAGGCTCTGATAAATCCAAAGAGATTGCATATAAATCACTAGTTCGTCCAGTAATGGAATATGGTGCTACATGTTGGGATCCTTACAGATTAGAACATATTAAGACACTGGAAAAGATTCAAAAACGGGCTCTCAAGTGTTGTAACAATTCACCATTAAAATGGGACACACTCACGGACCGGAGAACGCGAATTCGATTATGCGCAATGTTCAAAACATACAGAGGTGAGCCTGCCTGGAGAAAAATAAAAATAGGTTGCAGCCGCCAAATTACTCTTCAAGGAACGACCACTCATATAAATTGAGGGAAAGAAGACAGAGGACGGACATTGGAAAGTTTTCTTTTCTCAATCGTACTATCAGGGACTGGAATGCTTTACCTGCAGACTTACTAAAAGCTTTACCAATAACCAAAAATGTATTTAAAAATAGGCTTAAGGACTTTACTAATAGACAGCTGTATATTATACACACTACGTAAAGGGTGTAATTGATATCTTGTTCTATCAGTGAGGAAGTGTGTTGTGTCAGTGAAGTGTGTAGTGTCAGTGAAGTCTATTGTGTCAGTGAAGTGTGTTGGTTTCAGTGAAGTGGCTGTGCAAAGTATTTGAACAGTGAAATGGTTAGAAGTGTTAGTGAAATCAGGTAGAATCAGTGCAGTGAGTGAGTTGACAGCGAATTAAGTGTAGTGCCGAAAGGTACTTGTGCAGGTATGAACCTGTCACGCTCGTGGGTCTTAGTTCGAACTTAGGGTTAAGATACAAATTAGATTTAGTTTAAATGTTATTTTAAGTGACCATGCTTAATTTAATTTAGGATGCTCCTTGTTATTATTATTATTTTATTATTATTATTATTTATTGTTTTTTATTAGTTGTGTTTGTTATTAATTGTCATTATTGAGTGTAATTAGTTACCACTGCCACCGGGTATATACCCATTTGCAGTGTGAATACATACATACATACATACATACATACATACATACATACATATACATACATACATACATACATACATACATACATACATACATACATACATACATACATACATACATACATACATACATACAATGCCACTTTTCGTAAACAGGGATTGTTTAGAAGACAAAGTATACCATTTACAAAACAAAATTTTGAATAGTACATATTACATGGATAATTATGAATATGAATTATGTTATGGATATAAAACCAATGCAAGAAAGAGAAAAAAATAAATTATAGTGCGTGTTGTTAAGTGTAACAACTGAAAGATTAAATATGTGACTTCGGCGGAAAAAGAAATTTTGAAGCATTCATTTATAAAAACGAATGCATTCAATAGCTGAATAAACTTTTATCCTTGATTAATAAAAACGGTTCTGCTAGTAAATATAGTCCTAACGAAATATGCTCCTGAAATAATTTTCTTTTCTTCTGAAACGTGTATTATAGATTTGTTGGTTACACCCTTATTCTAGGGAGGTCTTCAATTATATTTGAGAGCACCAGGGTGCCCTAAAATTCGTGCACATGTGTTGTTTCTCAAATAACCGAAATGATTTCAGTAAAAAGTTATAATCATTTGTATTTATTTTGTACCCAAGTTGATGAGAACGAAAGCTATATAAGCAGAAATGTAGTGCATAGGCTAAAGTATTTTGTCCTTCAAGTTACAAATTGAAAAGAAAAAATTCTAAAATGATTTTAAAGTGAAAAAACTGATATCTTATTGAATGAAGTCCAACATTACAGCTCCTCAGGTGCGCCATCTTTGGTACGACTGGACCAGAAACATATTTTTTTCACAAAATCCTTTGATTTCATCCCCTTCAGAGAAATAATATCATGAAATGAAAGTCAAAACATAAGATTATTTAGGGCCAAATTAAAGCAGTACCTAATTTCTCACGCCTTCTATTCTGTAGGTGAATTCATGACATTCAATAACACTTCATGAAATTGGTACTAAAACTTTGTGTTGTATTAGTAGACTATATTGTAAATCTCGTCTGTATATATTTCATCTAGACTGCGACTATAAATTAAGATTTATAATAGTATTAAGTTTTTTGACTTGTCCCATATTCTAGCTGTAAATGTATGAATACCATGGAATGTTAATACAATACATGACATCATCACTTAAAATAAGATAGACATATCTACTTTCTCCTACAGATGTGCAAATATATGTATTAATGTCATTAACACAATAAACTTGTTTTGGCTGAAATGAACTTGTGTGGATTCTCAAATAACCGACTCAATTACTGTTCTTCCTACAGGGATACCTTCTGAACAAGAAATGTCACTATAAGCGGTCCACGAACCTAAAAGTAGTGCACACTCTTCTCCGATAAATGGGGAAAAGACTTTTTGGTTCCATTGTTGTAATTATTTTTTCCCATTTTCTTCACGATTATAGTATATGCTTGAAACATTGTCCTAAATACTACGGGGACGAAGGTTCCTGTAAAACTATAAGATATTTAGGAAGCAGAATTCTGTACCTACATACGTACATGCTAATTGCAATTGACTGAGCCATATTTTCGGTATGTCTTTCACGAACAAATGACAATGTTCGCTTCGATCGCAATCCTTTCTCAAAGCCACTTTGGCCCGTATTATGGATATAAGATTTTTGATAATTTGATAGCTTGTTCTTTGTTATTTCAATAAATTTATATTAACCTGAGTATCGTGTACGCTGAAGAGTTGCATGAGTTGTCTAGGAAAAGTCTTGAATGTGCCGTCCGATAAAAGAGTAATCGCATAATATCTTCAGTTTAAAATATTAATAAACTTTCGAGACTATTTCTGCCACTATGATACTAAAGATTGATTTGGTTTAGTCACAGTGTATGAATGAGTAAGGTTAACTTCTAGTATTGTCCTTGGTTCTGCCAATCTTGCTCTATTTTGCAATAAGTTGATTATTCTTGTAACATTTAGTCCAGTGATCATCAACTCGATGCCCTGTGACGTCATCTCAGCTCGCCCTGCCGCCCGCTGCACTCTTGCTTCGCTTTAGCGGGCAGACTGTCTGAGGTTTGCAGTGGCAGCTCCTTTTTTTATGATAATCTTTCTCATTTGGTCAAATTAAACTTAAAGTAACGTGAATGCCTAAAACTGGTATTTACGTGTATAGAACCAACTGATTGATCGGTTAGGAATGATATGGAGGCTGAATAAATGTGAATACTGCATTTTACATTTCTATTTTTCCCTTTAATTTTGTTACGTTATAAAATATAATATAACTTAACTTTAGTTAATGTATTTGCACACGTGTGCTTCATTGCAAAATATGTAATAGAAAAAGTTATGAAACATGACAACTGATAGCCCATCCCTCTACTGATACTATTGAACTCTGTTACAGTGAATTGTACTCCGTCTTTCATTAACTGATATAACGTAGTACTTAAATTGAAACAGATTCAAATGAATTAATTAACCATTAGTGAAAATATTTACTGATCTTCTGTAAAACTATTTTACGGGATTTTTTGTCCCTTTCTTGCGTACTAATTGTCAAATATTATACACTACGATCTGGGCAGTACATGAACTGGGGAAACATTGTAGATTGTAGTCACATGAATTACATCTGAGATAAAATTTACTTATTTTCATAAGTGCAAATGCATCCCCACCGCTACAGAACCTACTGATAGCTCGTTGCCCTGTCCTGCTGCCCGCTAAGTAAATCTTGCCCTGACGCCATTCCGTTTCGTAATGACGGACACTGCGGTAGAACTTCAAGCCAGCAAGATGTTGAAATCTGCTTTCTTCGATGATTTGGAACGATTTGTTAGCTTCATCCTCAAGCTCACATGACCCACGGCCCGAAAGGGTTGAAACACAAAGTCCACTATTCATGGCAATAAAATATAAACGGTCCAAGACGATGGAATCCGTAAATACGTCCGAAACTTCAGAGAAATAAATGCTCAATATATGTTTAAAACCTGAAAATTTTCAAAACCTATTCACATGAAAGCTAATATCTCACAAAATTAATGTTCTTCGTTTAAGTTGCTTATTCTGTTCTTGTTGTTGCTTCTCCTGTTATTAAACCCTCTTTAATAATTTTCGCTGTTATGAAGTTTTAAATCTTGCGTACGGATTAGTTGTATGTCAGGGGTCAGCAGTCAGCACAGCGTCTAAACCCCACTGGTCTCCAACTCAGAGCACTCTGTCGTCATCAAGCTTTGCCCGCCCGCCCTCTGCAAGACAAAGTTGTAGCAAGGCAGGGAAGGCGTTTTGTGGCGGGACCACACTGTGATTTTATGATGCAGAAAGAAACTAGTTAAATATAAATAACTGAATAAATTATATTAAGCAATTTGACAAACATTGTATTTGCAACAAAGTAAAAAAGTTGATGATGAGTGAGAACTTTCGATCCAATTGCGTTCGCGGTTTTTGTAACTACTTCCATAACACTTACCATTTTAATTTGTTTTGCACATAAATTCTGTTGGTGTATAATACAGTGAATAGGAATGACATCATTGGATACATTAACGCTTTTCATTTTGTCCCTTAAATGCCCTACTACACCCATTTTACTTTCAACTATAGAAGGAGCACCATCGATTGCCAAGGATACAAGTTTATCCCAAGGCAGTCCAACATTTTCTTCAGACTCTTCTAAACACGTGAAAATATCGGATTCTGTAGTAGTACCTTTCATGGGAACAAAATCTAAGAGTTCTCCCTTAATCTGAAGATCTTCAGTAACGCCTCTTACGAAAATTGCCAGTTGGGCAGTATCACTAATATCAGTACTTTCATCTACTGCCAAAGAATAACAAGTGAAAGACTGACAAATATTTACTAATTGTACCTGAACATCCTCGGCTAGATCTTGGATTCGACGCATCACGGTTGAAGAAGACAAGCTGATAGACTCAAACTCCTGCACTTGTTGTGAGAAAAGGTCTTCAGCTGTCGTAATTAAACATTCTTTGACAAATTCACCGTCTTGAAAAGATCTAAAGTGTCTTGCCATTCAAAGTGAAATTTTATAACTGAGCAGCACAGCCGATTCACTGACATTGTGATCTTCATTAGCTTCTAGCACATTTTCCTTCAGTTGTTGAATTAAGGCCGTACGCTCTTAACCTTTGAATTTACTGTATTCCTTACTATGAGTTGTATAATATCTCTGTAAGTTGTATTTATTCACTGAGTGTAACAACTTACAGCAAACTAAACATTTTGCTATTCCTCCACAATCTGTAAACAAAAACAGTTCTTCCCACAAAGGAATGACAACAGGAGGAGACAATGGCCTATGTTTTGAAGTGACTTCTGCGCCTGACATATCTTGTTTGAGTGGATCACAAGAGCCGCCTCTGTTCACTACAACGTCCTGCCACAAACAGTTCCTCTGCCCGATACACTCAGCACGCATCGAGCAACCACTGCCCACGCCCGCTCAGACGCGAGTTGATGATCACTGATTTAGTCTGTCGGATATGTTTACCAAAACCTCCTCATTTTGTAACTCATCCATACCTTATCTCATAATTTTACTGGGAACCTTATTTGGTGACCTCATAGCTATGCGTTTTATTCTCTGGACGACTTCTTTTCCTTCCAATGCGGATCCTGGTTCCGGTGGATGAAGATGTGTAGCATGATTCAATTTGTATAGTCTTATATTTTTAAAATCTACAATATTGTAAAACAATGCGCATTACAACTTGACTGATTTTTACACCACCAATATTTATTGATAGACAAAGTAGATTTTTTTGTTTTAGTTGGTTATTTAACGACGCTGTATCTACTAGGTTATTTAGCGTCGATGAGATTGATGATAGCGAGATAATATTTGGCGAGATGAGGCCGAGGATTCGCCATAGATTACCTGGCATTCATCTTACGGTTGGGGAAAACCTCAGAAAAAACCCAAGCAGGTAATCAGCCCAAACGGGAATCGAACCCGCGCCCGAGCGCAACTTCAGACCGGCAGGCAAGCGCCGGTGGCGATAAAGTAGATATTCGTCTGAAGAAGATAAGAGGAAGACAAGTGATGAAGAAATTGAACATGGAAAAACTGAAGAATGAAGATGAAAGAAGAAAATTTGAAGCAAATTTTCAAGAGAAAGCCGCTACATTAGAATCCACACCAGAGACTGGTAATGAGCAGGGTTCGGTCCTGGGCACAGAAACGCATGAAGTTTAGAACGCACGGTCGATAATGTTGTGTTGGTTGAGTGGCGTGGGAGATGGAGCGTGCCGTTACTTCGTGTCTCAACATGTAAACAGTCCGTCATAGTACGGCACAGATTATATTTCACCCTGTACAGATGCAGTATGTACAGTACATTCCTAGTGTAGACAATAAATGTCTACTATTAAAGTATTAACATGAGTTGTAACCTTCAATCAGTTGCCCCTACGCCGAAGCCTGTTACACGTACCGCAGCCAAGCAGCAATCAAAGACGTTATATAGTATACTAGACTCACACGGAGCGCTGGTGTGCTGTCCAAAATTGAAACCAGTCTGCGCATGTTTACGCCGCCATTAAATAGGTAGAAACCGCGGTAAACACGAAGCCCGAGCTACTTGCAAAGTGGCTTGTTGCTGTTAAAAGAGATAAATTTGTGCCTTTACCTAACGTAAAATTGTGTTCGGCTCATTTTAAAGACACAGATTTTTGGAAAAGCAATGGCAATAGAATTTTGAAAGATTATGCTGTACCATACCTGTTTAATTTTCCAAGCCATTTGCAAGAGGTACGATATATTATCTCTGTTGTTACGGCACGCTATCAATATCATTAAAAAAACAATCAGTAGTTTACGACAATAAAGAATACTTAGTTGTTAGTACAAGTATATCAGACTGTAGAGGAATCCCACTGAGTGAATTATTTAGACTTACACATCAGATATTAAACACAATTAGTGGAAATATAACTTTTTGTTTTATTATGTAAATTAATTTATCTCTAAGATAATAAAAATCAATTCAAAATCTATAGGTGGATAAGTAAATAAATAAATAAATAAATAAATAAATAAATAAATAAATAAATAAATAAATAAATAAATAAATAAATAAATAAATAAATAAATAAATAAATAAATAAATAGCTATAATAACTAAGCCTACGTGGTGGACTTATGATTCAGAGTTCATGATCAATATGTATAGGCCTAACTAGACTAATAAATTAGCCAGCCGTGGGTTTGATCTTGTTGGAGAACATGCAATGTTCCAGATGTAAGGAAATGAATACATAATTTCCTGTGGGAACTAAATATCACTAATGGGATTCTAAGAGGGGGGAGGGAGAGAAAAGTTATTATTTTCTGTTCGACCATATTTTGGCGTTTAACAGCAAATAAACATGATCTACCTAATTAAGTGTATAAATATTTAAACATTTAATATTACATTGTAGCAGATTTTGTAACTTAATAGAGATTGTTTTTTGTACGTTGAGACACCACCCCATAGGCCATTAAAATTACTTTATATTTGTGAGTGGTCTATGCTGTCATTTGCACAGCAATTTTTGTTGTTGTCTTGTTTTTGCAGATATTCCTAGTGCATTATTTTTCACTGGGGGTTATAAATGTATATAGTTCATTCACATACAAATAACCCATTTATATTTTGCCGGATATATATTATTAAAAAAAGCAAGGAATGTCATCTTATTGATATAACATAGTGCATAAAATTACGTACTATCACTCCGCAAGCAATGATATATATTTATTTATTTAAAATAACAATATATTATGTAAAGAAATCACTCATAAAAAGTATGTTTTTTTATATAATGTGATTTTGTTTAGTTTTTAGGTCTTCATGTTACCTATTAATTGCAATGTATTAGGTACCGATAGGCTACTTTTTATAATTTATAGCATTCCCTTTATTAATTGAAGAATGACTTATAAATGCAATGTAATTTTGCTACCTTTGCGCATTATATTTTGCGTGGTTGCTTATGTCCTGTGATCTAAAGTACCGTTAATATAATTTTCGATTCTCTAAAACTTAACAACAGGTCTATACTGATTATCAAATATTTATTTCACTTAAGAATTTGATTATAATAAGAACTTGTGTAATCAAGGTGCATGTATTTACGTCTTGTGATCTAAGAGTAATGTACTGTATGTTAATATAATTTTACATTCTCTGAAACCTAACAATATGCTGATTATCGTAAAATTATACATTCTATAATGTGTATTGTGTAGGCTTATTTATGGATGTATGAGCATGTTTTCTATCAATTGCTGCGTACGTATTTTCTTTCCTTTAATGCTCTGACCCATAACAATGAAACTTAAATATATTTATTTCGTCCCAATTTTACGTTAAATGTCGAAAATGGACATAATCTGTCAATTTTAGATCATCACAGCGTTAAACTGTGTGATTTACGAACTGCTATTATGCGTCTGCTCTCCTACATCATGGCGGCAAGCGCAGCTTTCAATTTGCCCCGGTTTCCTCGTTCCGCGCAACCGAGACTGTAGGGGCTTGGCAGCAATACACACAACGGTAATGCACATTACGACCTGTGCTGTCGCAGGATCCCACACGAGTCATGACGTCATTTATACTCCGTATACTCTAAACCTCATACTGGTTACTCTGTGTCCCTAGACCGAAGCCTGGTAATGAGTACTGGACTCGTCCAAAAAGCTGTATACATAAAACAGCAGAAGAAATGAAGGGATACACTGAAGGTGTGAGAATTAAGAATCCTTGGGTCACAGGGAAAATGTTGGAGAAGATGGAGGAAAAGAGAAAATGGAAAAACATCAACAAAGAAGAAGGTAGAAGAAACTACAGGAAACTAAACAACAAACTAAGAAGAGAAACTGATAAGGCGAAGAAAGACTGGAAGAAAGAGAAATGTAAAGAAATAGAAGATCTAGGGAGAAAAGGAAGATATTTATTTATTTATTTATTTATTTATTTATTATTTTGCTAATAATTGTAACATAAAATATAATATATACAGAAAAACTTTAGCTCGCCCCTGAAAGAGTAGAACTCCGATGTTTTCTCCAACCGTAATGTATCGCGAAGTAAATGTTTAGACTTCATAAATAAGAAGAGGATATCCATGTGGTTGATAGAGGACGAAATCGGAAATGAAATAACAAACAAGGAATACTAAACAGATGGACGAAATATGCAGAAGTTATATGAGACAGGGAATCGTCCAGATTACTTGACTATAGAAGATGAAGCAGCCGTATCAGAAGACGAAAAAGGATTTTCTATTTTAAGGGAAGAAGTTGAACTAGCGCTAAGGAAATGAAGAAAGAGAAAACAACAGGAGTTGATGGAATCCCCATTGAATTAATGAAATGCTTGGGTGAAGACAAGAAGGAAATTCTATCATTATACAATGTAATATATGAGCAAGGTGACTGGGCTGAAGATTTCACGGAGACAATGTTGCTTCCAATACCGAAGAAAAATAATGCCAAGAAATGTAATGAGTTCAGGACTATCAGCCTGATATCGCATTCGGCGAAGATTCTTCTGCGAATACTGAATCGACGTTTATTTTTAAGATGAAAAAAGAATTGGAAGAAGAGCAGTTTGGCTACAGGAAGGGAAAAGATACGAGAGATGCAATTGGACTGCTACGAACAATAAGATACCTAGAGAAGAATAAAGAAGTGTATATAGTATTTGTGGACCTAAAAAAGGCGTTTGACAAAGTGGATTGGAATAAACTGTTGGAGATCCTAAAGAAAATTGGAGTAGATTGGAAAGAGAGGAGGTTGTTCAGTAACCTTTATATGAAACGAGTCAAAGTCAGGATATGAGAAGAAATGTCAGAAGGAAGTGAAATAGGGAGAGCAGTACGACAAGGATGCCCTTTATCATCTGCCCTGTTCAACATATACTTGGAGGATTTAGTGAAGAACTGTTTTCGGAACATGGGAGGAGTAATAGTGGGAGGAAGAAGAATAAAGTGTGTAAGATTGTCTGATGATATGGCGTTGTCAGCAGAAGAGGATATGATACTAAGAGATATGAGCCGTTCAGAGCAGAAGTGGTGTTAAGTCAGAAATGGATAATGAGGGTTAAAGTTAACATTCTGTAAAATACAGCGCAAAGTAGCAATTAATATTCAATTTATTTAAACTATTAGCAGCCGTTGGATAGCATGAAGGAGATATTAACTACTACATTGCGCTGTATTTTATAAAATTTCTACTTTAAACCTCATTAACCAATTTTGACTTACACCAATTTTGCTCTGAACGGCTCATATGCTACTGGAGCTCACTGACAGCTGTGAGCAGTATGGAATAAAGATAAATGCCAACAAAACAATGACTATTGTCATAGCAACAAAAGTAAAGAATTCTAAATGAGACAGTAGAGCAAGTGGACAGCTTCAAATAAGCTTACTGGTGGTGTACAATAAGCAGTAACATGAACTGCTGCCAAGAAGTCAAAAGGAGAATAGCAATGGCAAAGGAAGTTTTTAATAGAAAAAGGAGTATCTTCTGCAGACCTCTGGAAGAGACTAGTGAAGTGCTTTGTGTGGAGTTAGCATTGTATGGGGCAGAAACATGGACATTACGATGAAGTGAAGCGAAGCGAGTAGAGGCATTTGAAATGTGCTAATGGAAAGGGATGGAGCGTGTTACATGGACAGAGTAAGAAACGAAGCTGTGTTGGAAAGAGTGGATGAAGAAAGAATGATGTTGAAACTGACCAGGAAGAGGAAAAGGAATTGGCTGGGTCACTATTTGAGAAGAAACTGGATGCACTGGAAGGAATGGTAAACGGGAAAAGAGTTCGGGGCAGAAGAAGATATCAAATGATAGACGATATTAAGATATATGGATCATATGCGGAGACAAAGAGGAAGACAGAAAATAGGAAAGACTTGAGAATGCTGGGTTTGCAGTGAAAGACCTTCCCTTGGGCAGAACACTATGAATGAATGAATATTTATTTTTTCAATTGCTATTGTAAGAGTTGTGTTGGTACCAGTAGCCGTCGTTAACAGCCAATGGTTTGTTTCTCTTCGATATAATAATAATAATAATAATAATAATAATAATAATAATAATAATAATAATAATAATAATGGGATCTATGACAGATATTTTAAGTATGACAAACTGTAGATGTGTGCATTTTCCTGGTAACACCAGTCCATTGTTATATTTTATATTATATTTACCAATAATAGTTCTGGATATCTGCCAGACTGGTACCATACACTATTCTAGAGACTGAACGTGCAAAACCAAACAATACTGATTCGACGATAATATTCGTCTATATTATAATTGAAGGGCTGAGAATGAAATAGTCCAAAACCACACTTTTATTGTGGGAGTTAATTTCTTACACATATTGGTACGAGGAAGCTACTATTAATAGTTATTTATGCAACAAGTGGATAGTCTTGATGTTTATGGCATGAGTGAATGTTTTCACGAGTGTCATAATAAGATTATCCACGAGTTGGATACAACACTTTATGGCATCTTAGCAATATAAATTGTAGGAAATAAATTATGAAAGAAATTCGGGAACCTTAGCTGACAGAGTCTTCATATGTTCTTATCGATTAGTTGCGTCTGGCATTAACACTGAATAAAGAGAAATGGATGACCTCGCAGGTTATGTTACAAATGTTCCTTTATTTTGTTAATATAGTTTGTCTGAACCACAGAACTGTTTTATGTGATATTTCAGAAGTAATACAAAATTGTTAAAGAATGGAAATAAATGATATGTTACCTTCTGTCCTGCATTTAATTTCTTGTTATGTCGCGCGTATAAGCAAGCAAGATAGAACGCGTTCCGGTATTACGTCATAGGGAATACGTCATTTCCTTATATTGGCACGCGTGCTATAATAAGCCCATTACGCACGATATTGGATATAGTAACAACCTGTTTACGAGTAATAGAGTGGCCTGAATGGTAGGCTCGGGTGCCAGAGGAAATGAATGTCAAACGTGAACCATTAGTTCAGAAAGACATAATTTGTCTACCGCCGCTTCACATTAAGTTAGGGTTAATAAGAACCTTTGTAAAGGCTTAAAACAGGAACTGCAGCGGTTTACAGTATTTGAAAGAAAATTTTCCAAAATATGAATCTAAATTTATAGATTGTGTTTTTATTTGCCTACAAATCCATAAAAAGATGCAACAATGTTCGAAGATTTTCTTTTGGACAATGAGAAAACAACATGAGTGAGATTGAAGAATGTGTGCAGTAATTTTCTAGGAAATGTAAGGACCGAAAACTACAGAAAAATGATTGAGGACCTGCTAAAGGCATATCAAACTTTGGTGTGTAATGTGTCATTGAAAATGCATTTCCTATATGTCACTTATATGTGAGCTACAAAAGGAAGTCTTCTAGATTTTATTTTTTGAAAATGTTGTTCTGTCGTGCTTCGATCTTCCGGTCATGTGGTAGATATTAGGTTATGATCATTTTCGGCATTTCCCTTCAAATTCTCTAGTGTTTCTTCATATGGAATGGCGGAAATAGGAATGAGACAACTGGTCAACAGGTTTGGAGCTGACATAGACACTTCCTCTCAGCCCCAATTTCCCTTCCTTGCAAGGACGCATTTTCGTGTACATTTTCATTGATAATTCCTTCTTTTCCCTCTTTTAATTTATTCGTTCATTCGTTATCAGGAATGCTGAAAACATATTTTTCCGGGAGAAGTAGGTATATCCAAGTAGATTCTGTTGCGTATCACGACACTTAATAATTCGTAGAGTGAGAAAGGCAAAAATAAAATAAAGAAATAAAAGCAAACATTAGCTACTCAAAAGTAACTTTTTATAATAGCTGAATATTTTAACGTGTAGGTAATGAAGTCTGAAGTTTTTGTTAGTGGTTTTATTAAGACAGGATGATGGTGGGCGTGAGATTGAAAAGTTTGGAAAACACTGGCTGAAGTACGTACTGGGATCGTCTAGATCTTTGTACGTGCTTCATATCGGCACCATGACAATGAAGACTCCACTTCCTGGTTCAATTGCATACTACGTTGCGGTAAATGTGAATGTGGTTTGTTGTACGAAACTTTTCTCTAGCCCACAGACATTGTAGTACCAGCCAAGAGACTGGAGCGCGGAACAACTTCAGATAAATCACTGCTCCAACTCATTCGCATCATGTGACTTAGGAAAATGTTTCCAGTTTTCAGAACATCTTGACAGAAAATCTTTTAACAAGTGTATTTAGAAATTTACTAGCTATAGTACATACAACAAGTAAAGTATGATTTTGGTGTTGCGCACTGATTATATTCATGGCCCATTGCGATATTTTGTCAACTTTCATGAAAGACGTGATTAAAATGAAGTAAGCCTAAAGAAAAAAGCTGAATAAACAAAGAAAGAAAGGAGGAAAGAAGAAACAAATACAAATTAGAAAATAAACGAAAGGAAATCTGAAAAGGAAGGGAAATGAAAGAAAAGAACATAAAGGAATAAGAAATGTACAGGCAACTAAAGAAACTAAAAAGGGACTGAATAAGAGTGAGGAAAAAGAGGCCATGAGGATGGAAAGTGAATAGAGAAGGGGAAGGAGAAAATGAAAGAAACATATGTAAACTTATTAACTCTTATGGCCATGTGCATCAACATCGGTTAGTGTAACCACCAGTTAAAATTGCCACCAAAGTCTTGGTTAAGCATTTTTACAGTGCATCGACCTCGGTTAGCTAAACAGGAGGTAAACCATGGTAATCTCTAACCGGTCATATACCAGCTGTTGTGATAACTAGTGATTAGTAGAATTGGGGATGAGCAGTATCCGTCTATGCTTATCTACATAACAAATAATAAAGTTATTTGTCACATTTTATTAGCTTGAACGTTTTCGGCTCGAGGGAGCCATCTTCAGAAATTATGCCTGAGAATACATATAAATATGGGTTGATACATACGTGTTATGTGATACATGTGAACAATAAGCAAGTTATGAGCTTATTGTTCACATTGTATCACATAACACGTATGTACCAACCCATATTTAGGCTATATGTATTCTCAGGCATAATTTCTGAAGTTGTCTACCTCGAGCCGAAAACGTTCAAGCTAATAAAATGTGACAAATAACTTTATTATTTGTTATGTAGATAAGCATAGATGGATCCTGCTCATCCCCAATTCAATGTATTAGCTTATCGGTTCTCATCATGTCTCTTAAATTTAGTGATTAGTAAGCCTAGTAAAGTAAAATGGCAGGTAGATTCACATCTGATGATTTCGAAGACGATTATTATTGTACTTGGATTACTTGGATAGGAATGAGGTGAGCGTGAAGTCGTGTTAGTGGAAAGAGAGAATTTTTACGAGGAATTAGGTGACAATATTTCAGGAGAGATTTCGTGTCATTTGTGCTGCAAAAAAATGGATCACTGGCAATAACCAACAAACAGAAACAGTTATATTCCTCCTGTTAACCGATTGTTTACAAGATTATGATTCTATGCAATTGGTTTTCAGTATTTTAATTGTCAACACAGCGTCTCTTTACCTACATCGCTTTTATTACAGTGTGTCGAATTGGAACATGTACGGAGAAAATATCTACCACCCTCGATGCTAAGTCAGAATAGGAGTTCGCTTGCATGTCTTGACCTCATGGGAAACAGAGAATGGGAACAAAAGACTGAATTGTTCCTCTTGAAGGCGAGAAAGATTAGAACTTCAGCTGTTGAAGTTTGTGACGCGAACTGAGGAAGGAATAATAGTATCCACGCAACTGTACACTTTTATGTCTTTTAGGTTAGGATATATTATATAATGTGTTTTATTGTGCCATTTCCATTTTAATATGTGTGTTCTTTTAGAGAGTAGTTGGATGTAATCATAGGTGGGGGGGACCTACAAAGGAGGACTTGTTTTGGGTACAAAGCACGTACGGTCAGAAGACCCGTGCATTTGATTTTAGAGAAAATTATGATAATATAAAATCTGTATGTATAATATTACTCAATTACCTACATCGCCGGCTGAAAGAAGAATGGCTGCATTTTATGATATTGCATAGTTCCCTCGTATAATTGACACCCTGAGTGGTACACGCATTTTTTCAGCATCAGTTTTGTCCACCACAATTCCACCCTAACCAGACGGAGTTCGAATCCTGGTTACCGCGGTGGAAGGTAGAGAGCTTAACCACTTGGCACAAATTGTATTCATCCGCAAGAGCTGACTAATTGAAGCAATAACGCGGGATACTGGTACAATTTCAAATGCCTTGTGGGAACGTACGATTAATACATCATTAAAGTGACCCACAAGCAAAATGAAACAATGATCACTATAAGATTAAGACTAAATTATCAGTAAATAATAATTCTAAATTAATAATAATAATAATAATAATAATAATAATAATAATAATGATTTATTTAACCTGGCAGAGTTAAGGCCATACGGCCTTCTCTAACACTCAACCAGGAGTAAAAACTGCGTTACAAAAACACTACAAATTTACAAATTACACTACAATTTTACACACAAAATTGAATAAGATAATAATAATAATAAAAAATAAACAACAAATAAGAAGAAATCGGACATAATATATAACATACAGAAAGAAAGAAAAAAGCATAATAATATGTGAACAGCAGGTCAAAATAAATGAGGCATACAAAAAAAAGACAATTATTAATAATAATAATAATAATAATAATAATAATAATAATAATAATAATAATAAAATAAGAATAGTAATAATTATGATGATGATAATAATAATAATAATAATAATAATAATAATAATAATAATAATAATAATAGTAATATTAGTAATAAAATAGTGCAGTACAATGACGTTAAGGGGGAAAAGAACTGGCCACCCTACTCTTTATCTCCTGGCCTAGTTGTCTCATAAGTGGTGCCGTGTTGTTATCACTTGTGAGGTTCAGATCTGTCTTCGGACAGTTCACTAAACAACAACAACATTACTTACATTAACAGATAATGGAATGATATTTTTTGAAATCTTCGTCAGGTTCTCTCTCCACTTTCTTTACTTTTACCGATAGACTAGCTACTGTTTCTGCCATGTTATTCTTTGTCACCCAGAGAAATAAACTTCCGACTGAACATGTCACTGCCCCTCACGTATTAAATTCTTAAACTGAAGAAGCATAGGTGTAAAGAATCGTTCATATTTTTCACGTAGCTTGAATCAAGTGATTTGATTCGACGAAATTGGAAAGTGTGAACTAAGTTTCAAGTTGAGTTCAACTCAAGTACCAGTCTGAATTCAAGCTTCAAATGTAGTTGAACCCTTTTCTACCTGACTTGAAAGGACACTTGAAACAACTTGAAGAGTACGAAAAACATTTGATAACTTGGATTCAAGGAAAGAAGTGCGAATTTAGATTAGCACCTATTTTAAGCGCGGTAAATTAACAGCTGATTGTTTTTTCTGTTGTACTGGAAAATAAAACAATACGTAATAGAAAACAACGATACTTGAGTTTCTGAAGTTTGAAACTCACAAAGGCCTGTGGATTATAGAGACAGCAAGGGAAGCTGCCATGAGTTCATTGAAGAATTGAACAGGTGAGCTTTTAATGTGGAAACTGGTAAGGTACGAAAGAATTTTAAACCATCAAAACTGTATATAGCGAGGTGAGGAAGACAGAAAGAGGCAAAAAGAGAATTGCTTGAAGGGATGACATTCATCAGCCGAAACTCGCATGGTTCAATGTAGTTGACAGATTTTTTGGAAACTGTGACAACTCAAGAAAATCATTTTCAAATATGGTAAATTAGACTTACTTATTTTATTACCAGTACATTTTAATACAGTAATAATAATAATAATAATAATAATAATAATAATAATAATAATAATAATATAGTTTATTTACAGACAAATACAGTCCAAAGAAATTGTAAATTAACAAAATTCTAGCACTCCCCTGAAAGAGAGTGTTCTTGTGCTCAGGGGAGGATTCGATACACAATAAATTTACTGAATAAATTACAACAAAATAACATAAAAATAATTATTATTCATAACAAATTTCTTAAATTCATTTTTAAATTTCAAAATGTTGGAGGTAAATAGATGTGCGTATTTCTTTATTAATTTGTTATAAATTTTAGGGCCAATATTAGTACTGTGATTGACTCGTTAAACACTTGTGTTCAAATAAACGTATTGTATCCATGCCTTTGGCTTTGTTTTGTGGGTATATGATAGAAAATATGTGTTACTTTTATGTATAAAATTTAATAATGCATTGTTATAAGTTTATTGTATTTTTAAGACTTTAAATTCGGAAAGCAATTTTTGGGTAGGATAATCAATAGGGTTTTTAAGACATATTTGAATTATTCTGCTCTGTAATAAATATAGTGGATTAAGGTTAGTTTTATAAGTACAACCCCATCGAAATATTACATATTGGGTTATAGACTGAAATAAGGCGAGGTAAAAATGCACGTAGTATATCCATTGGTAAGTAGCCTACTTTCGTAACTGAACGAAGTAATATAGGCTAATTCTACATTTGTATTAGCAATTATTAAATCTTTGCTGGAAGATTCCACTTATCCCATTTGTAATGGTCAATGGTCATGCATTTATCTTACTAATCCAATTCCTAAACCATACTGAAGGACTCTTCTTCCAGTTGTTCAATATATTTAAGCCTATCAGTTCCCTGGCAAGTAGACCTGCTACTACAGCAATTCTTACTCTCACAACTTCCATCGACGCCATTTTATCCTAGTACTTCAAAACAAAATAACTAGCAAGTAGGCTTGCTACAACTGAAATTCCTACTTTCACAACTTCCATCGACGCCATTTTATCCTACTTCAAAACAAAATAACTAACAAGTAGGTTTGTTACTACAGAAATTCCTATTTTCACAACTTCCATCGACACTATTTTATTCTACTTCAAAACAAAATAACTAGTAAGTAGGCTTGCTACAACAGAAATTTCTATTTTTGCAACTTCTATCGTCGCCATTTTATCCTGCTTCAAAACAAAATAACTAGTAAGTAGGCTTGCTACAATAGAAATTCCTATTTTCACTACTTTCATCGACACCATTTTATCCTACTTCCAAACAAAATATCTAGCAAGTAGGCTTGCTACTACAGAAATTCCTCTTTTCACAACTTCCATCAACGCCATTTTATCCTACTTCAAAACAAAGTAACTAGCAAGTGGCCTTACTATTACAGAAATTTCTATTTTCACAACTTCCATAGACACATTTTATCCTACTTGAAAACAAAATAACTTGAATACTGCATGTCTGAACAGCATCTTGAATTCAAGTTATTTGAAAAATGTGAACGAAGCTTTAGGTATAGCACATTACTGATTTGGAAATGTCAGAACACAATAAGAAACAATGGCGTCATTTATTCCTGACCGTGACTCATAGTTCTGAGTTAGAGTAAAGAACTCGTTGAGCTGCAGTCACATACGAAAACGTAAGAGTGATCACAGAGAGATTCTATCCGAATCGACATTCATCGAAGCAGGATGGTATTGAATTGTGCACGGTGTAGGGGATTATTCGAATATTGTTTCAACTATATTATTATTCGAATAAATATAAACTCAGTACATTTATTAATACTGATTCATTTGTAAATAACGAAGTATTCGTGAATCGCGAATAAAAAAAAAAGAAAATAGGCCTAAGTCAGTTATTAGAACTTATAAAACAGATTTTGTTACAGAAAAGAGTATCGTAATTTCCCATAACTATGGTCCAGGCACCCAACTATGGTCCAAAACGCATTATGTACTACTTAGTCCCCCAAGAGTTCGGTGTTTGTCATTTAAGGCGCCACTGTGATGGAATTATGTTCCCCATAGATGCTTCTATCTACCATTACACGTGGCAATGATATGGATGCTTAACAAGGTCAGTGTGCATCGTTCTATTGAATGTGTGAAGACACGAAATCATTCAGTTTGTGATTGTCTGTTTTATTAAGCTCTCCTTTGTAGAACTGGTACGTTATAGATATATGATTCTTTGTACAATTAAACCTGGCTATATAGTGTTTACTTTCATGTAATAATTAGACTGGCAGAGTTTAAGGACTCTGCGTGAAAAATGTTTAACCTCAAGTCTAGAAGTCAGTCCTCAACTATGTACCACAATTTTTCGTGGACCATAGTTGTATTTCATTTTGAAATATTTGTTTCAATAAAATGTGATCAATGTGATTATTTACTTCTGCAAATACGGTATCTCAGTATATTCTAAAACACCATTTAACATTATAGTCAAGTAAACAAAGAAACAGGCTGTTCCAGCATCAATGGTACTAGCACGAATGATGGTCCGGTAAAACGAAAACTTCAGGGTAGAAGGAAAACAACCGTCCCTGTGAGTGACTATGAGAGCGATGAAATTGAATTGGATACAGATTATGATGTTTCCGGCGTTCTCTCCATATTTACAGACAGTGAGTCAGATATGGAAAAGAAGACGAAATCTGTTAAATTAATGCTAAAGGCACACCGTTATATGGTAGATACTTATGAGGAGGAATTGTGGCCAGGGAAAGTTTTGGAAGTGAAGAACAATGAAGCTGTTGTTTCATGTATAGTAAGAAGCGGCAATTACTGAGGTGGCGAGAAATGGAAGACATTTTATTGTATAGAAAGGAAAACATGATAAAACAAATTGAAGACCCCAAATGCGTCTCGATAAAGAGAGATCTATTTTCAATTTCAGAACTACAAGAGGAGTGGAGATTCAAAGGATCGAAATAAGCCTAATGAATGTAGTTCTCAGTACGATAAATAAACATTATCAGTGAATTTATTTGCATAATATTTTGCTAAGAATGTGTTAGTTTATTTTGATACCGTACTTTTGTTCTTTAATATACACTCACCTGCAAAAAAACCGGGCCAACTACATTTTCTTTAAAATTTTTGAAAATTGTAGGATTTTAAAAATAATTGTAGGTGTGCTGAGGTTCATTTAGTTATTCATTTATTTTGTGATACGTAACACTGTAATACTGAATACGTAATAGCCAACAATGATCTGAAAAGAAGATTCGTTCTTCTTGTAATATTGTGTGTAAACTTCTCGGACTCATTTAGAGCTAAGCTGAAGATGTCTACAGACTGGTAAGCTCTTTTGAGGCAGTATTGGAGTACTTCATTGTATACAAATGTCACTAAGTCCTACCGATTCAGCAAATGTGGTTGCATTGATAGAAAGTGGGAATAGTCAGCGTTATGTGGCTGCATTTCTTGGTATTCCTCGATCGACCGTACAACGAGTGTACCATCGCTTTAGAGAGAGAGGAGGTTATTCCAGGAGACCCGGTTCAGGGAGAAAACGAGTAACCTCGGCTCGTGACAACCATTTTATTGTCCTAAACACATTAAGAAATCGCCATTCCACAGCTATTGAGACCAGAAGAGCCTTCCAGAAAATAAGACAAGTTAACGTGAGTGAGAGAACTATAAGAGGACGTCTGGATGAATGTGGGCTGATTCCAGAAGACCAGCTAAAGGCCCAGAATTGCTCCGGCAACATCATGTTGAACGATTACGTTTTGCTCACAATCATGCTAATTGGAACCTGGAGGAGTGGCGACGAGTGCTCTTCACAGATGAATCGAGATTTAGTTTACAGATAGATGTGAAAGAGTGTGGAGAAGAGAAGGAGAACGTTTTTCTTCATGTTCCTTCAGTTCACGTGTCAGTTTCCAAGGTGGATCAATAATGGTATGGGGTGGCATTTCGTATGAAGCTCGCACAGAACTTGTTTTCATTAATGGAGGTGCTTTGACTGCTCCAAGATACATCGAAGAAGGTCTAATTTAACATATGGTACCATATGCCCCACTTATTGGTGAAACGTTCCTGTTAATGCATCACAATGCACGCCCTCATGCTACAAGAATCGTGGATGAGTTCCTTCACGACGTTGGATTGAATAGGATGGCATGGCCAGTAGGAAGTCCTGATATAAACCCTATTGAACATGTGTGGAGCCTGCTAGGGAAGCAAGTTAGAAGTCGCCTAACTCCTCACAGCAACTTACAGCAGCTCCGAAATGTTCTAAATAAAGAATGGAATAGAATCGACCAGACTGACATCCAGAATCTGATCGAAGGGCTGAATCGGCGAATGGTAACACTCATACAGTCACGGGGAGTTAATACCCGCTATTACCAATATCTGGGTGGCCACAAAATCAGTTGAACATTTGGAATAAAATTGATATAATTTGCAAGTTTTTACAGCTTTTAATTATATCCATTGTTTGGCGTTGAAAATAATAGCGCAAGTGATAATAAAAAGAGTTTTTATGTGGGAAGCACTGTTTTCTTCATTTCATAATGCGTTTTCTGATTATCACCTCATAAAAAAATTGAGAAACTTTAGGTGGCCCGGTTTTTTTGCCGGTGAGTGTAGTTGTTCATTATTGCAGAAAAATGACTTTCAGATTTCACTTGTTTTTTGAGTGTTTATGTAATGTGTGCTAATAAAAAGAATCCATGTATTTTTCATTTATTTTTAATATTTCTGTGCTAGATTATGTTTCTACCCTTAAATTAGAAACTCAATGTATTGATTTACGAATAATTACAGCTCCAGCTATAGTGCATTCATGCTTTCAAGCATGAATATATGAGTGGATCATAGTTGGGCAAATCAGAATACAACTATGTACCAATGCTTATTATTTTTTAACACTTGTAATTAAATAATTTCAAACACATATGCCAATATTTATTTAATATTAACTTACAAGAGTCCGAAGCCAAAATTTCACTTAATCGGGATGAATAGTACTGAATATACAAAGAAAAATGTAACAAATGTGGACCATAGTTAGGGAAAACTACGGTACCTATACTTAACATTTACACCAACACATTTTATATCGAATTCTTAATAGAATTAGCCTACAACTTTGTAGGCATAATATTTGCGGAAATTAAGAATTATTTTAAGTGCTTGTACAATTTATTATGCGTCCGAATTATTTTATAGTATACTATCAACAGAAATAGGTGACTAACGGAAGGAAATAGCTATTAAATGAGCTATCCATTGCTGACAAATACGTACATTACACTGGTTACAAATGCAATTAATGTAGTGTTTACTGAAGCAAAAAATTCCTAAACCGCATAAAAGAATTACGGCAGAGAAAGTAACAAAAGCTCATTTCATCATGTTTACAAGTTTCTTGTTCCATCATCACTTTTCTCTACTCCGCCAACAACGACACGGTCCTCGACCTCGGTTCTCTCGGCGACAAGCCACATGCACTGGCGAATTTCTTGCAGTCGACAGCTGCACACGCCGGGTGTCATTCGCTCACTTGGCACCGAACTTATATGAAGAAGTTGTGACTAACCTACAAGTTAAACATATGTTAGGACATGTTTCCTCTGTTTTCTATTGGCTGTACCTAGCTACGTACATTAGAAAATTCTTGAATTCAATAAGAAATAATAATAATAATAATAATAATAATAATAATAATAATATTTATTAATACTATACACTTGAGCTACATTAGGCATTGCAGCCCGAAAGAGCAGAAGCTCGTGCTCGGGCGCAGTTCAGATCAGTTATACAAAATATATCACAAAATTACGAGAGTTCATTGAGCACAATCACATTAATAAATGGTAAAATACATACAGCATGTAATAACAGGGTCTATATACAAATAGAAAATACAGAAGTACATGAATATTAGAGTAACAATTTTAACTCAATTAGCTTAAACAATTAAATAATTAATCTGATTTGTTTCTTAAATCTATGTGTGTTAAGTGTACTTAGCTCAGGGTAAGCTCTAATTAATGTATTATATATTTTGGGTCCAAAATTTCTGGAATCATCTGGAGATGCCGTATAAAATGAAAAAATAGATTTAATTAGAGGTGATGTATTTCTTGATCTGTCAATTTGAAACTGAATTTATTATCCATATATGCTCCTTTAATTACTTCGAATAGAGCAGGATTAAGATTTTGTTAATTTCGTTCTGTAAGCCTACATCTGGAAGTGTAGTTAAGATTAAGTTAAATTATGGTTTGTTTAACGACGCTCGCAACTGCCGAGGTTATCAGCGTCGCCGGTGTGCCGGAATTTTGTCCCGCACGAGATCTTTTACATGCCAGTAAATCTACTGATATGAGCCTGTGGCATTTAAGCGCACTTAAATGCCACCGACTTGGACCGGGATCGAACCCGCAACCTCGAGCACAAGAGGCCAGCGCTATACCGACTGCGCTACGCAGGCCGTCTAGTTAAGATTTCTGTATGTTATTGCTAGGGCCGGATTCAAATGCTCGCACTATGTACTTAAAAGCTAGGATATATGCACTAAAATAACATGATATACACTGTCAAAAGTGAAAAAAGATAACACAGCCTATTTCATTTTAAGAACCTTATTATTATTATTTATGGTTTTTCTGTTATACATAGGATTATTGAGACACCATCAATTGTTAAAGTTGCGTGTTCTTCAACCCACTACTTTTAAGTAGTAGGCCGACACTTCTTGTACATTTTTCGTTAGCCATCGTTGATAGAACTATTTCAAAATTAATAATTTTCTTGCGGCTAAGTTGTTCTTAAGCACAATGTACTCTATACAGTGTCGCAGATTCTCTGACTTGTCACTATAATAAAAATTATATATTCTTATTTGGCACGTCGGCAACTAATAAAATAAAAAATCGCATTAACGTGCCTTTATTGTTGACAGGCGACGCAAATCGAGTTTAGCGAGCCTAAAGAATTCTATCAACACTTTCTGTACTTCCACGCCGAACATATTGCAACGTTCTCCTAACAACTGTCAAAATCTTATGGACGTGCGAAGTAGATGATAAGGCGGCTTCTTGTTTTATCTGTTCTTTTAAACCCAACTTTCATCCACCATAATCTCTCATTTGCACAGAGTCAGCAATAACTTACGTTTAATTATGGAGTGCTTTGTTGCTTGTCGAGGAATTGCCTACGATGATTCGTCAACAACACTGCACAGTCTGCATATTGTCAGATTAAATAAAATATGCATAACTTCTGTAATGTGTTTAAATGTCTGTCTCTGCGTTTCTTCTGTATTCCATTTTTTCGATTTTCCGTGTTCTCAATCTTGGTTTAAGTACTAGATTGCTAAAAGAAAATGATAAAAATTATATGCTTTCATAGGTATGCGCTAAAAGCTGAAATATACATTAACCCCTTAAATATGCATATACCCATATGCACAATAAAATCTTGACCTTTGGTTACAAATAACTTGAAATGCATTTATATAATGGTAGCATATAATTTGCAACTAAGGAATGAAACATGTAAATATGCTAAAAAATTCCGCACCCTAGATAAGTATTGTAAACATAAGCAGTTAACATTCTTCTGCGATATATATGCACTAAAAATAACAAAATGTACAGAGCAGAAACCTCGGAATTGGGAAGGAATGATGCGGCGATGTAAAAAGAGAAAAGAATTGTTACATAACTATTGGTTTACTGAATTCTTCAGTTTTCTCCACTGGCTCTCAAGTAAGGGAAAAAGGAGAAATACGTTGTGAAAATCTCCAATTTCACCCTGTCTCCGATGTGAGCTAAGATGAAGATGTAATGATGGCAGAACTATGGTTTGTCCAGAACAACTTCCGACCTCAGGCCGGGATTACGATCTACGTTCGTTTGCGTTACGTTTCGTTACGGTGAAGTTCGTTGAAGTTTGACAAATACAAGCTCCGTGTATTACGGTTAACGTTAAAATGAACGAACGCAAGACGGCGCTGATTTGACATTGCCAAGGTCTAGCTTCCACAAACGCAAAGAAACGTAAGTTGAACGTCATCCAATCACGAATCAGAAGCGCGACGACGCGCTTAATTTATTTTCACCTCTTCTTTCGGTGTAGATGCGGCCATATTACTACTGTAATATTAAATAAAATAATATTAATTAAAAATTACCTAATACGAGGAACGATCTATGCCATAAACAACATTATTGTTTAAAATTAAACATAATAGGCAGCAAATATGAAAGCATTCGTAACACCTAATTCAACAATAATTTTATTGTACTACGTAGTTCTCTTTGGCGTATTGGTAAAGTGGAAGGTCATAGTGTTATTGGACCCAGGTTCGAAACTGAGGTTAATTTATTCTTTTTTTTTATCTCTTTGATCATTTCTTTGCATTATTTTAGACACGTTATTTTATTTTAACCCGAAATAAAGGGATTTTACAACAAAAATAATATATCCATAATTCGCACTAGTCCAGCTATTTAGTAGTAAGTTATATGGTTATTATTATTATTATTATTATTATTATTATTATTATTATTATTATTATTATTACTTACTTATGGCTTTTAAGGAACCCGGAGGTTAATTGGCGCCCTCATATTATTATTATTATTATTGTTATTATTATTATTATTATTATTATTATTATTATTATTATTATTATTATTATTAATGCTTTATCATTATCGTCGCTCTATATTATTCTGTCGTAACATATTTTTGTAATACCGGTATTTTATTTATGTTGTCTCAAACAAAGTCATCATAAAATTCAATGTTTACCATGAACATCTGACTGTTCGGCGTGTGCATTTCAGTACTCATTATGACCGGCAGAGTGTTCAGAGTGTTATAGTTGTTACGAAAATCAATCATAAGTAGACTTCGTTGAATTGCCACACGCAGCATGCAATCAGGTTGCCGACGTACGGTAGTATAGGAGAGGTGAGCGACCTCCCGTCTCGTAGTACAAGCAGTTCGTGTTCAGAGATGTGACCGGTCCAAATAGATAGAGCAGCTACAGCTAATGTATACTTATGTAAGCACATGTTTTTGCATTACTGTGGTTGGAATAGTCAAAGCTTAACATTTGTTCAGTGCAGACAAGAATTCAATCAAACATGCTACAATGAGAGTGTTGCTGTTCCAAACAATTGCCCCTGGAATACCCTTACCCCCGCAGTCAGTCTTGACCCGTTGGAAAACGTGGTTGGATGCTGTTAATTATTATGCAGAACGATACGGCAAAATAATGGAGGTAATTTATGCATTGGATAGCACAGACAATTCCGCTGGTTGCAGCTGTAAAATCATTGCCTTCTGAATAGATGTTGGAAGATATTCTGTTCATTGATTCTAATTTTAAAATCATGTCCAAAAGCATCACCCTGTTAGAATCATCTAAAATACAACTCTCAGAAGCCTTTTAATATACTGTATAAAGTATCACAAACCGTTATCCAAAATAACAATTCACTAATTTCAGAAAAAGTGAAATGTAAGTTAAGAAACATTATTGCTAAAAATTCTGCCTATTCACAACTTTGTATTATAAATGATGTACCATCAGGTCACGACAAGACGTCTGAAGTTGGTGTACTAAAAAGTAGTGACTTTCCGTTCTTCAAATATGCACCTATTACATCGTGTGATGTTGAACGTACATTTTCCCAATATAAAAAGTGTTTGAGTGACCATCGGAGGAGGTTCACTTTGCAGTCGCTCAAAATGTACAGTTACCCTGAAAAAGAATGAGACGATTCTTGGTCGTCGGAAGTTAAAGTTCTACAGCGCGGTTCACTCGATATCGACGTAACGATACATAACATGACAAATAGTACAAAAATTGTTACAAGGACCACAACAAGGACAAGGACCAGAGTAAGGATCACGAAGAAGACTGCCATTTAAGGCCAGGATTTCACAACATAGCTCGAGTCACAAAATATCATTGCTTCTCTGTACCGAATGGCAAATGCCTGCTAAGGGATCTATATTCTGGACTGCTGCTGTCACTGTCTTGTCTCGTTAGCTCATATAGGAGCGTGTCGGTTCCCCTGTATAACCGAAACGTCTCGTGTTCGATCCCGGGTAAAACTTTTTTTTATTGAGGTGTAATTAATTTGTTCAGAGCTCCTCGACTGTCTAATTTGTCGAAAAATATGGAATAATTTATGCCCAATTTCTGGGTCTTACAAGTGGGCTGAACCTCGTCAAAAAAATAAATAAATCTTACTTGGAAGTTAAAAGTATTCTTCCTCAAACAAAAATCATAAGAAACAAGAAGAGACCTGTTAACTTAAAATCTTGTCCACATGCCATCAGCTTCTATTACAGCTCTAAGTCGATCCGGCATGGATATCACGAGATTGTGGAATAAGTTCTGATCCCCGGCGAGATCTTCCCAGGTGTCAACAACTTGATCCCACAATTCGTTTCGATTTCGAGGGCATCGGTGGGCATAGGGATTATCCTTCTCTTTTGCAATTCCGCCCATAAATTTTCGATGACATTCAAATCAGGTGACTTCGGAGGCCAATTAATAATTTCGATCTCGGGTCTCCTTTGAAACCATCTTTGAATGCTTGCAGCATAGTGCACGGGATGGTTATCCTGCTGGAACAGCAATATTCCTTCGGGAAAACGTTCTCGGGCGGAGGGAAGGAATATATTTTCCAGAATGTGCTCGTAAGTTCCGGCATTAAACCGGCCATCGATGCGTTCTATAACGCCAGGTCCATCGTAAGACATCCACCCCCAACACGATATGCTAAAGCGCCCCGATCTTTCACGTCGGTGCACATAGCGCTGGTCATGTCGAAGACCATCCTCACGATAGACACGGACAGGACCTTCGTAATCACTCGAGATGGTTGTTTTGTCGGAGAAAATTACATTTCTCCAATCGAAATCCACTCGATTGGTAGCGAAGACAAGATGGTCGACAGCTTGTGCTTCCCCCAATATTTCCATTTGCGCAGCCCTCCGGCTCCTAATATCGCAGTTCCTCAACCCCCTGATCACAGTCTGTGAAGAGCCGGGAAAGTTAGATGCTGCTCTTATTTCGTTAGCAATCAGAAAGGGGTCCTGTCGAACTGGCTCGAATAAGAGAGCATCCTTTTCCAATGAAGAAATCCGCGAACGCCCAGGAATAGGGCGATTTTCGACCTCCCCTAAATTTTGGTAACTATGAACCCACCTCGCGGCTGTACTTCCAGGAACACCGACCAAACGGCCAGCAGATCTAGCCCCATATCCAACCTCAACTAGAGCTATAACTCGCTGTCTCATGTCACGTCGGTTCGCCATTAAGATGAGAAATGAGGGATGACTATAATGCTTTAGTGTAGACAATGACTATTTAACGTGATATAGAATTATTGAAATAACAGGCATCTTGCATAGTAAGAGTTAATAAATCAACCCAAAATTAAATATCTAAATAACAGGAAGTCCAATTGTTGCGAAACTAATCAAATTAAATCTAATTACATTAAGTAAACAAACCCCAAGTTATGACACCACATTGCTACAGCTAAATTGTAGGTTATTAACATAAGCATTGAATAGTTCCGTGCTTATGTATTGGACGACAAAACTAAACATCGAAAAGATCAAATCTTGCCGAGGAATGTAACTTCTTGCTTTTTATAATGTAAATCAGACTTACAACTACAATCATTCATATTTCTTAATATTTATTAATATTTATAGCCAACATTGAATTTGTAAAGAAAAGACTTTAGAAATCTCATATGGAATTTGTGATCTGTAGTGACATAAACATAGATTATCTCTCGGAACTTTTCCGTAAAAGTAAATTAAATTCACTCTTTGAAACTGGAAACCTTAGTCGCAGAGTCATTTTCCCATAGCATACAAGCTGAAGTAGCACAGCCATTGATAAATGTTTTGTACACAAAATTAGACTGAATTCCTATTCGACAGAACCTATATAATCAATGGTTTGTCTGAACATGATAAACAAATCCTAAGTGTTTCCAATGTTACTGAACAATTTCAAAATATTAATTTAAAAACTAAGAAAGGATCGTAAATGTTGTATCTAGTGATTATTCACATTTATGTCTACAAAATGAATCTTGGAAAAACATATGTGATACTGGTACTACTGATATTAAGAGTAAATGTATTGAATTTTTCACTTAATTTCATAATCACTTCAGTGGATGTTCTCCACTCAATGTTGTGAAAAAATTCAAAGTAAAAACATGTAGATAACGCAGGGACTTCAAAATCTCATGTATTAAAAAGAAGAATCTATATGTAATGTGTTGCAATGTAATGATCCTCATGTTCTTAAATACTGCAAGAAGTACAGTGTAATTTATCAAAAATTATGAAAGAGGGAAATAGAATATATTTGAATAGAAAAGTACAAAATTCAGATAATACAATTAAACCTATTCGGAATATTATTAAATTTAAACTTGTAGATATCCTAAGAAAGAAAATATTTTTTTCATTAAAACCAATGTTTATAAAGTAGAGGCTCCCAAATCTATTGCAAATTCTTTTAACGTATTATAGTATATAGTACAGAAATATTATTGACAACTTAAACATTCAAGATTTTGCAAAAGTTACTGCAATTGGTTACTTAACAGATGCATTTAATAATTAATATTAATATATGTAATTAGTCAATAACTGCAACAGTGCTTTTTCATTCAATCATAACATGAATAAAATTGAATGCACATTAAATTAAACACTATTTCAAACACGTAGATAAAATAGTTAAAATTAACTGAAGGGGTGAGAATGAAATAATCCAAAGCCATACTTTTAACAAAAATTGTTTTGTGCGAGTGCATTTCTTACACATATGGGAAAGCTATTAATAAAATATTGTAATAATTACTCAACAAATGACTTAGCCTAAGGACTCAAGGACTCTAAACCTTTGTAAAAGTTTGTTTATTATTACATATATTTTTAATTTCATTTTAATTGTTAGTTTTTAATATAATATGCATTTACATTGTATATGTGTGTGTATAAATGCATTCATTAGATTAACGTTTTATAACTTGTAATTTTGTATTGTTTGCGATCATTAACACTTAATCTCAGGACTTTGTAAATCTCTATTTCAACGTTACTTAGCTATTTCAACGTTATTTAGACAAAAAAAAATCGTTGAGTAGACTAAGAATCGAACTCTTCTACACAACACGCAGAAGTCCTTTCTGTGCGGAGTGTCGATCTAGTCATGAAGGTCCATTGTCGATTTAACTACACGATTTATATATATATATATATATATATATATATATATATATATATATATATATCTTTTATTTACGTAATATCATATTTTTTTTTGCAGTTTTTGAAGTGAATTTCGGAACGATGCTAGTAACAAACCAAATAGCCTGAATTTAAGTAACTCAATATTCGTTATCTTGTGTATCAGTGCTCTGGTCTCCGATCATGCGCAGTGTCTTACATCTGAGACTTAAGAATATTCAATCGTCTCATCCTTTTCCAGGGAAACTGTACGTAACTCTTATCTGCAATGCACATATTCAAGGATGATGTGAGTATATTACATTAAATTTTAAGAGTTAATGTATCTCACTACAAAATAATTGTGTATTTATATGTTTAGATATTTCCTACTTCAATGATCATTCATTATATTTCTTGAATGCAGGATACTGGTTTAATTGTAACCGGAGTATACTACTCAGTATTTACATCAGAGGCATACTCTATTCTTTCCACGCCCCCTTCTCATACAGTCTATACTGCGTGCATAGTAAACCTTACGATTCTCGTGGAAATTCCACGAAGTCTAATCATAAATCTCTGCATATGATCCATATATACATATCTTAATGTCGTCTATCATCTGACATCTTCTTCTTCTTCCCCAAAGTCTTCTCCCGTTAACCATTCCTTCCATTGCAGCCTTCATTAGGCAGTTTTTTCTCAGCCAGTAATCCAACCAATTTCCTTTTCTCTTTCTGATCAGTTTCAGCATCATTCTTTCTTAACCTACTCTTTCCAATAGAGCTTTATTTCTTATTATAGCTGTCCATTTCACACGCTTATTCCTCTCCATATTCACATTTCAAATGCTCCTAGTCGCTTCTCTTCACTTCGTCGTAATGTCAATTTTTTGCTCCAGATAATACCACACCCTACACAAAGCATACCTATAATATAATATAATATAATATAATATAATATAATATAATATAATATAATATAATATAATATAATATAATATAATTAATGCTCTCAAAATAACATGAAAGTCAACATTAATAAGACAAAATTTCAGACTTTCTCCTTAGCTCACCAAACTCTTCACCCAGAACTAATATACAAAAACAATCACCTTACTCAAATGGATATGTCTACTTGCCTTGGAGTCACCTTTGATAATAAATTAACCTGAAAACCACGAGCACAACATCTGAAAGAACAGTTCATAAAACGTTTGACTATTTTGAAAAGGCTAGCTGGAAGTACATGGGGATCCAAAAGACAAACACTAATAACAACCTACAAGATGTACATTGAACGTAGTCTTCTATACTGCTGCGAACCTCTAGTCACTGCACCATAAACTACACTAAACCCACTTGTCAAAGTACAAACCGAGCACTCAGACTTATCACAGGAGGAGTGAAATCTACTCCCATAAATGCTTTACCTCACAGACATTAAACCTCTTGTAACAACAATAGAAAAAAGAGCCATTATTCTTTATGAAAAACTGATCAGAATTAATGACGACTATTGGTCTATATACCTTAACACAGAAAGGTATTTAAAATCGCAGCACGGATTCATCCAATATGCAGAGAAACTAAAAGAAGAACTCGATATACCCAATCTCCTTCAACCTCTAATGCTTCCACAAAACTCACTTCAGATAGATATAATCCAATCAGAAATAGACCTCCTAGAACAAATCACCAAAAATCACCACAGTAAAGAAAATTTAAAACAAATGGCCTTGAAACCGTCAACATCAGATATCCCGAAGACTACTGGATAAGAATTTATACCGATGGCTCAAAAACAGACCCTCAAGGAAATGTAGGAGCTGGTATTTTTAGTAATCTTTTTTTGCTTCTACGTCCAAGTTGGTTATAATCTATCTGCTTATGATGGAGAAATTGAAGCTATACATGTAGCCTTAAATCAACTTTTACTCCATATGGATAAATTCACAAACGTCGTCATCCTCTCGGACTCAAAAGCAGCCATTTTGTCCATAAATTCAACTGGCCACCTTTACACAGAACAAATCAATAATTATTGTCAAAAATACTTGCAACTTTAAAAGAACATGACAAAACAGTTGTGTTACAATGGATCCCAGGACATTGTAATCGGCATGGGAAAGAACAAGCTGACACATTGGCTAAGAAGGATGCCAATCTCAAAATAAACCCACGGAAACCTTTGTCATTTAGCTCAGTAGAGCAATATATCAAGCAACTACACAAAAATAATCACCAACTAGAATTGGATATAAACATTTCGCAACATCGTAGGAAATTACTGAAGGATATACCTCCTGAATCCAGAAGACTATAGGTATCCTACAAGCAAAACTCAGCACCGCGCATGCTATACCCCTCTTACCCCCCTTCAGTAGGCGGGTTCTTTAATAAGCGGCTACTAGTATAGCTATAACGGCTACGGTTGCGGACATGTGCACTCAAAGAGCAGCTGTAACAATAACCAATTAAGTGAATATAACATTACAAGATGTCAACATCGTCTCTTTCTAAATCACAATCGGTATCTATCTTCACTGGAACTGCCCTCATATTTAAATTTTAAATATTTAAATTAAATTAAATTAATATTTAATATAAAACGCTATGTGACTCCCTCACTCTGTAGCAATAACACGTGTTCAGTTCAGCACAAGAAGACAATACGTACGCATGTGCATAGTGTCGATGGTGTGATTGGAGACGAGGAGCATGCTGGGAAAGGGAGCATACGTCATCTGCGCGAGACAGTCACGCCCGCTGGTTTCTGCGCACTGAGTTTTGTTTGTTGGATGCCTATAGCAGTTGCAAGCTTTCGCCTTAACACTGAACATGACATCCTGGGTAAACACCTCAATCGTCTTGGCATCCTGCCATCAGCATCCTGCATTTTGTGCCATCAACAGGAAGACATGGATAGACAACATCTTGCAAAATTCCCTGCTCTGAAATAGTCCAAGGGAGTCGACCGCTACTGGGAAGCCAGAGCCCGAATGTTTTTGATTACTTAATTCGTAGTTTTTTTCATCACTTTCTTGTTTTCCCTCAATCAATGATTGTAAATATCATGTAGTAGCCATTAGATAAATAAATAAATAAATAAATAAATAAATAAATAAATAAATAAATAAACAATTAATGTGATATAAGATTTGATATGATATAAAGTAACGTAACATAACATAACATAACATAACATAACATAACATAACATAACATAACATAACATAACATAACATAACATAACACAACATAACATAACATAACATATACTCTTATAATATATAATATAGTATAATATAATAATGTGACAGCCCATCGAGACTCGATCACGCGTCCCACAGAGGGCAGGGTGCGCGTGGAAGGTTCGGGTGACGTGGAGAAGGGAGCTGCAGCCATGCAAACTAGAGGTTGCGCGCGCATCTGCTTTTGGGGCATGTGCTACGCGCGGTGAAGGAGGGGAGCAGCAGCGTGCGAGATGATTCGAGAATGGACACACGCGTCGAAATATCGCGAACTCGAACTTTCTCGGTTACGTCGCTGTGGTTATAAATTACGGACGCGAAGGAACGACAGTTTCAGTTTATTCAGCCATTCAGTGAGTAAGCCAGTGAACAGAGCAAGCCAGCCGGTCTTGTGTACCGGAGTTCGACTCGAGTGTGCGTCCGCAACTGTGTCAGCATCCGAAGGCCTGAGTTCGAGTGCAGTGGACCGCAGTTGGAGGGACCTGAGTTCGAGTGCAGTGGACCGCAGTTGGAGGGACCTGAGTTCGAGTGCAGTGGACCGCAGTTGGAGGGACCTGAGTTCGAGTACAGTGGACTGTCTCTGAAGGTCTGTGGTTCGAGATACTGTGAACTTGGGTGACTGAGCTAGAAGAACTGCGAACTGAGAACTGACAGTTCTGTGTTGTAAATAGTGCTTTGTGAATATTAGTTAAGATTAACAGTTCATTGTTGTTAACAGTCCAAGTAAATTATAATTGTTGTTTGTGGAGTGCAATAACGAACGCTGTGTTGCTGTGCGGAGAGCAAATCCCATTGTTGACGGGAGTGAAGTTAAATTGTAAAGAGTGAAGAGTTACTGTTGAGATAATAAAATTACATTGTTGTTTTGTAAATAAAATTACAATATATATTATACGAGTATTACGTTGTGGGGGCCCTGGTAGCTCGATTGATGAATAAAACACACGTGGACTGTAGAAAATATGTGCTTTATTGTCCTAGATGTTCTAGTCGCAACAGCACACCATCATCATGTATATAGACACCCCCTAATGGAGGATTACCAACCTTGAAGTACCAAACTATAGCAGAATGCCAACCTTGAAGTCCCAAACATACCGCCCACCTTAAATGTATAACATTTAAAACAAAATAGTTACACAAATTGTTACTGAAAATCACTGAAAGTCTGACGGCCTTTGAATACATTTCAAAATTAACATGAATTAACATTTGGCAACAAACTTAATTTACTGATAGGCCGTTTGAATGTTCCATCTTTAGTTCGAATGATTGTTACCCTAATCAGTCCATCCCTTCCTGGGATCACTTCTTGAATCACTGCTAGCTTCCACTGCATAGGTGGAAGGTTGTTTTCTTTCAGCAACACTACTGCACCTGGCTGGATGTTGCCTTCCTTCGTACACCACTTGGATCGCTGCTGCAAGCCTTTTAGATAGTCACATGACCATCTCCTCCAGAAGTCTTGATGCATCCTCTGGATGTGTTCCCAATAATTGGTGACGAGGATAAGTCTGATTCAGGATAGGACATTAAAGGATTACCTATAAGAAAATGACCTGGACTAAGATAAGAGGGATCATCAGGATCATTTGATATGGACGTGATGGGTCTAGAATTGAGAACTGCTTCAACTTGACATATTAAAGTATGCAGCTAGTCGTATGTCAACCAGTTAGCTCCAATGACACGTCTTAGGTGATGTTTCATGGATTTGACTCCGGCCTCCCAGAGTCCCCCGAAATGTGGAGAGTTGGGTGGAATGAAGTGCCAGTTGACTTCTTCCTTAGCAGCAAATTCTTCCAACTCCTTGCTCCCTTCTCTAGACTTCAATAATTGATGCAACTCTCGTAGTTCGTTCTTGGCTCCTACGAAGTTGGCACCGTTGTCACTGTATATATTTGCACATTTCCCTCGCCTAGCTGTGAATCGTCGTAAGGAGGCGATAAATGCTTCTGTCGTCAAGTCTCTGACGAGCTCCAAATGTATTGCCTTGGTACTAAGGCATATGAACAAAGCAATATAGCATTTAACCCCGACCTTGCTTCTTATTGAACCATGTTTTATAAAATAAGGTCCGGCATAATCCACTCCAGAATATATGAACAGTCGAGAAGCTGTCACTCTTGGAATAAGTAGCTGTCCCATAAGTTGTTTGGATGTGCTGGCCCTTTATTTGAAGCATGGTAGACATTTATGAATAATGGGTCTTACCACAAGTCGAATGTTTACAATCCAATATCTTTGCCTTAAAGATGCTGTTAAAAGCTGTGAACCCGCATGTAGTAGTCTTAAATGTTCTGCTTATTATATTTTGATTCGGTGGAAGAATAACTTGATGCTTAGAAGAATTATTCAGTCTTCCGCCCATCCTGAGAATGTTATCAGAATCCAAGAATGGATTCAGATCCTTCAATTTACTCTTCATTGACACTGTGGAAAGAGTATTTAAATCCTTGATTTCCGTCGAGTAATCTTGAAGCTGTGCTTGTTTGATACATGACACCAGTGTGTACCGCAATTCTTCCTTTGTCAATGTACCAGTTCTCTTCTTTGCTCCTCTTCTATAATTGTGAACAAATCTGAGACAATAAGAGAGTACCCGTGTAGTCTGTGTAGTGAAGAGAATCTGAGTGTAATATCCTCTTGCTCTGTGTTGTCCCTTGCACTGCTTAGTAGAGTTCGTTGTTCTAGCATTGTTGTGAGAGCTGTTTGCAGCTTACTGCAACCACCAAGAAGATCATCCATGTAGAAATCTCGTTGCAGATCTCTTGAAGCTAATGGGTATCTTTGTGATACTTCTTCAGCCAGCATTTGTAAGCATTGAGTAGCTTGAAATGGTGCTGATGATGTGCCCTCCATTGTCTTACTTGATGCGTCAACCACCCTAATTTCTCGTCCTTCTCCTGAGTTCTTGAAAACTGCTGGTTGTGGAAGGTGACAACTTTCCTTGTCTTCTTCCTCTTTCTTTGTATCTATTTTCCTCACGTTTCCTAACTGCTGATGGTCAGGACGTCGAGGAACTCGTACCACAAATCTTCCAGTTTGATCTCTTGTTGTCGTTGCTACAAAATGTTTTTCACATTCTTCTTCTTCTGCTCTTGTTACTTGAATCCTACCAGATAATATCCACCCTAGTTTTGTGTTGTGCATTGATAGCGAGTCGTTTACGTCCACTCTTGCTTCTGGTCGCAATATTCGGAAGAATAGTTCAGCTCCTATCAGTAGATCAATTTTCCCTGGTTTGTTGAAAGTAGGATCCGCTAGTTTCATTCCAAATGGGATATCTTCCTTCTTGTATTTTACATAGACTGCAGGCATATTCCCCGTGTTCTTAGAAATCACTGAGAACTTTATATCAGCTGTGAGCTTTCCATCTGTTGATGATAACTGAGTATACACCGAATGCGTAGTTTTCAATGGTGTTCCATTTATTCCTTGTATAGGAATTCTTTCCACTGACTTTCGTAATCTCAATCTCTATGCTAATTCTTCAGTCATAAAATTGCATTGTGAACCACTATCAGAACACATCTACATTTTTGTAAGTCTCCTTGCGCGTTCTTCACCATTACAATGGCTGTCGACAACAATACATGTGACTTTACTTCATTTTTTATGCTGTGCGATGTCTGTTGTGTAGTCACGGAATCCCTTTGTTGTGTCTCTGCTGTCTGGTTTGGATGTAGGAGTATATGGTGCTTCGCTCCACACTGTTTGCAGGTCCCGGCTCGACAATCGTTCACTAAATGACGGCTTCGCAAACAGTTCCAACAGAGTCTGTGCTTAAGAACGCAGTTCTTCCTCTCCTGCATACTGCTACATGAAAAAGCTTGGCAATTGTACAGAAAATGTGACTGGTTACAATAATAACATCTAAGTTGCGTCATTATCAATGCTTTACTCGCTTGCTTTCCTCTATCAAACTTCACTCTGTATTCAGGTATAGGAGTCGTACCCTTTATTGTTTCTAATGCCTGAGATTTATGTTCAAGAAAATCCAATAATTCCTTGAGTGTTGACATGTTTCGATCCGCGCAGCTTAATTCCCATTCGCGCCTACTAGTGTCTATTTTCTCCAGTATCAATTATAACAATAGTATTTCATGTAATGGAACCTCTGAAGATAGCGCTTCTAACGCATTCATATTGCTCTTTACTTGACTCACTAATGGCCGTAAATCTCCATGTGATTCCTTGCTGATTGTTGGAAGTGACAAGATTGCTATCGCATGTTTCGACGCAATAAGTTTTTCATTGTTGTATCTCTGATAAACCATGTCCCAAGCAATTCTAAAATTTGCATCACATATTGTTAGATTTTCTACTAGTTTGTGTGGTTCTCCCTTTAGTGCAGATAATAAATAATGCATTTTTTGAGCTTCTGCTAAATAACTATTTTTTAATATTAGACTGCTAAACGTATCCCTAAAGTTGACCCAAGTGCTACAGTCTCCATTGAAGCTAGGCAGACTGATAATCGGCAACTTGATTTTCCCTTCAACAATGGGTTGATCACTACCTTGTGCAATATTATTTCTGCTTTCCATTATTGTTAAAAATCTTGATTTTACTCTATCATACCGCTCTTCAAATTCTATCCTGTCTTCTGAATGTTCTTCGTCTCCTACCATTTCTAATTGAACTTGACTTTCTTCATATTCCATTTTGTATGCTTTCTAGTCTTTCATATTTTACCTTGATCAAACCCGGTTCTGTTACTTCATGAACCCTTCCAAGAAATGTTTCAAGTCTGGCTAAACTAGCCTTAGCTAAACCTCTCTGATGTATTAGTATCTTTGAATCACTCATGTTGTAATTTATTTTCCTACCTTGTTGATGACAATAGCTTGAATTTCACTAAAAAGCTGATTGTTAGAAATACTGGCCTCAGCTGTTTCCTTGGTCAACGACCTTAGGTTGACCTGGACGTCTTGATGGAATGTACTGGATTGCAGGCCCTTGAAGTTAGTGCAAAGCTGTTAGGTGGAAATACTGGATTGTAGCTTCTGTAGCTTGGTGCAAGGAGTTGACTGTCAAGCCGCTAGATGACTTTCACAGAACTTGTCTTTCCTTGTACAATTCACAGCATCTTGCTATCTTGAATTTTCACCGCAAATTGCACTTCTATATTTCACTGATTTTTGCACTGTTACCTCTGTTTCCAATGTCACTAATACTTATCCGGGTCACGAGGACCAATGTGGGGGCCCTGGTAGCTCGATTGATGAATAAAACACATGTGGACTGTAGAAAATATGTGCTTTATTGTCCTAGATGTTCTAGCCGCAACAGCACACTATCATCATGTATATAGACGCCCCCTAATGGAGGATTACCAACCTTGAAGTACCAAACTATGGCAGAGTGCCAACCTTGAAGTCCCAAACAACGTTAAGGCAGAAATAGGAAAGATTGGAGAAAACTGGGTTTGCAGTGAAAGACCTGCCCTAGGGCAGATCACTAAATGAATGAATGAATGAATGAAAGAGTGAATGAATGAATATAATATAATATAATATAATATAATATAATATAATATAATATATAATATAATATAATATAATATAATATAATATAATATAATATAATATAATATAATATAATATAATATAATACCTCTAATTGAGGTTCTGGCAGATATGTATTATTATCAGGCAGTACATCTTACTTGATGATATATGTCACAGGAAAAACAACTGTTTGTATGCATCTGAAGTCTGATCAGTGGAATATGTAGCTAGTATTATATTGTATTATTTTGTATTTATTAACATTCCATAGTATTCATACATTGCTTCACAGCTAGAATATGGAACAAATAAAAAAACTTAATACTATTATAAAGTCTTAATTTATGGTCACAGTCTAGATGAAATATATACAGACGAGGTTTACAATATAGTGTACTGATACAACACCAAGTTTTAATATCAATTTCATGAAGCGTTGTTGAATGTCATGAATTCACCTGCAGAATAGAAGGCGTGAAAAATTAGGTACTTCTTTAATTTGGCCCTAAATAATCTTATGTTTTGAGTTTCATTTTTTCTATCGATAGGGAAGCTATTACAAATTTTTACTGCCATATAACGCACTCCTTTTTGATAGCACGATAGACTCGCCGATGGAGTATAAAAGTCATTGTTTTGACGTATAGTCGGCGATGTATGCAATGGAGGGAGAAAGGAACTGGTCACTCTATCCCATTATCTCCAGGGCTAGTTGCCTCATAATTGGTGCCTTGTTGGTATCACTTGTGAGGTTCAAACCTGTCTTCGGTCAGTTCACTAAACAAGAACATAGCCTACTGTATAAAAAGCAAAATCCAAAAATAATGCTAGAGATGGGCGATCTGTAGTAAGGTGGGAGAACGAATTCTCTTGACGATGAGATCGAACTAAGAGACCTAACTCATGACGTTAGAGATGGTGTTAAAGTTGATGGCATTCCTATAAGACAAATTGTACTTCCTGCTAAGATTCAGTTTGTGTCTTTTCCAGGAACAATTAGTCCATCTGAGTCAGGAAGAAAACTTCAAGTTCCAATTTAAGTAAATTAATTAATTTGTTAGGTAATAATTGTTTCTGCGTTATTTCAAGGAATGTTCATTTTCGTACCTAAGACTTAGATTGTTTTCTCCTTGTTATGGTGAACATTAGTTGTGAAACCGTGTGAAGGTATTGAAGAACTTATAAATACTATACGCCTCATGATATTAATTACCTTTTCTCAAATTTCATTCCACTCTGAAAACTCATTCAGTAAGTTCCTTTATCGTATTGGTTAAACCGTTTCCTTACGATGACCATTGTGCTATCTTATGAATCCTTCACAATGATTGCTGTATTATTTGTGAATTGCTAAAGAAGAAAATTCGTACATAGAAATACTACTCAATGTTATCTTAATGATATTAAGTAAAATTCTTCAAATCTAAAAATTACGTGGAGAATAAATGGTGAAATTTAATCAGAAAAACCTTCATTGCCTTATAAATGAAAATTAAAAGGTTAATTTCATCGGATGTTATCAAAAGAAATTCGGAAAAGTTATACTAAAATCAAGCCATACCAAAGAATATACATTTGAAAAACATTAATCACTTCAGTTGCAGAAGAGAAATTAAAGTGTACTTTTTATACGTGTCATCAATCTTATTCAAGTTATTCTTAATATTTATTTCGTTTCTTATTTTAATGTATAAGATCATTCAAAAATCACTTCAGACTTCAAATATTACTGTATTTAAGGTAAAAAATGCAGAACTCAAAACATTGTGTTGGGCACACAATGGGGTTTAGTTTTTCAAAACGCTGAGGATATGTTTGCTATTCTCTTAAAAGAAACGTATTTCTTTCTGCGACACAATGCTCGGTTTTTTGAGGACTATGTCTCGGAACATTTCCAATTTCTTGCGAGTAGCATCTTTAAGTTGCTGTAGTGTTGTTGGGTGTGTCACGAAAAGTGTTTTTTAAGGTAATACCACAATCGAAAGTCCGGATTGAAATCTGGAGATCGTGAAGGCTATATTGTTGGAAAGTGTCTACTGTTCGCCAAATATGCATGTAATTAAGTGTTTCGCAGAGGTGTATATGTACGGCGGTGCACGATCTTGCATGAAGATTGTGTTTTCCAGGTCGTGATTCTTCAGTCAAGGGTTGACGAAGTTCTGTAGGATATTGTAGGAGCGCTCCCCGTTTACTGTGACAGTCTCTGTCATTCTATTATTACCTCCTTCGAAGATATATGGATAAATGATGAAGTGAAGCCACAACATAGGTGACTTTCAAATCATAAAGACTTTGTTCTATTAATACCTGAGGGTCATTTTCAGATCAACTTCTGTAATTACGTTTCACCATTAAGAAAGGAGTCTGCTTCGTCTGTCCATAAAACTTTGTCCAACCAATAATTATTATTAAGTTGTACCCCTGCTAGCACAAATAAAGCAAAATCATATTTTTTTCTGTTTGTCACTTTCTTTGAGTGTGAACAATGGTTTTAGTTTTCATCGTTAGGCTACAGACTAAAATGTTTCCTTGAAATTCTCCAAATTGTGCTATAATTCTTTTGAAGATACCTGAACACCTGACTAGGATTACTAAATCCATAATAATAATTTTTTATTTATTTCATTACTTGTCTGAAGCATATCAGCAGTATGACATCATTGATTACTTTTGGTCTTCCAGATTTCTTATTAGCAATATTAGGAAATTTGTACCAAAATTGTTTTCAAGTTGAGTGCGGTCAGGCATATTAGATCTATTGCATTAGCATACTATACTCTGTTCATATAAACAATAGGGTGGAGTGAAAAGTATAGGGAAAAAAATTTTTGTTGAATTTCAAATCGGCAGGGTGTGCAAAAGTTGTGTATTGATATAGCTATTATTCATTTAAAATCTCAAGTTTCTATCTCAATTCTTTGATGCGCCCCAAGCACTGTGAAGTACAGAACAAATATCGGAACATCAACGGTTAAGCATTTTTTATAATAATCTACAAATTACTATTTCAAAGCATATTTCAAGTCATTTTAAACGGCTAATACATACACTTCACTTACAAATAATAATTTAGTTAATTACTACTAAAATGCCCGCTTTTCAAAAAAAAAAAAAAAGAAAGAATAAGAAGAAGAAGAATTCCATTTTAATGAAATAATTATTTACTTATGACAGCCTTGGACAAACTTACATATTACAAATGAGTAAGTGAATACATTATACCATATTTAGTGATACAATTTGTGTAATGTTTTGTAACTTATTTTCCAAATTTCAAGGAGTATATTCAGACTTCGTATTGAATGATTTCATAGAGACCTTGATTGTAATTCTGCAAGAACAAAACCATGTCGACTGTCTTCCCCACAAACACGTTTGGATGTTTCTTTTATAAGGTGAACATAAATCTCAGTCGCTCGAGTGTGACATGGAAATTTGAGTATGTCAATGTTCATCTCCTGTCGTGAATGAATTACATCTAATATTTCTTCTTCTTATCTACATTCTTTGTTCTGGTGGTTCGTGTCTCTGTGTTTCTTGCCAGTGAATGAGTTCGGTGTAATGCTTAGCTTAAAGGAGCAATCCGCGATAAAATTAAGTTGGCTTTAATCAAACACGTTCTTCAATCTAAGTAGAATGTAATTTGCCGCATGTCAATGCGAGGCATGGTTCTTGAGTTACTGGCTCCGCTCAAATACTTATGACGTCACAGCCACTGAACTGGTGTGATTGCGTAGTAGACCGAGAACATCGGCGAGTGCAGCGCAGCGCTTTGTATTAAAATAAATAATCTTCTCTCGCCGTAGTAAATTCGGACTTATGATTGTGTGAAGTCATGTTTTGCTTTTCATTTAATCATAAAACCAGCACTTACCAATGTTGTGGTTTTATGTAGACCTATTTTCTTTTATATGAACGATTTTGAACTACAGTAGACTAAACAAAAGAAATTATATCGTAATACAGTTTAAAATGCCGTGGTGTCGTGATTTTTCGTGTTCAGAGGGAACAACAAAAACAGAACATGGAGAAAGGGTATCATTTCATGTATTTCCGAACAGAGAAAAGTTACTGCAAAGATTTAAAACATGGTGAAGAAAATTAACAGAAAAGGTTTTACACTATCGAAAATTACTGTTGTGTGTTCCAGTCATTTCCGTGAAACTGATTTTGAAGAATCGTCTTTATTAAAAAGACGTTTAGTGAAAGACAATAGAACTCCTATGAAAATTAAGAAAACTTCTGTCCCTTTCCTATTTTTGAAAGGAGAATGTCCCCAAAATAATTCTGATCTACGCGCTCTTCTGCTTATAAATGAAAGAAGGTCGTCGAAGAAGCAATAGAGTCATTCCACGTCAAATCGCACAAAATTATACAAATTTTGACCTTCATATTTGAAGGGTACACGGGAATAACGATCAAGGTCCATTTTAGAAAGTTTCGAGAAAAACGAATTTTAAAGTTTAAGCACTTAATACTTTCTTATGTGTATTTAATAGAAATTGACGTAGTGAAATGTCAAGAACGATGGTTTCTTATTACTAGCTAGACCACATGATAGTACTTCTTTTCCACTATAAGATAACATTATTAACTCAATTTCGATTGTTGATGGACCTTGATCGTTTTTCCCGTGTACCCTTCATTTCTGATTGCGTTTATATTTTTTTACCAACTCTATGGGTCTAATAAACCAACAAGTGTATTTTTATTTCCTCCTAAGTCCACATGTTTTTAAAATATTACATGTTAAAATTCGTTAAAAATGTCGCTCAATACAACATTTAAAGCGTCATATTTCTGACGATATTGATGTTAAAATTTTTTTTAAAACTGCATTTAAAAGCTTAAAGTACTGTCTTTTATTAAATATTTACTAACTAATTTTAATATAATTATTACAATTTTTTTTTTATAATTCAATTTTTGAAACATATATATCAATGTGAAATAGCCCTACTAAAAATCTAAAAAAAAATGCCTACTAGGTGCACTGAAGTATTCTTAATAATTCCAGAAAAAATCAGAATGGGATCTCCAATAGTTTAATGGAAATTTAATTACTTACGACACAATGTGTAGCGGTCGGCGCAGCAGCAGTGGACGGGAAGCGTTAAAGCGCGCTGGGAGGTTTATCGGCGCTGGATGATTGACTGAACGTTGCAACATTACACCCAGTACGGATCAAGTCAGTCGAGGAAACACTGCTAATTTACTTATTATGATATCTTCAAATAATTGTACATTATGCTTTTTAAATGTTTCTTTTCATTCATACTTTAAATTTTCATTCGCCTACCTTCTTTCTTGAAAGAAAATTGTTTTACTAAATCTTCAGTTTTTGACAACGGAATGAAAGAATGTAATTTTAATGTACCAGTTATTGGTTTTAGATTATGGTATCTGGCCTGCAAATTTTCAGTGTGGTTTTTGTACTTATTGAATGGACAAAATATAAATGACACGTTAGAAATGTTTTTTGTGACCAATCAAACAGTTTTTTTTTTTTGGTGTTGTCATAGGATCTTGTATAGGCTAACTCTCATGGCAAGTCTTTTAACAGTATCTCTAATGCCATCACATGGACCTTTACCATGCGACATTGCAAAGAAGTGTCATTCAGCACTAATTCCATAATCGTCTTCATGTAAGCAATTATTTTTAAAATTCGTTTTTTTGTTTGTTTGTTTTTTTTTTTTTTTTTTTTTTTTTTTTTTTTTTTTTTTTTTTTTTTTTTTTTCCACTGAAAAGTAGATGATTTTTTTCATATCGTTGAATTCTTGCTTTAAGAAATTGATTGCTTCGGATTGAAAAAAGTGAAAGGGATCGGTGTCATGTTTCATGGTTTCCGAGATGACAATACTTTTGTAACGAATTTCTGTATCTCCTTTGAAATATACTACGAAAGGATTTATTTATTTATTTATTTATTTATTTATTTATTTATTTATTTATTTATTTATTTATTTATTTATTTATTTAAATATACAGAATAAAGAATATAATTACAAACAAGAGAAATAGAAATGAAATAATACAATCAATATAAAAAAAAGGAGATACAGTAGTATTAACAATATTTGAGACCGAATGAGCAGCGCTCGTGTTCAGATATAATATTAATAGGCCTATAAGAGAATATAATATAAAATAAAATAGGAGGTAAAATTAAAATTGTATTGCATTATGGCTTGGCATATGTCCCAATGCACACCTTGTATTGAATCTTGTATTACAAATGAATATTTTCAGAAAGGTCTGCAATAACTATGTAATTTTCAGGGTGTACATTTCTTTGCATTCCGTCAAAAATAAGATATGGCTGACTTTTGAAGGGATGACGATGCATCTTCTACATGAAAAACTTTACATGCTAGGGAGCCTTTTACTTTTTGAAACTTTTCATGCGGGTATCGTTTTTGTTGTAGCTTTCTTTTCTTAATAGGGGATTCTATTGACATCAAACTCTTGTTTAATTCCTCAATATTAGTGATTTCTAGCGCTGTATCCATAGAACTGCTAGAAGAAGAACTGGGATAATCCACTTTCTCTGTCAGCACTATCATTTGATTCATGTTTATTAATATCACAAGAACTACCGGCTTCACATATAATTTCACCTGACCTATGCGGAAATTGATTGATTTTTTTCAGAATGAATCACATATTTGCACATTCAAAGACTCCTTTAAATTGAGCTTTATCAATAAGTCGCGACTTACGCGTCTTAGTGTACTTTTCTTTTTAAAAGCGTGATTAGGAATGTAAATGGATTTAAACACTTGTTATATTTTACGCGATCTATACCATCACTCATGTTGTATAGAAGTTACGTCACTGCGTGAAATTCAAACCCAAACTGATAATTTTTATCTTCTATATTTTGTCTCCTGCCATCTGTTTACTGCCATAAAGTTTACCGCCTTACCCAGCCTTGCTATCATCAAACACTTGGCTATATTACAGTATAAACATATAGAACTGTGAAGGGCTTCCCCCTCTTAGCTGAGCTGACAATAATGAAATAATTTTAGACAAGATATTTACTGTTCCTTAAGGTATTCATCATTTGATGATTAGTATGGTGACATCAGATGCAACGGGGGATTTCGTAAAACTTTCCACGGTCAGCCTTCTAGCCTATGGCTGCAAGCAGTTCATTAGATGTGCATCGCGAGCGCGTGCATGCCTCCGGAAAATAAATTGTTACAAATGTATGTGTGCAGATCCCATATTTATAAATGCAGTAGTTTACAGATAATACACCAGCGAACAAGTCTGTATTCTTTCATATTTTAACTTGGCTATTTATTATAGTAATTTTGCTTTGAAAAAGAAATGATTAAAAAAATAGGCCAAATTTTAAATTTATTTGTGATAGGCCTAAAGTAATAAAAAGTGTTGTATTTAGTCTTTCAAATGCGCCAAACCGCAAATCTCAATTATATGTAGACACAGAGCTCCAAGTGAGTTTATGTAACAGTGCGCGCATAATTTACGTAACTTCAAATAGTCATAACTGTACAAATAATTAATAATTGTGAAAATAAAACAATACGAGTCTCCTTATTTGATGTCTAGAATTCATGAAAAAAAATTCGACCATTTCCGAGAAGGTCGTGTTTTATTGCTGTGCGATTTGACGTGGAATGCCTCAATAGCAAGTTGCAGTGATGCACCTATAGCTGAAAATATTGACGTGTGTGTAGTTCTTGATGAGGCTGAAAATTCACAGGAACCTAATATAAACAAAGCTGTGCAGTGTGAGATAGGGTGCGAGACGCTAAGAAATGTGTGTTGTGAATCAGATGTGGGGGAGCAGAAACTGACTTAGAGATATATTTTCAAATAGAAGAAGAAACTTCCAATTCTAATTCATCAGGTTCCGAGGACGCTGCACATGAAACAGAAAGTAAATAGGAAGTCAAAAAGTGTTTTTTTTTTTCTGGTCAGCGTTACAAATTTTGTTTTTCTTCTGTAATATTGGTCATTCCTCTTTTACAAATATTTGGTAGAAACAATAGGACCATTGCTGAAAGTTAATGCAGTGTGCCAGAATGCCCGTAATTGGGAGTGGAAGTCCGAACAGAGGTGAAGCATAGCAGTGACTTCTGCGTTATACTTGTGCGATATAAGATACAAATTGTTTGAACATTTTTCAAAAACTTTACAACTATGTTTCATCGGCAAGACAACATTTTATAAAATAATTTCAAAATTCGTAGAACCAACAATCAGATGTACTTACTGTATTTTCAGATTCATGAACAACTTATCAATTACCTAAAAAATAAAAACGTGCGAATCGCGGTGATGGCCAATTTGACTCACCTAGTTACAGTGGAAAATATGTGACTTACAGTGTAATGGACCTCGATTCAGATAAGATTATAGACTTCGTAGTTCTGCAAAAAGGTGTAATTGTAGGCGAAGCAGCATGCGAAAAAGTCCTAGATCGCCTAAAAGAAAAAATGAACATTACCCTCTTTCTATCGGACCTCCATAGAGGAATTAAGAAATTGATAAGGACCAAATATGAATGGATGGGCTATCAATTTGACATTTGGCACATGGCAAAAAGCTTAAAGCCGCCGCACAAATGTGGAAAGAGAGCATCATAAATCACCTATATGGTATTGTGCTACATGTGAAGGTGATTCTGACGATTTAGAAGACAGATTCATTTCTGTATTAAATCATGTTTGTAATATACACGAATGGGGAGAAACAGAGACATAATAAAAAATGTGCACACATTCACCCATACAATAGTGAGAGGGAATGGATCGAACCTGGATCCAGCGATTACAATGCTCTGAAAAAAGCTGTATGTAACCCTGCCCCTTTAAAAGATCTAAATCAGACTAATCAATTTTGTCACACCAGCAAATTTGAATCATACTATAACGAGAGATTGCTTTACACTCCTAAGAGAAAACACTTTCCATATGGTGGAATGCTAACAATAACTATGATTACGATATTGGACCATAATTACAACGTGAAAAGAGATGTAACTGGCTCCATACTCCAGTACTCTAAAGCCATTAAACGATGGGTGGAAGACAAAACATACAGCTGGAAAAAAAAATGCGTGGAGAGAAGATACTATACAGAAAAATGTCTTGGAAGTACTAGTTCTGGTTATCAACTGCCGCAATTCGATGATCCACATGTTTTAGAGGTTCCCCCAAACATAGCTTCGTGCCTAAACCGTGTGACTCAACAACTATGACGCAATAGAATAATATAAACCATGTACTAATTTATTGTTGATGTGAGATAAACACGTATTTGCAGTCCATTCATAACGAATATTTCACGTCTCACATACATTCACTCACTCAGTGAAGGCGTTGAATTAGGTTATAATGGATCGACATATTAAACCTTTTCATTTTGAACCCTTGCCAAACCCAAGTTGTTCTAATCACAATGAGTACGAAATTCAAAATGGGTAACATATTATTATTATTATTATTATTATTATTATTGTTATTATTATTATTACTATTATTATTATTACTATTATTATTACAGTATATGCATGTGATAGGTCCTAAGTGTGTTAATAATAACTGACTGTAACGTTTCAATATATATTTACTCGTTCTACGCTGTATGTCAAACGGAACTACAACGCAGTCTTATGAAGCGATCAGTGGCTATGACGTCAGAGCTTGCAGTAAGACCTTTAATATTTCGCAAACTAAAAGGCGTAGAGCGATGCGACAAACGCCGTTAATCCAAGGATTACTTTGGTAAACATCCTATAATATAATCGAAATATGGAATTTTATCGCGGACTGCTCCTTTAAAAATTCACTTCTGGAACACGGAACATTCTTACCCTTGTAAAAGATTTCGAAGAATGTCTCGCTGCTATTATTATTCTGAGTGCTAGCTGCTGAATGTGTCTTCTCTCATCAGTTATCATCGATAAAAGAATGTTTTAAGAATGAGCAAAGAAACTCTTTCTCTGAATAACTGGATCAATAATGACCTTTATTTCTTTAGGTAAATATCGAGACAGATTTATCAGTTTCCAGAGGTGATGTGAAGCTTCTCTTGATTTTGGTTTCATTTTAATAGAAAACCAGACTGGGTAATAACATACGTTGCAAGTATTATGAGTTTCTTAGAAGGTTTTTCTTACTGACATAGAGTCTCAATATCCTGCTTGCTGTAGTCAACCATCTGGAATGAAGGACTGGTTCTGGCTTCCTTGGCGATAATTCTGTGGAACAGACATCAGTTGTTATAACTTGACATACATCATTAAGGTATTTCTGATGTGTACTTAGAGTAGATATTACTTCTTAAACTATGTGTGGGAAATTCTCTACATTTATACGATTATATTTTATAAGGGAATATCTTCACATTTCTTTATTGCTTTCCCAATTGGTCCAGGCAGAGACTTTGGGTTTACTGTGTTACCATCCATTCTGTGAAATAAATGTCTTAAGGGCAGGCGATTATTATGAAGAAGACAAAAAAAATCATTGCAAAGGCCGATTTAGTTCCACTTCCAATAGACGTATGACTCCTCCTTTGACTCCAGTATTTACATTTGTTCCGTTACATCTTATTACTTTGAGATTTTCTAAGGAAATATTCTGTTTATGGAAAAGTTATAAAATCTCTTGTAAGATAACTTTTATTCACCACTTGGAACTGTAATGTGACCTATGTATCTTGAATCTGGTTCTTGAACAAGTATGTAATGATCTTCCAATTGAGTAGATGCATGGAATTTGTAACCCTTCTTAATTTGAACTGTTTTAAGATCTTTTCTTCTATCGAAGTACAACCGATTAAGAGGGCGGGAATTTTCAGCAAATCTTTCCATAGCGTCCTGTTTAAACTTCTTCCTTTCTCTGTGTACTTTACTACGATCGATGACATTACTTGTCTCACCATCATATCCAACACCAGTGTCTTGCAAAAGAGCACTAGCAATAGAGGCAGCTGCTCGATGTGAAAGGCCACGCCTTGGCATGTTTGGAAGATGCAATCTCATTTGATTTTTCTTTATTCTGGTTATTGGTTTAATTCTACTTTTATTTCCTTCCCCATCTTCTAATCCTGAAATGCTTTCAGATGCAATACTTATCGGATATTCTGTTGACACACACCTCCAGTCTCCTTTGTTCCCTCACCTTTTGTTCCTCTTTTTTCTTAATATGCCGGGTCATTTTAAGGTCAATATCACCAATTACCATTTTATTCATGGTTCTCTGGTCAACAATGAACTCTCATTACTTGGAATCTTCTTGTCTTTTGGACACTTGCATTTTGAAAAGTCTGTACATTTGCAAAAGGCAATATGGAACAATTGTGAATTAGTAGTTTTGCAGTAGTTTTCAATTTTAGTTTTGTAATTAGTATCACGTTCTCTACCTTTGAATGGTTTCAGTATGTTTCTGTATTTATTGTGTAATTGAATGATGTTTCAACTACACGTTTTTGAGTAATGTGAGGAATAGATGATTTCCTCCACATCTTCTCAATATCTACGGAAACTATTTCTGCAATATCACTGGTTCTTTTGAATGAATATCAAGTTTCATGTTCCATCTCACAGTTAACAGTTCCTCAGTACATCAGCACTGGTGGGAAGAACATTTTCTGATATTTTTGCTGGAGTATCAGATAAGCCTATCGGGCATTCTGTTGTGCTCCTTGTACTTGGGGTATTCTTACCCCTTTCCAATATCTCGCTACGACTGTGATCCATATCCTCTCTCAAACTGAAAATGAGATAATATAATCAATTAAATATATATTATTATAATGTACCGAAGTACATATGATATTTCCATGCAGATATTCTGCGTCATCATACGATGAAAGAGTAATGGAACGGAGAAAAATTCTCTCCGGCGCCGGGATTTGAACCCGGGTTTTCAGCTCTACGTGCTGATGCTTTATCCACTAAGCCACACCGGATACAACTCCGACGCCGGTTAGAATCGTCTCAGATTAAGCTCCAACTCTTGGGTTCCCTCTAGTGGCCGCCCTCTGCACTACGTCATAGATGTCTATGAACGCAGGACCGAAGTCCACACATGTGCTGAGGTGCACTCGATATGAGTGACTATTTGGCCGGGATCCGACGGAATAAGCGCCGTCTTAAATCACGAAGTGATTTACGCATATCATATATATTATTATAATGTACCGAAGTACATATGATATTTCCATGCAGATATTCTGCGTCATCATACGATGAAAGAGTAATGGAACGGAGAAAAATTCTCTCCGGCGCCGGGATTTGAACCCGGGTTTTCAGCTCTACGTGCTGATGCTTTATCCACTAAGCCACACCGGATACAACTCCGACGCCGGTTAGAATCGTCTCAGATTAAGCTCCAACTCTTGGGTTCCCTCTAGTGGCCGCCCTCTGCACTACGTCATAGATGTCTATGAACGCAGGACCGAAGTCCACACATGTGCTGAGGTGCACTCGATATGAGTGACTATTTGGCCGGGATCCGACGGAATAAGCGCCGTCTTAAATCACGAAGTGATTTACGCATATCATATATATTATTATAATGTACCGAAGTACATATGATATTTCCATGCAGATATTCTGCGTCATCATACGATGAAAGAGTAATGGAACGGAGAAAATTTCTCTCCGGCGCCGGGATTTGAACCCGGGTTTTCAGCTCTACGTGCTGATGCTTTATCCACTAAGCCACACCGGATACAACTCCGACGCCGGTTAGAATCGTCTCAGATTAAGCTCCAACTCTTGGGTTCCCTCTAGTGGCCTGCGTTCATAGACATCTATGACGTAGTGCAGAGGGCGGCCACTAGAGGGAACCCAAGAGTTGGAGCTTAATCTGAGACGATTCTAACCGGCGTCGGAGTTGTATCCGGTGTGGCTTAGTGGATAAAGCATCAGCACGTAGAGCTGAAAACCCGGGTTCAAATCCCGGCGCCGGAGAGAATTTTTCTCCGTTCCATTACTCTTTCATCGTATGATGACGCAGAATATCTGCATGGAAATATCATATGTACTTCGGTACATTATAATAATATATATGATATGCGTAAATCACTTCGTGATTTAAGACGGCGCTTATTCCGTCGGATCCCGGCCAAATAGTCACTCATATCGAGTGCACCTCACCACATGTGTGGACTTCGGTCCTGCGTTCATAGACATCTATGACGTAGTGCAGAGGGCGGCCACTAGAGGGAACCCAAGAGTTGGAGCTTAATCTGAGACGATTCTAACCGGCGTCGGAGTTGTATCCGGTGTGGCTTAGTGGATAAAGCATCAGCACGTAGAGCTGAAAACCCGGGTTCAAATCCCGGCGCCGGAGAGAATTTTTCTCCGTTCCATTACTCTTTCATCGTATAATCAATTAAGTAATAAGAATAAAACAAAAACTCATTTTTCTTATTTTTAGCTATAAGAAAAATTTCGTAGCCTCTGGGGCGCATCTAAATATTAAAATAAATCCAAGAAATTCCGTACACGATCATTTGACATTAAATGACAACTTTTGAAAGCCCTGCCGAATTTAAATTCTGAAATTAATTTTTTCACTCCGTCCTAATAAACAACTCACAGTAGGCATATCCACAACTATGAATGCATAACTTAAGTCACTACATTACAATAATAGACACAGTAGAGAAGCACTTTCATTACATATTAACGTTCGCAGTGGAGTTACGCAGCTTAATGAGCTGTTTTTAACGTGACAGAAGTTAAATCATCCAATCACAAGAAATTGATTGCTATACTTCAAGAATTTTTTGGTAACCATATTAACAAATGAAGAAGCTTTTTCCTGGAAATTATGTAATGCGGAAATTTAATTTATGAATCGAATGGTAGTTCAAGAACACTTTGCTATGAGAAAACACGCGGAATAACTCTCCTTACATGGCAAATGTAGCAATGAAGAGAAACTGTCTTCTGCAAAACCTGAGTCAAGTATACATAATTATTTTTCGATATATGTATAATGTTAATATGTTGCAATATTTCTTCAAACAATTGAATTGCCTATAACAATCATTCTGCTGCAGTACAGAAATGTGGAAATGATTGAAGCCGTGAGATATATGGAAGAATAATCTTGTTCAAGTAGCCTATATATAACAATCTGCGGAAGCAAATATAAAAAGTCCTTGAAAATCATTTTATTGTGGGTTTAATATGAGATGCACTATGAGTTTTACAAAGCTATTGTTCACTTGATGATGTAGATTTGCTCCAGTCACATCTTATGACGTAGAATGAATATTTTCCCCATACAAATAGTGTTTCTGAATATTTTTTTGATAAACTGACACTGCACATTATTAAGAATTTAACAAGTCTAGAGACAAAACACTTTGCATTTGATTTGTTACTTTTATACGTATGCGTAAATTATTTTAGATTGAGAATTACGAAGTTTCTAATTGACAATTACTGTATTTTTATATTATTTGCTAATTGTGTTTCCTTTTTATGACCATGGACCATTGGCACAAAGACAAGTCTGGTTATCATACGTTTGTTGTGCTGATTTGTTGATGTTTAGAGCCGCGTTACTACTGTTCATTAGGTAGAGATATAGTCTAAGTTCACATAAATTAATAGTTTCGGTACCAACTTCCTAGACCTGCTTATCAGTAACAGAATCCGTTTCCTTAAAAGTTCTGATTAAATTTTCTATCTCAGTTATTTAAAATAAAGTATTTATAGCGTTTTAAAGTTTGAAGTGACTTTTGAATGACCTTATACAATAAATCAACAAATTTGAAACATTCCTGGTATGGGCGATGTGGTACCGTTGAATGACCTGCATGGTCACGAGACCTGACCCCATTCGATTTTTGTGGGGCTATTTGACTGGATCTGTACACCAGGAGAAAATTAGGAACATGAATCACCTGAAAAACAACGTAACTTCCATGCCAAGTGATGCAGATACATCGCGATTGGCGGAAGCGTATGGAGAAGTGTATTGGAGTGGTTGGTGCTCTTATTGTAGTTGGTGCCATTATTGTAGTGTGCAGCGCATAGTGATGAACAGAACAGAACGTTGAACAGAACTTATCATTATGTATGAAAATTTATGCGCCATTTTATAGAATCATTTGTTGAATTTATAGAATTACCTTTTTTTTTTTTTTTGTTTTTTGTTTTTTAAGGGTCGGACCTGTCTCCTCGAAATCCAGTATCGCATCAATTCAAATGAATGAACACTAAGAATTCATAAGAGTGTGGGCTCAAACTGTTTCTCATCGTTATAACTTCCAGAACAATTCTGATATCCACTTCTATCAAACGAGTGCCTGCGTTCACTTCCGAATATAAAGGCGGCTGGAGCGTGATGGTAAACCAGGGATGCAGAATCGGGCATACGTCACAAGCCGGATTACGTCATTCAACACTCCCTTCAGCCGCATAGGTCATTCACGTAATAAGGCTGAGGGGACTTGTATTCCCTGTCTAGTGGTGGAATTCAGCACAATGTCGTTCGGAAAATACCAGTTTAAAGAGCAATGGGAAAATGAATCTTCAGTATTCAAGACAATCGCAAAGCGCGCGAGTCTTCGCTGCACTCTGAGTTCTGTGTTTGGTTCTATATGGCCTATGTATGTGAGCAAACATTCTCGAAAATGAACTTCATTACGAGCGATGATTGCTCTAAATTCACAGATGAACATCTGATTTCCCTCCTCAGGCTTCGTAGGCCTACATCTTCAGTACAGTCTCATATAACCAAACTGGTGAACATAAAAGGAATTCAGAGAATATCTGGCGCACGTTGTAGTTAAAGCTAGATTAATTACAGCAATGATTCGCCTTTATATTCACATGAGAATTTAGATTTACTTTAGTTTTCATTATAGGATCGATATAATCAATTTCACTTATTGCTAGACTAGAAATGATATAGACCTACTTTTATACTTTTCAAAATGTTCTGGATGATTTAATTTTTACATACACTCGTTTTTAAGACCTAAATGCCATTAGATATAAGATCAGTATATCTTGAAAGGAAGGACTTAAGAAATTTTATTCCTGACTGAAGTTTCCCTATCTGCTAAGACTACAACAAGAATATATTTTGTTTAAACAGTTAGTATTATAAGTTCATTTTAACCAATTGAGTTTAAATGAGAAATTGTGCATTTAAGTATATCTAAATGTATTTTTTTTACATGTAAACGTATTGTATTCCTTTATGTATTGCATTTAATCCGGATTCGTTAGTTAAGTTTAGTGTTATAATTATTGTGGTCGGAAATACTATCGTCATTTTGTTCATGAGCATCAGTTTACTGTAATCCGCCACAAGGTTGTGGACGGATCACGGAGACGTCATTCAACGTCCGTGGACTGTGGAAGGGGAACCAATGCTTTCCCCATGCTACCGCCTTTCTCTTTCTCTTTCTCTCTCTCTCTCTCTCTCTGAGTTCTGTATCCCTGTGGTAAACACTCAAACGACTTGGAGAAGGAATGGAATCTTTACTTACATATCCTGTACTCCTTGACGTGTGTGCACGAATAACTCCCTTTTTAAAATCCAAGAACTGAATTGTCGTGTGGGAAACGTTGCGAGGCGAAACGTGATCAGGTCGTGTCCTTATTGTGTAACTCTGCGTGAAGAGAAGCTGCAAACTGCCATCTTTTCGCTTTATTTCCGAATAAAATAATACTTCAACCGTTGTGAGAACTGACACTTTTTTTGGAGCACCGATTTTGAACAGACTTTGTTGTTCCTGTACCTAACAACTCTAAAGCTCACTGTAACGATGCTATTTTGCTTTCCTTAACCTCTATTTGCCCAACTCAGTGAAGGGATGGCTTCTAGTCGAAACGGACATGGTTTAATCTTTATAAGATCTTGCAAGATTTGTGACAGATAAGGCTGTGGAGCTGTTTCCTTAAAAATGTTCGTTTTTCTTCTCATTCTCAATTATCGAACACTTTAATTGTGTAGTTATGTATCAATGGGCTATCATCGAAGTGCACAAAGTCACTTAACTCTGTAGACAGACATAGCTGGGAGGGAATCTAATTCTGGCATCCAGCGCATTAATGAAAGCCTTAAATTTATGCCATAATAGAGAGTTGTCAATGGGGTTCAATTTCAATGAGTTCCTTTCAGAAGACAGCATCGTCAAACAAAGAAGTTGTTTTAAATTTATTCTAAATCTTGATTACTTAACTTTAAATGCTAGCCTATATCACTTAGGAATATAATTTATTGCCTTTTTATCGAGTTATCAACCCAATAGACTAAACAAATACTTCATACATCAAGCGTTTTCAACAATTAATTCATTATTATACGAAACATAAAGAGAATATGTGTGTGGTCATGGAATCCATGATTCCAAAAATGTTGTTTTTTATTTATTTATTTTTAATTTTATTGGGTTATTTTACGAATCTGTATCAACATCTAGGTTATTTAGCGTCTGAATGAAATGAAGGTGATAATGCCGGTGAAATGAGTCTGGGGTCCAGGACCTAAAGTTACCCAGCATTTGCTCGTAACAATGTTGTTTTGTTTTGAATAGCCAGTCTGCCTGCCTGCCTATCTGCTTATGTACACTTGGTCAAAATGAAAGTGGCTGGCGTCTGAGAGACCAAGTTCGAATCGGGTATTTTCGTGAGCGTTCGGGACAGCCAGGCTTTGTTCAAAAGATTGCGAATATTCTTCTAGTAGTTATAATGGAGAACACAACTATTAATCACTAAACTCTTCCGAGAAAATAATTCATATACGAGTTTTAAAACAGACAGATCGTTCAGAATGTTTAAACAGTGAATATTATAACACAAACACTATATACTGTATAACCAGTTTTCAAATGGAGTACGACCATTACTCGTTACAATGCCATTCTGACTGCAGTAAAACTCGTAACGTAGTTGGTAGAGTATTATAGAGCATTAGCTAAGAGTTCGTGAGGTTACAATTTCAAATCTTAATGGGATTACTAAACTTTTTTTCCTTGCCTTTTAAATGCATCAGTGAAAATATAACAGGTTTTCGTCATTTGTTTATCCTTAGAATACTTTTCGCTTTATCATTTTTTTCGTGTTAATAGAAACTTTTGACGCTAAAGACGACAATTAGGGGCTGTGTTAATTATTTTATTAATCCCTGCTGCTTTACACTCTTGCCTAAGGAACATTCAGTAAATATGTTGACGGTTAAATATTTGACAATAATTAATTTACAAGTTTTGCTACAGGGAATATGATTATTATACTAATCTAAATCCGTAATCGTCAGGGCCTAAACGTAATAATTGTAAACAGGAAGAAAAACGATAATTCTCATGACAAAATATATCCTGATTTCCTGGAATTATAACCACAAATTTACACCAATTTTGTAATTATCTTAACATGAATTAACATAAGCAAAATTATTTGATTATATTACACTAAAAGGAGTTGTAAAAAATAAAAGAAAGGACAAAACAAAAAATTCTCTACGGAGATTCGAAGCATGCTGTGGAGGTAGCCCAAATCAGCGTCTTGTATTATGGAGTTAACTAAAGCGGCGCACGGAGGTTTACGGCAGTGAATGCGCGCTCATCTGAAGGGACTTAGAAAATTTTCACTGTTCAAGAGACCGGTCACTTTCATTTTGACCAAATGTACAGCGATTTCTCCTAAGCTATTGCATGATTTTCATTACATTCATAACTTACTTTACGTGTGAAAAATTGCACATGGTATTTTGTAAAAAGAAATAATGGGTCTTAATTTGAAATCAACATCACAAGATTCAGTCGAATATTTCCTTCGTGATTTTTTGTATTTTTCATAGTATACTGACAGGTGAGGTGACAAAGTTAGTATCGATAGAAAAGCCTGTTACTAAGAGAAATTAATTGTCAAATACAGAATTATTTCTTAATTTCGTTGCGAATTTTGCCTAAGTCTTTACGTAGTGGAGGCTCCCTTGTCACCACAAAATAAATTTAAAACCACAAAAAATATGTAAACTGAAAGCTATAAGGTCACTCTTTGCAAAACAGGAATTACCTGCTACACCATCACTTGTAAATATCACATTTGTGTTCGAATAGATTTTTCTTACTGCTATTGCTAGAGACATAAACTAGATGGAATCTTGGAATCTAGTTACGCATGTCTATCAATATTCGATTAAAAGTAATTTTCGTATAAACAAAAAATATTAGAAGTGAATATATGCAACTATATCAAGGAGACTTAGTATTAAATTCATTAAATACATGTATGTAATTGAAAAAAAAATATATATATATATATTACGTATAGTTGAACTGAGTTATTTACTATATTTATTTTACCTTACAAAGAAATATGCCTGGCCGGATGGCTACGTGATCTAAGGCATGCTCTCCTTAGGCGGCGCGATCCGAAGGTTCCTGGGTTCGAATACCGCCTTGGGAATGGATAGATGTCCTTCGTTAATATTCTGTCCTGTGTGTGGCTCCATGGAGGCCCGTACGCTCTGCTAACCCCAGACTAGGGGAGGTCCACATATGTGTCGGTATATAGTGTGTGTGGTCATGCAATCGTCCCCTCATGTACAGGCATTGGTGTATAAGTCTACAACAGAATGAGGTTAAACTAAAACGAAAGTATATAGGATCTGGATGGGGAAGAAAATAACACAGATAGTGGGGTGAAAAGTAACATGTATTGTGATCAGTGAACCGTTAGTTCTTGGCTGTTTCATTGATTGTATGATTGTAGAGGAGTCTATACGTTTATTATTTAATTTGTTTCTTCAGTATTATGTTTTCAAATAAGATTATACGTTTTGAACTCCCGACCACGAGCATTTGCTCATACTGGGGTAAATTGTTTAATTTATATTTCTGTTTTATGTATATAATAGTTTTTAATGTATATTTTTAATATATACATATATATATAATAAATAAATAAAATTATTTCTTATCATTTCAAAAAAAATATTGTTATTGTTTTCTCCCACATATTTATAAACAAAGAAAGAGTGTTTCAAGGGTTGCTAGCAAAAGTGAAACATTATTTGTGTTTAAATTTATGATCTATGAAACTATTATTGTCACAGATAAACAGGAAAAGCATATGTTTTCATTTTCCCCACAGTTGTTATTATTTTCCCCACATATTTAGAAACAGACAAAGAGTGTTTTATTTTCTTATATACGCCCATAGACCACTGTTTCTATTCATTACATATTAAAGCAAATTGAAATATTTAAACTCATACTTGTTCATATTTTCCAACCACAATAATATTTCAACTTTATATCAAAGTATGGGTTTTGTTATTTTCTTCCGCTTCCAGAATCTATGTGTGTTGTGTGCAATGGGAAAAATGAAACTTCTTTTCATTTATATGGAAAATATATGCTTTCATTTGTGTGTGTGTGTTATGACAGTTCAAGAAATAACTACAAAGAGGAACATCAATGGTAACATGAAATACATTGTTGCAAATAACAGAACACATAGAAAGAGAAATTTGTGTCATTTTCATGACACTGGCCTTTTTACTCATTGTCTTTCAAACCATTATGCTTAACAAACGAACATAAATTAGGAATTGATTGTACCCAGTACTAACCTCAACACTGAAGCGTAAATCAGAAAATTAACTGAGAGGCTAAAAATCAAAAGAGGACCAAAAAGATAAAAAGAATTAAAATATAAAAATAATAACTACGATCGACTTGAGTTGATATCATGTAGTTCATAAGCAGCCACCTTTCAATTTTGCTTTTTTGTTTCCACTGTAATTTTACCTTGACATCAACTTTAATCCCTTGGTTTTCCTAATTTACATTTTTTTTATTTCAGTGAGACGATCTCTAGAGGTTCATATCACGAGCTCCCTATGCCTCATTGTTCATGTTAAAATATTAATATTTTATTAACATGACATTTCTACCGTAAACTGAAGTCTGTCCATGGAATGGAATTGTACGAATGGAATTTTATTGTAGACTAATCATAGGTCATAATTAGAGCCCAGTGTTTGATTGCATTGAACTACAAGTTTGGTAAACACATACGTATCCTCTGTACTGTTTATGAAGCGAACGATGCGTTAAGGACCCAACTATAAATGTTATACTGGCATGTATAAACTTATATAGAGTCAGTTCACAAAAGAAATTGATGCATTCATATGCAAAATACTGTTTTAGGAAATGATTACTGTTTATATTATAAGAAAAAAACATACATGATTGTGTATAATTTTAAAAGAAGAAATGAGGTCCACCGCTATGGAGTAACTGTTAGCATTCCTGGCCGTGAAACATGTGGGCCCGGATTAAAATCCTGGTTGGAACAAGTTATCTGATTGAGATTTTTTCGGGGTTTCCCTTCAACACAAAAAGAGCAACTGCTAGGTAACTTTCGGCGCTGGACTCTGTACTCATTTCGCTGGCATTATCACTTTCATCTCATAGACACGCAAGATAGCCAAATCTGTTGATAAAGCGTCATAAAGTAACCAATTAAAAATGGGCCTATATTAATAGTAAACTATAATTTTAATAAATGAAGCATGAAGACTTTCACAACAATAAAAACGAGGAAGTTATAAGTACGAGTATCTAGTAGTAGTAGTAGTAGTAGTAGTAGTAGTAGTAGTAGTAGTAGTAGTAGTAGTAGTAGTAGGTTTATTTTGCCTGGCAGAGTTAAGGCCATGAGGCCTTCTCTTCCACTCAACCAGGTTTCAATAATATAGATAGATAGATAGATAGATAGATAGATAAGTGCATTTATTGATGCATAATAAATTATACAAACTCATGTACACAAGATCCTTCGCACGAGCTCATACGGCCATTCGTGCTGTAACTATGCACAGTTTGAATCTTCAAAACGAAAATAATGCCTACTAATAATAAAATAGTGAAACAACAGTTATTATTATTACTACCGTTATCATTGATTACCACTATTATAACTAATCTAGCTTTATACCAAACTTCACAAAAATAATACAAATAAAATAAAAGGGAGATATGAAAAACAGACACGCACAGTGTCACACACACACACACACATACAGACACACACACACACACACACACACACACACACATATATATATATATATATATATATATATATATATATATACAGTATAAACAATTCAATTTCTTGTTGAAGCTGCACCAAATAATCCAAATAATAATTATAAAGGTAATACAGTATATAAATAAAAACATACACACGCAATAAAATACAAAATACACAGTTAAAAAAAAAAAACATTATCTCCTAATTCTATCATTCGCTCAATGTTAATATTACTCATTGCAACACTAATAAATCTTTCTCTTATCCATCGGCTCCCTCCCCCTCGGCCAATTCCACCCTCAACTGTCGAACTTTTGCCAAAAATTTTCCCACACTGTCATAGGATTTAACGTTATTTAATACAGCGTATGTCGCCAAGTGCCCCCTGCTAGATGTAATGAAGGACTCTGGCAGGAATCGTTTCCTCAGAGCTTCTGTGGCTTCACACTCCGACAAAATGTGGTGTGATGTCTCGCCTCTACCGCAAAGAGGACATATTCTCGCCCCCTCTTCGTTGACGATTTTAAGTGCCCTCCAGGCTCCTAGACGGAACCAGATTAAACCCAGTCTACCATCTTTGCTACCTCCATAGAGATATAGTTCGGCCCCCCAATTTGTTTTGATCATCGATTGGATCTCCAGAGCAACCTTATCCCTACATTCCCCTTCTGTTATTTGCCTGTCTATATCCTTCAGGCGTTTCTTGACTTTCCGCCAGACATTTCGCTTGTTCCTGCAATCTTCCGCGATTATAAATCCCATGCCTATTTCTTCCAACCCTCTGCGTAATCTACCTGCCCAGGTTACTTGGTCTCTCCTCTCGAGTTGCTCCCTATAACAGATCGCTCTAATAAGAGACTGATCTCCATGCACAATCCTCAAGTAGTACTTTAAAACTTTTATCTTGCATTCTATTGAGTCTCTATGGCGTCCGAATTCTCTTAGGATTCCGCTGTTAGCCGTTCCCCTCCCCACTCCCGCTATCCGTTTTAAAAAGTCGCTTTGTACCTGGTTAAGCTTTTCCGTTCTTCCCCAACCCCAAATTTCTGCCCCATACGTAATTGTAGATCTAACTACCGCGTTATATACTTTATCTAATAAATTTAGAGAGACTTCCGGGATTTTGTTACGTTTCTTCAGCGTTTCTATCGCTTTAATCAATGCCCTATGTTTTGTAGTGTCTATATGTTTATTCCATTTTCCGTTCATCGTCATTGTTACCCCTAAGTAAACAAAACTTTTCACGTTGTTCAGTGCTCGGCCTTCGTATGTCCAAGTCTCCGTTTTACTGTAAACACATCCGTTCTTAAAGGTCATAGTCTTCGTCTTTTCAGTATTTACTTTTAATCCCCAGTCCCTAGAGTATATTTGAAGCTTGTCAAGTCCTTTCTGCAATCCCTTAACACTTTTAGAACATAATGTCAAATCGTCAGCGTATAATAGTACTGGAATATTCACGTCCTGTATGACGGGAGCGTCGATGTCCTCTCGTAACATAATCTCTGCTATATCGTCAATAAACAGGTTAAAAAGCAAGGGGGACAGTATGCAACCTTGTTTCACACCTCTGCGACTGCAAAAGCTTTCAGACACTCTGTTCATGTCGTACTTAACACAAAATTCCACTTTATTATATATCCCCTGAAGCGCCCTAATCATCTTGCCCGACATCCCTTTCATCCATAATTTATACCAAAGCGCTTCTCTCTCCACAGTGTCGAAAGCCTTTCGAAAATCCACGAAAGCGCAGTGCAATTTCCCCCCTTTTCTAGACATTTGTTTCTGTTTCAGTGAATCCAAAATAAATATGTTGTCAACTGTGCTACGACCTTCCATAAAACCCATCTGAAATTTTGAAATTTTGCCATGCCGAGACACCCACCCCTTCATTCTTTCATACAAGATTTTACAATAGATTTTACCCATAGTAGGCAGTAAGGCCACGCCTCTATATGAGTCTGGAGATCCAATCGAACCCTTACTTTTATAGATAGGATGAATGATGGATGTAGCCCAAATTTCCGGGTACTTCCCATACTTAAATAAATCATTAAACACAATTTGCACCCTTTGTACAAATTTATCATTGACAAGAGCAGCCTTAAATATTTCTGATGGCAGACCATCCCAGCCTGGGGCTTTATTATTCTTCAAAGAGGAAACCGCTTTTCTAATTTCTGCCCGTGAAATATCTGCGTCCATCTCCGGAACCTCCGGAAACCCCAATAATTCTTCCGGTCCTATCACTAATCCCCCCCACATCTCTCCTTCCCCATAAACGCCCCTAAAATATTCCCGCCATACTTCTGGTGTAATTTCGTTCCTTACCCATCCCCCACCTCTTATTCTTTTAATAGTGTGCCACATTTCAGATATATCCCCGTTCTCTACCACTCTACTCAGCTCACCTGCTTTCCTGAGTTCCCAGTTAATCTTTTTGAGCTGAATGATATCTCTGTAATTTCTCCTCAATTGAACATACCTTATCCTACTTTCATCATTCCCCACGCGTCTAAATACCCTTAGGGCTTCTTCAGCCATCTTCTTAGCCACCCTACATTCGTCGTCATACCAGTCATCCCGTTTGCTCCCCTTATTCTTTCTTCGTTCCACCATACTACCCGCTGCCGTTCTTAAAATATTTGTCAGCGTCTCCGCCGATTCCCCCCGCTCCCCCTGAAGCTGTTCATTTAAGTTAGTGAGAAATGTGTCCTGTAGCTCGCTGTTCCATTTATATCTGTTAACAGTTCTGCCCCGGTTTTCCGTCCAAAGTCTTATCTCTTCCTTCTTTGTATTATTTGACTGAACATGAATCTGCAAAACCACAGGTGAGTGCTGTGATTCAATCCTGTCCCCCACCCAGAAATCCGCAATCCTGTCGATTAAGTTCATGCTACACAGTATGTAATCTATCACACTACCTCCGTTCGCCCCTATGAAAGTCAGCTGTCCCTCTAGATCCCTCCCATATTTCCCGTTCATAATTTCTAGATTGAAGACGTCACAAAATGCCAATAAATCCCTTCCCTCCCCATTCAGAATCTTATCTTTACTATTTCTATTTGGCCCCCTTTTGTCGTCCTCTTCCGTATTCCCGCCTACTAATGAAATGTTCTCGCGGCCCGTCCTTGAATTTAAGTCACCGAGAACAATGAGCTCCGCCCCTGGAAATTTGGTTGTTAAACTGGAAACGATCTCTGCCAGGTCCTCAAAGAAATGCGGATTAGCATACCGCGAACCGGAAGGCGGCCTATAAGCACCCAAAATCACTAAATCTAATTCACCCACTCTTAATGATACTCCGACAACCCCTTCCAGGCCCGTGTTCAAATTCTTAATATTATCTCCTATGTCCTTTTTAATAGAAATGGAAACACCTCCCGCCCACCTACCCCTCCTGCCACGTTTATCTCTGCCCTTACTAAAACTAATGAAATTGTTCAGTTCTAGATTATCCTTACAGCTAAGCCAGGTTTCTGTGAAACACACTATATCTAGGGACTGTACAAAGTTCATAAATCGGTCACATGATACTTTCTTTTTAAAACCTTCAATATTGAAGGCTGCAATGCTGAGGGGGGTGAGGTACCTCTACTTTTTCCCCTGACCTACTTGCGGAACCGTGGAGCTCCTCAAGTTCCTCCGTAGGGGTCTGATATCCGCCCTCTCCTCGGCTGGCTGCTGTCCACGCTCCCCTCTCCAACGCTCCGACGCAGTTGCCATCGAAGCCACGACCCTCGGGCTGGTGCTAGGCAGCTTGTCCACACTCGTCTGTAGGCCCGCCTGCGGCTTCTTCTCTCCTCTGGCGCGCTCCAAGGTGATCGTCTTTGTCGCCCCATTCCTCGGACTGCCACTGGGCTGCTTTTCTTCCCTCTTCCGGTCTGCGGTGGTCGCTTTTGAGGCGTTTCCGGCACTAACAGTTGGTCTATTTTCCTTCCCATTGTTCTCCGAACCCCGACTTCTCTCTTCTGACGCCACCACGGTATCCTCTGGGCTGACCTCTATATTCCTGTCTACTGACTTCGCCCCATCTTCCTCCAAGCTGTCCACTGCCTCCAGTTCGACTCTGGACCACAGCCTGCCGTTAATAATGAGCTTGTCGTACTGGATGACAGCATGACATCCCTGACGCCGGGCCTCGAACATATGGCGTTTGAGAAATTCTCTCTCTCGCCTAACCCGCTCACTGAAGTCCTCACTTATATGCACGCCACTCCCCCGTAGGTATTTTGCGTCTTGCAAAATCATAACTTTCAATTTATAATTTGCGAGTTTGCAAACTATTGGACGCCTCCTGTTCCAAGATCGCCCCACTCGGTGCGCCCTCTCAATGTCCCACTCCCGGAGTTCGATGCCCAGTTGGGCCACTACCCGTCGCACCATGTCTTCTGACTGCTCCCACGTCTCTCTTTCCTCTTCCGGTACGCCGTAAATTACAATATTGTTTCGTCTGGACTGGTTCTCCAGATAATCGATTTTGCCTTCTAACATTTCACATGAGATACAAAATTTGATTACAAAACAACACAAAAGAAAATCCCTTAGAAATTACATAAAATATAGTAGGAAATTACAAAAGACAAGATCAGTTACATAATATATAAAATAAAGTAGAAAATTACACATAATCAAAATCAGTTACATAACATAAGGGGAATACACACACACACACACACACACACACACACACACGCACACACAAACACACAATTTATAAGACCTAAAATGCCCGAGACAAATTGGACGATTAATTTACTTGAGATATATTATTCAGTTAATATACTAATTGGAGAATACATATGGGTGACAAGACATAAAATGTTGATTAGCAAAGTCCTACTAAATGGCATACAAACACAAATGATTAAGTAATATATGAAGATAATAAAAATGAAAAGAGAAAAAAAAAGAAGAAGAGAGAGGAGAAAAAAAATAACTTGGTCATTTAAGACTATTTAGAAACTTCCGCAAGAGTCTAGTTCTGTTCATTAAAGACATTTCTAAGTAGAGTGTACTTAAAAGATTTTAGACTCCGACTGCTCCTCATTTCCTGTGACAAGGAATTCCAGGAACGGGCTGTGTGTATTGTGAAGGAAGCAGAGTAGAGAGATGTTTGATGGAATGGAATTGATAGAACATGGTTATGCTGTGAACGTGGATCACGGTTGTGGTGGGATGCTAAAAGTGTGAAGCGAGGAACTAGGTAAATAGGTGTGGAATTATTTAGAATCTGATACAGCAAACAGAGTGAATGAACTGAACGTCTCTCCCGTAAACGAAGCCAAGATAATTGAAAGAAATACTCGGAGACATGATCATAGCGACGGCTGTTAAAAAAGAAACGAACACAAGCATTATGAACACGCTGAAGCCTCAATGACAATTCAACAATAAGATCACTATACAAAACGTCGCAATAGTCAAAGTAAGGCATCACCAGGGTCTGTATCAAGATCTGTTTCAGTTTAGAAGGAAAGAAATTTTTCGGTCTTTTCAGAGAATGCAAGATTGAGAAAGTTTTCTTACAGACATATTTTACCTGTGCATTCCAGCTGAGATTCGAGTCGAAATGGAAACCTAAGTTTTTAACCGTAGTACTGAATGGTATTATAGTATTATTTAAAGTCACTGGCAAAAGTGTATTAATGTTGATGGAAGATAGTAATCTTTGATGTCCTAGTATCTAAGCTAAAGTCAATGTTTCACATTTCGAATGTAGGTCAGCTTACATAAAAAGAAAACTTTAAAATACGACCATAAATTAAGAATATCAGAAGAATTATTACCAAAGAAATACTTAACTAACATCTCACGCTATATTATAGGATTGTTTTGAAGGTGGTACAGGTTGAAAGGTGTAATGTAACCCTTGTTGTGCAAGAAGACGGCAGAAGAAATATAAATGCTAGAAAGGAGAATGAAGCAGAATAGCAAAGGTAGACATAAAGGGATCCAAGAGACATAAAAAGACACAGAAATAGAATGGGAATAAGAAGGAAACGGAGAGAAAGTAGGGGAGAAGAGAAAGTAGAAAGGAGAAAAAGAAGCAAAAAATCAGGACAAAGAGAAATAAAAGCAGAAGAAAACAGAACAAGAGTAAAGAGAAAGTAATAGAGAATACCAATAAGGAGAATAAAGAAACGGAGGGCAAGAAGAATAAGGAGATGGATAAGAAATAGGAGAAGATGGAAAAGGAAACGCAGAAGAAGAAGGAGAAGTCGTTCTCGGCATTCCGGTGGTTGCCATGATAGCCCTTACATCTGGCTTAAAATCCTGCCTAGGACGATGAATTTCAAAGCGCAATAGAACCTTCCTCCGAAAGGAAAACAGACTTGTGAATCCTATGTTAGATGTAAAACGGCCGACTCCAGACAACATTTGTAATTCATTTCTTACCAACGTTGAATTTCAATGCTGAATAAATCCTTGTAGTTGAATAAAAACACTAAAACTACAAAATGATGCAGCAGAATAATAATCGAGGAAAGAGACATTGAATAAGGAGGAGTAACGGGAAAAGCGAAATAAGAAGGAAGGAAAGAAGAGAAAGCAGAAGAAGGAAATTAGTGAGGAGGAGAAAGAGAAAACGTTGAAAAAGGGAAGAAAAGGAAGTAGGAGGAGAAGAGAGAGAAGAAGAAAAGGAGAAAGAGGGAGAAGGAGAAGAAGAAGAAGAATAAGGAGAGGAAGAGAATAAAGAGGAGTAAAATAAAAAGAGAAATAAGGCGCATATGAAGAGAAAGTAGGAGAAGAGGAAGAAGTAGAAGGAGAAGAAGGAGGAGAAGAGACGGGAGAGGGAGAAGAGGAAGGAGGAGAAGAGAAACAGTAAGAGGTAAATCGAAAGAAGAAGGCGAGAATGAAGAGAAAAGGGAAGAAAGACGTACAGGAGGAAAAAAGGAACAAGAGGAAAAAGAGAAAAGTGAAGGAGAGAAAGTGAATAAAGAGAAATAGTGAAAGGAAAAGCGAAAAACGAAGAGGAAGAAAGTAAGAATTAGAAGGAGGAGAAGAGTGAGGAGGAGAAAAGAAGGAAGAGGAAGAAGAAGAGGAGGGTAAGAAGAGAAAGTGAATAAAGAAAATGAGTAAAATGAAAAGCCAAAGAAGAAGAATGAGAAGAAGAGAAATAAGTAGTGGGAGGACAAGAGTGAGGAGGAGAAAAGAAGGAAGAGGAAGAAAAAGAGGAGAAGAAGGAGGGAAAGTGAATAAAGAAAAGGAGTAAAATGAAAAGCGAAAGAAGAATAATGAGAAGAAGAGAAAGAAGTAGTGGGAGGAGAAGAGTGAGGAGGAGAAAAGAAGGAAGAGGAAGAAGAAGAGAAGGAGAAGAAGAGAAAGTGAATAAAGAAGAGTATTAAATGAAAAGCGGAAGAAGAAGAATGAGAATAAGAAAAAGAAGTAGAGAGAGGACAAGAGTGAGGGGAAGAAAAAAGAAGGAAGAGGAAAAAGAAGAGGAGGAGAAGAAGAGAAAGTGAATAAAGAAAAGAAGTAAAAAGAAAAGCGAAAGAAGAAGAATGAGAAGAAGAGAAAGAAGTAGTGGGAGGAGAAGAGTGAGGAGGAGAAAAAAAAGAAGGAAGAGGAAGAAGAAGAGGAGGAGAAGAAGAGAAAGTGAATAAAGAAAAGGAGTAAAATGAAAAGCGAAAGAAGAAGAATGAGAAGAAGAGAACGAAGTAGTGGGAGGAGAAGAGTGAGGAGAAGAAAAGAAGGAAGAGGAAGAAGAAGAGGAGGAGAAGAAGAGAAAGTGAATAAAGAAAAGGAGTAAAATGAAAAGCGAAAGAAGTATGAGAAGAAGAGAAAGAAGTAGTGGGAGGAGAAGAGTGAGGAGGAGAAAAAAAGAAGGAAGAGGAAGAAGAGGAGGAGAAGAAGAGAAAGTGGATAAAGAAAAGGAGTAAAATGAAAAGCGAAAGAAGAAGAATGACAAGAAGAGAAAGAAGTAGTGGGAGGAGAAGAGTGAGGAGAAAAGACGAAAGAGGAAGAAAAGGAAGGGGGAGAAGGGAAATTGAATAAAGAGAAGAGTAAAACGGAAAGTGAAATACGAAGGAAGAGAAGAAGAGAAAGAAGTAGAAGTAGGAGAACAGGAGGAAGAGGGAAAAGACAAAGAAGGAGAGGAGAAAGTGTATAAAGAGAAAGAGTGAAAGAAAGAGCTAAAGAAGTGTAAGGAGAGAAAGAAGAATGAGAAGAAAAAGAAGGGAAAAGAAAAAAGGAGGAGAAGAGGAAGTGTTTAAAGGGAAAGAGTAAAAAGAAAAGGGAATAAGAACGAGGGGAAGAAGAGAAAGGAGGAGAGGATAAAATAAAACAAGGAGAATGAGAAGAGGAGGAAGGAGAAGAATAAGGAGGTGAAAGTGAGAAAGTGAATAAAGAGAAGGAGGAGAGAAGAAGAATAAGAGAGAGGAGGAGGGATAAAGGAAGCGAAAGGAGTGCAGAAGAGGAAGAGGAAAGAGGAGTGGAGGGAAAAGAACTACTAGGAAGGGGATAGGAACCAGCAAAAAAAAAACGGAACAAGAAGAAGTGAATGCTAAAAGAGAAGAGAAGAATGTGGAGAAAATAGGCGAGGAAATAAAGTAGAATATAGCGGAGAATAGGAAGGAGAAGAAAATGAGAAGAAAATGAAGAGAGGAAGCTGCAGGAGATTGAGGAGGAGTGTCAGGATGAACAGGAGTTAAAGCAGTACGAAAAGGAGAAAAGACGGAAGGATGAAGAATGAAAGAGAGAAGTAGCTGACTGATATGAAGGAGAAGAGACAACAAGGAATGTAGGGGTTAAGAAAGAATGAAATAGAAGAGGGGAGACACAGACAATTCAAGGGGAAAGACAGAGAATTAGAGTTGGAAAAGCAGCTTTAAATGGAGGAGAAGGAATAAGAGCAGGAAACTAAAAAAGAGGAAGGTAGCAGAAATAGAAAAAACAAAGGCAGCATGGGTAGCGGGAAGTAGTGGAGAAGTTCTGGAAGATGGAAGAGGAGGAGTAACAGCTTGACACTAAAGAGAAGCAGCAGGAGATGGAGAAGTAGAGGCAGGAGACTAATAAGGAGGAGGATGTGACATAGCATGAGATGCTGTAGGAGAAGAAGACGCAGAGTGAGGAAGAGAAGGATTAAGGCACTGTGGAAGGTGAAGATACAGAATATGTGTAAAAAATTAAGCTAAGAAGAAGCAACTGCGAAAGAAAACGAACAGAAAGAAGCAGAGGATGAGCGAAAGGAAGGAAGAGGCATGCAGGTTGGTCCACTTGTTCATAAAAACATCTACTTATACTGATCGATCTGATTTTGCCTGCTGAATATCATCACTTCATCACTTGTAGCAAATGAAGTTTTTCTTTCCTGATGAGATGACATGTAAATCATATAGCTTTGTTTTTGGTATATAGTGCGCAACTCCGGGACATGCCCACACTTCCTTACACGGGCAAGAGACAAAATGACCGTTAGCCAGCGAGATTGTTGCACTTTCCATAGTACACAATCCATGTACGATGACCTACTACCTTGGGATAAAACAGTCTTCCATATACGCTCAAAACAGATCTTAAGATTCATATCTCATAACAGGGAAGTGCGCAAAAGTATGTATAATTATCTAGGAAGACATTCTTGTCGCTAAAAAATGCTGCTCGTATTTTACAATAGAAGAAAGTTATCTTTTGCTGATGCCTCTTTCTTGAATTACATTCTTATTTGCATGTTTTCATTCCTACTGTTCACTAATGTCCGAAGTAAAAACTGCAGCTTATATGTCGTGCGACTTTCTTGAAACACTTGCATGATTTTGAAATCAGATTATCTCTTTCCCTTTTCTAAGATGGATAGCAGTGTTAGAATATTACGTAGTCTATCTCAAGCTCGTGGTTAGCATAGAATTTATATATTAAGACGTAAAACTCGGCTTCGATAAACTCTCTTCCAAACTCAATGCATTATGAGTAACAATAGCTTATGTTGACGATCAATGAGCGTCAGAGATATAGGCTACGTGTTTCTCGAATACGTAGATATAAAGAGAAATTAAAGAGGAGCAAATGGAACGATTTTGACGATCTTAAATAAAAATAAGAGAACAGAAACGTATACAGTTTTATTTGAAGAAACATAATATTTTCTTCAAACTTTATATAATAGGTAATTAATGCATAAGGCTCAATCTGGCATCTTTGTTTAAATTACTGTACCTTAATCTAAACTTCGTATATAAAAATGGAAGTACTGAAGTTGGCTTGGTACTTTTATTTTGAAAAGTGAAATGTCGTCCATAAATTATGATCTTGTACTATTGTTCATTTGTCAAACAAATAATTGAACAAGTTTCATGGGAAGTGCAATTAAACACTTCCTTTTAACGACGACCTTCTTCAATAATGTGGGTAATATTTTATTAACTTTCAGATGGGAAAGAGAGCATTCTACTTTTTTCATTCCATGCAATTTATTGTCAGTTATACCAGTTATGATTTTATAAATACAGGAACGAATTCTTCAGGGTCCTTACCAGAAGGAATATCAATAATAGGCATGTAAACATCCGGAACAATTAATACTTTCCTGTTAATAAGAATGAAAGAGACTCTTCAGTCATCACTTTCCCCTCTAAACTCGTTCCTGCAACATGTCTTGGGAGATCGTTGGTTCCCATACTGTTGCGTATGATAGCTTAGTTTCTTTCTGCTAGTCTCTCCAGAAGTTCTCGAGTTTCGCTACTTTGACAGACCTGAATGCCATTTAGTGGGGACATTACTCTTTATTTTTAGATACTGGACTGAAATTTTTAATTTTGGTAAATTGTATCTCCTCATTAATAGATGCATGATAAAAAAATATGGTTTATTTAACGACGCTCGCAACTGCAGAAGTTATATCAGCGTCGGCGGTGTGCCGGAATTTTGTCTCGCAGGAGTTCTTTTACATGCCAGTAAATCTACTGACATGAGCGTGTCGTATTTAAACATACTTAAATGCCATCGACCTCGGCCGGGATCGAACCCGCCACCTCGAACATAGAAGGCCAGCGCTATACCAACTACGCTACCGAGGGCGACTAGATGTATGATAACCAGGTTTTTTTTTACTTCTCTTTCGATTAAGAACTTAGGAAAATCATTAACATTTTAATTTGGTTAGTGGTTTGGTGTTGAAAACATCGGATTTTTCACTACTACTACTACTACTACTACTACTACTACTACTACTACTACTACTACTACTACTACTACTACTACTACTACTTACTACTACTACTATTACTACTGCTACTATAACTACTGTTACTACTAGGCGTACTATTAGTCTACTTATCTTACCCGTAAGAAGTCTAATTAACAAAAATTAAGAACGCCACTCGAATACAACAATCACTCAAAAGTACGTAAATAGTAGAGACTTCTTAATGAAAGTCTTAAAGTAATACTGGACGCACTATTTAACCCTCCTACAACCAGGTTTCCGTTTTTGCACTGAGTACCACTGGGAGTCATATAGATCCCAAGTAATTTACACGGGATATATTGGTAATATTGCAATTATTGTTTTAATGAACTAGCATAAAAGCATATATTTTTATCTTGAAAACAGGACAAGTATGTATATAAGCATTTTTAAACTTTTACATTTTACACTTTGTCTTCCTTCCTCTTTCATCTTAAACGTCCTTACATTTCAAACAAAGCAACTCTGAATGTTATTTACAGACGAAAGAAGAACATTTTATGCACTTTTGTGGATGTTTTCTGTCCACAGAACGTTCACATAGGTGGCATCGTCCACGTTTTGCCCCACTTTGCACTTATGCTGGAGGAAAAGGAGGAGGAGGAGGGGAGGAGGAGGAACTTCGCTACGCCGACTTCTGTTCTTCTGTACTAAAGGTGTTCCCTACTCGAGAAGAAATTCTCTTCTTTTGTAGTTGGTTTTTTTCTTCCAGTCAGGATTTAACTCCAGCCAAATTATGAACCCATTGAGCGCATTAATATCTAAAATATTATAAAAAAATAACCATGGCCACCTCCTTGTCATACGTTTTGTAGTGTAGGTCCTGACTAATTTGTCCATTGTGTCTTCACCAGACTTTGTTGCGTTACAGCCTAGTACCATAATATGTTTTTCTTTTTCATCTTCAGCTATTTCCTCTTTGAAATGCATAGTGCTCAGCAGAGTCACAACCTTACCCTTTTTTGGGCAATAGGAAACTATCGTAGCGGATTTCTGGAATCCGAAGAGACTTGAAGCTGTCCTCCTTCCCTTTGCTAAGACAAATTTTGAGGGTAGTGCACGGCGATTCTTTCTCATTGTTCCTAGCAGAGTCATCTGTTTTCTTTCTAATTCCTTTGTCAGGTCCAGACTTGTGTTGTGATGTTTCTACCACTCAGGGATAAATTTTCAGTCAAGTCCAATACTACTCTTTTCCCCGATTTAATTCTCTAGGGTGTTCTTCGTCCCTTCCTGTGTACACTTGCAGGTTTGTGACATAATTAGTAATTAGTGTTGTCATAAGCAGCCCATATTTTAATGCCATATTTTCCGGATTTTGAGAGGATATACTGCCGAAAAGGACACCTGCCCCTAAAAGTTACCAGTTGTTCTTCAACTGTAATATTCTTATGTGGTTCATACACATCATGTAATGTGCTTTACCCACTGCTCAAATACGTCCCTTATAGGAGCCAATTTTATCAGGGCTACGATTCTGTCGCCACTGTTGAGTGTCATCGAACCGAAGACAGCGTGATATTTTTGTAAAAGGTTCCTAGCCCAGAGCTATTGAAAATAGGCCAGCCATGCTCTGTGTTCCATAAATTCACTATGCCCTCATTGTGACCTTCGTACACTCCTGCAAGTATGCCGCACTTCGGTTATTGTGACGTTTTGTTCAGTGACCTAAGTTCTGATACGTGTGCAACATCCGACGATATGATCACATATCACCGTCCTTCGCAAGTCTTTCGTGGCTCCGACTTAAAGAACATAAAACTTCACACTTATTGTCTTTACTCTTTCGAATTCTGCACATCTCAACACCAAATTAACCTTTCGTCTCGTTTCTCTTATCTATACTCTAACCACGACGTAAATACCAGATCACTTATTTGTGGCACGCTAAGTATACCTCTTCATAGAACATCTTGTTATTCATCATCTTTTGTAGTATCTACCTCGCGTCAATGAAATTCCTTGTCACAAAGTATTAGGGGTTGCAAGCAATAAACACCTTTAAAAACAGCTTAAAAGATAACCTTATTAGCATTTCACTCCAATCATACTGATTTAAACTATCACTGACTACATTGTTACTTCTTTCTTTAGACATCATCCTGATAGTGCTGTATTTTCAAAATTGTCTCATAATAATTTCTTTCTATTATCTAATATTATTTGAAATATATTAACATTCTATGTATTTTAGCTTAATTCTGCTACACAGTTTATTTCAGTGTTTAATTAATAGTTCATAGTGTTTTGTTGTTTAATTCGTAAATAACTCTTGTATACATGTAACTCTCATCTAAATCAAATTGTTGAATTCTTTGTAAGTTCATGCATATGTATATATACTTTTTGCTGGTTGAGTGGAAGAGAAGGCCTTACGGCCTTAACTCTGCCAGCTAAAATAAATCATTATTATTATAAGCAGGACAAGAAAGCACTCAAATTCTTCTCTATCAAGATCTATTCATTTTTTACTGAAATTAATGTTTCCTTCTTTGTAGGTCCACTTCAAAATATTCTGCAAAATACTGGGCTTCATAAATAATTCAAAAGCTGACTGCACAGTTTTACATTCATAATTCATAATCGGCATCAGCACAAGCTTTAGGCATTTATGTGTTTCTTCTCCAGTGAAATGTTCGCCATGGAAAATCCTTCGAGTTGAGTGATAAACTGATAATATAGTGCAATAGTTTCTTTTTTTGCATTGGCAAGAACGATATTTTATTCAAGCTTATCATACCTGTAACATTCTTTCCTGGTACACCTTTAACATTTTTGGTCGTAAGGATCTACCCGCTGGTCAAATACATTCTAGGAAAAAAATAATCCATTATTTCCAATAGTCTCTTAAAATTTACGCTTTGTAATATTTTCTCTAATTTTTTCTCGAGATGTCTTGTGTTCAAGGACTATGACTGATTTATTGTGGATAATGAAGCAGATTCAAGCTCAGTTACAAAGTGGAGCACACATTTCATGAATATCACCTGCGGTTATTCCACAAAAGAGCTGCAGGAATGGACAGTTTTGGGGCAAGATGGAGTCGCCATCAGTCAGTGAAAGTGACGTCACGTGCTTTACTTGACCGTTAGACTACAGGACTATGCACTCTGCAGCGAGTGCTCATCGTTACTTTCCCCAATTACGACCTTGGCTTACAACAGAATAACCTTCTGCAGCTTTCCTGCAGTCGCAGTTGCCAGGTATGGGAATGCACATTGTGCATCACAATGCATTTCTTGTCTTGCGGTCGCATAGTTTCATGCACAGAATGGGAAGAGATTCACGGTTGCAACAGTCGGGTTCACCAGCATATAATAAAAATAGCTTGAAGAATGCCAAATATTTTATTAAGTGTCAAATAGCGTTTTTTTTTTTATTTTACCAACAATAATATTTGGCATTCATTAAATCAATGCGATGGTTCAATTTGAAGATTAAATTTTTCGGCACGACAAGTCAGTGGCAATTTTTATCTACACAGTTAGTCATCTTGGATGTACCGGATGGAAGTAAAGAGAAATATTCTAATCTGGCCAGTGTATGGGACCGGTGCCCACCCAGCATCGTGACGCACTTGGGGAGCTGCGATAGATAGCGAAATCCGGTTACGAAAGTCAGATGTAACGGCTGGGGCGATCATGCAAATATAATTAAACAATATTATGTTAAATTTAAAATTTAAAATAATAGTATATTATTATTATTATTATTATTATTATTATTATTATTATTATTATTATTATTATTATTATTATTATTATTATTATTATTTTGTTCGCGGCCCCCGATTAAAGGAGGAGATGTAGTTTTTATTTTGAATTTATTCTAGTCGCTATCGCGTTTTTTAAATAAAAAGCGTTTGCTGATTTTGGTGCTGAAATGTAATAAACAGAATCAAAGTTGTAACTTTTATAAGTAACCATTATAAAATTATTAGAATCGTCTTTTAAAGGGACTTATCAAGTTTTAAGGGGAGGTGGTACATCATGGCAGGTTAAAATATAATGTGTATGTGTCCTGATCCATTTACAAAAATGTCAATCAATACAGAAACCATCAATATATAAGTGTACCAGATTTCATCGCCCTAGGATTGGTAGTTTTAGAGAAAATCCAAAATAAATATAGCAAATTTAACATTGCGGAGATATGGTGTACCACCTCCCCTTAAATAGGTATTTTTTTTACAATTAAAATGTTTATACATTTCCTTTGCAAATTTTAAATCTGAATCTTTCATATGTTTATCATTCAATGTTGAATACCAATATATTTTTTGTTTATTTTACGACGCTTTATCAACTGCGATAGTCAGAATCCAGCACCGAAAGTTGCCTAGCGTTTGTTGTTCATGGATGGAGGGAAAACTCCGAGAGAAACCTCAAACTGGTAACATGTCCCAACCAGGATTTGAACCTGGGCCCGCTCATTTCACGATCAGACATACTAACTGTTACTCCACAGCAGTGGACACCAATCATTTTCAATTCGAGGTAATTCCTTACAAAATGTTTCATAAGACCAAGCAAATTGATATGTACAAATTTCCTTTCTTAAAATAAACTGTGAATCTTCTTTTTAAAACTCTTTTAACAAGGGAAGCGAAGACCGTGTTCAGGTCGAAACCCTCCCTGAAGTTTTGCACATGCTTAGATACCATAAAGATTGGAAAAAATAAAGTACTCTATTATAATAAAATATTAATTGACTGACTAGAATACTAAACTGTCTTGAAAATGTATTATTGTACCATCTCTTCGTTACAAATATTCCACTAGATGGCAGTATGTATATAGGTGCCCGTACTCGTATATAAAACCTATAAATATTATCGACAAATTTCAACTGTAAGATCTCGAAAACTTGCCGAAAAAAGTTGTGTAAAAATAGTGCTGATGACGCTGAGGAGCCTTTCTTGCAGCGCAGCGACAACAGACTTCACACCCCTCTCTTTCAGCAACCTGTGGCTTTGTAGCGCGTAATAGTTAAACTAGCTGCAGATTCCTTATTCTGCAAAGTTACTGCATATGGGGCTTCTTTTTATGGAATGGTTGCAACACAAATTTATCTTGCACCAAGCACACCGAATTAAATAATTTTTATCACACGCAACTCGCCCACAATGGTTACACTGTTTGTTCAAACAAATTATGTGGAAGTTCGAAACACTGATGGCCGCTCTGATACGTATTTTACCACATACCACGAATATTTAATCATACTTTGAGTTTGTGAAGAGGCAAATTGATAATGGCTAAGGTATTGAAGCTTTAAGATTGTGTCTCTGTGAAAAACATTTACTTTTTGTCAGTAATTGTGTTAGACGCCGACATAAAGGATTCCAATGTGGGAAAAAAAATCTGTCTGAAGAATGTATTTTATTAGTTGTTTCAGGAAGGATTTGGAATAACTCTACTGCCTTTCCTAGAGAGATACCATCTAAACAAAAGTGTTACTATGAGCGGTCCACTGACCTAAAAGTATTGTACACTCGCCTTTAATAAATAGAAAGAAGTCTTCTTGATAATACTCTTGTAATTCTTTTTTCAGTTTACCCCGATTTTGTTGTCTTCACTATCATGTTATGTGCTTGAAACAATGCCTGCAGGCCTGCAGAACCCGTAAGTGGGGGAAATATGACGTCAGCCTTACTCCACTTCTATTGGGGATAATCGGCTCCTGCTTAGAGTTGTTGACATTCTTTGCGTGTGAAAGATCCATCAGTGGCGGCACTGTAATTTTCAAAAAGGATTGTAATAAAGTCAATGTATTTATAATGTGTTATGTCGTTTCAAGATTTACGATTATGCTAGATTTTCTGTCGGTAGTTTTTTTTTTAGATTTCTTTGCACCTAGCCTGCTTTAGATTTTCCAAAACTTTCTTCCTATCATCACCTACAGAAACACAAATTTGTAGCATTTAAGTAATGAACCTTGAAAATCACTACCGGTATTCCTTTCAATACAAAATGAACACAACGAGTGATAACCTTAATTTAACAGTATATTCAATATACAGTTCGTAATAATGGACTTACCCGAAAGTTTGTCTATTCCGTAATTCTTAATATGGGCTTTGTTGAAATGTTTAATCTTCAAATGACGTCTGGATATAAATTGGCTGGACACAGTAAGTAAGCAATTCTTTCGTCTTCTTCAACAACAGCATAATTATATTCCTATTTCCTTTGGCAGTAGTATTTCTTAATGGTTCTAGATTTTGCCATATTTCAGTTCTCTTCAAACTGCAGTAACCGTATTGAGTATTTATTTGTTTATTTGGCTGCAGTGCGTTATAATGTTGAATGACAGCATTGACCTCCTGTCATATAGCTATCACTCACTTATCAACATACAATAATTTAGCTATGTACATAGGTAGATCTTCTTATATTATATGCATACATACATTTTAAAATTTATTTTACATGTCTTTTAACTTATTTATTTCCCTTATTCGTTTTTCTCTTACTTTCCGAAGACATGTTCCTAAGGATTTTATTATCTGTTCATTTGTAATTCTTGATAGCGTATTGTATACTTGCCGCCGCGAGATGAATGTTGATACAGCCGAGCGTAACTAGAACGCTATGACCACACTGATAGAAAAGGTGGATGGGGTAGAAGGAGTACGAAGACAATAGCTCTGAGGAACTGCAGTTCTGCTAGTCTGCCCTACATACTACAGGGCCAAATGTTCCTGTAAAACTATAAAAATTTAGGAAGGAGAGTTCTTAACATGCTAATACGAAAAAATAATTGGAACAGATGCAACAATAATTGAGTACCGCCCCGAATCTTTCTCGAAAGTAAAGGCGATCGGAACGTAGTACCCAGCATATCACTTCATTTTAGTGCCAACGTCATAAAAACCTGGAGCTCTACATTCATGCCCCAAGCGCCTTTATCGTGTGTAAAGGGGAACCTGTATGTTTAAGCTAAAAATATTTATGTGATTTTCCAGTAGACAAAATCTATTTTTTGTTCTCTCTTCATAATTTATTCCTTTGTCGTATGTGTGTTTATGTTTTAAATTTTCAGCCTACCTCTGTATACATGATTTTTAAGTGTGCGTCTTTAAATTTTATTGAAGTTACAGTACAGTCATGGATTGAATGATGCCTAAGATATGCGAGTAGCTAGTTCTTTGTTGTTAATGCGATATAAGATATAGCCATGCAGGAAGACGTCTGACCACATATATGCGTATTTTCATCCAACTCCTACTCTTGTCACAATCCTACCCTAAAGTACACACCTGCGAAAAATGTCATCAGTTGTCTTGTCTATTACTAGTTCTATAGGTATCGGTTTACATTTATGCTCTTTTATATTTTATGAAAATATGGATGGTACCGTGTGACACAAATGGTGAAATGGGAAAAGCAATATTCTTTTGAAATAAAAAATGTAGGCCCATGACAAAGACAACAAAGATCCTAAAGACAATGAGAACTCGATAGGGACCACGAAAAGGACCACGGTAAGGCTCACGACATGGACCCGACAAGCACCACGACAAGTATCACGATAAATACTACGACATCGACCGCGACAAGGACCACGAAAATGATCACGACAAAGACCGACAAAGACAACAAAGACGACGATAAAAACAAAAAAGATCACAATAAGAACCATGACAAAGACATTAAGAACTGCGACGAGGACCGCGACAAAGACAAAAAGGATCACGATAAAGACCATGACAAAGGCAATAAGGACCACGACAAGGAACGTGACCATATGTCGTGGTCCTTATCGTGGGATTTGTCGTGACCCTTTTATAGATCTTTATCATTATCATGGTTCTTGTCGTGGTCCTTGTCGTTGACCTTGTCGAGATGCTTATCATGGTGCTTGTTGGTTGTCTTTGTTGTGGTCCTTATCGTGGTCCTTATTGCCCTTGTCTTCGACCTTGTCGTGAGCCTTGTTCCATTTATCGTGGTTCCTGTTACCTTTATTGTGGAACTTCTCGTGGTAGTTGTCTTGTTCGTTGCCATGGTCCATATCATGATCCTTATCGTGATTCTTGTCGTGGTACTTGTCGTGGTGCATGTCGTGATCCTTATCGTGGTTTATGTCATAGTTCTTATCGTGGTCGATGTTGTCGTGGTGCATGTCGTGATCCTTATCGTGGTTTATGTCATAGTTCTTATCGTGGTCGATGTTGTCGTGGTGCATGTCGTGATCCTTATCGTGGTTTATGTCATAGTTCTTATCGTGGTCGATGTTGTCGTGGTGCATGTCGTGATCCTTATCCTGATTTATGTCATAGTTCTTATCGTGATCGATGTTATCGTGGTGCATGTCGTGATCCTTATCGTGGTTTATGTCATAGTTCTTATCGTGATCGATGTTGTCGTGGTGCATGTCGTGATCCTTATCGTGGTTTATGTCATAGTTCTTATCGTGATCGATGTTGTCGTGGTGCATGTCGTGATCCTTATCGTGGTTTATGTCATAGTTCTTATCGTGGTCGATGTTGTCGTGGTGCATGTCGTGATCCTTATCCTGGTTTATGTCATAGTTCTTATCGTGATCGATGTTGTCGTGGTGCATGTCGTGATCCTTATCGTGGTTTATGTCATAGTTCTTATCGTGGTCGATGTTGTCGTGGTGCATGTCGTGATCCTTATCGTGGTTTATGTCACAGTTCTTATCGTGGTCGATGTTGTCGTGGTGCATGTCGTGATCCTTATCCTGGTTTATGTCATAGTTCTTATCGTGATCGATGTTGTCGTGGTGCATGTCGTGATCCTTATCGTGGTTTATGTCATAGTTCTTATCGTGATCTATGTTGTCGTGGTGCATGTCGTGATCCTTATCCTGGTTTATGTCATAGTTCTTATCGTGATCGATGTTGTCGTGGTGCATGTCGTGATCCTTATCGTGGTTTATGTCATAGTTCTTATCGTGGTCGATGTTGTCGTGGTGCATGTCGTGATCCTTATCCTGGTTTATGTCATAATTCTTATCGTGATCGATGTTGTCGTGGTGCATGTCGTGATCCTTATCCTGGTTTATGTCATAGTTCTTATCGTGATCGATGTCATGGTCCTTATCGAGGACCTTGTCATGCTTCTTCATGTTATATTCTTTATCGTGATTCTTATTGTGATCTTTTGGTCCATGTCATGATCCTTATCGTTATCCTTATCGTGGTCCATGTCATGGTCCTTATCGTTATCCTTATCATGGTCCATGTCAAGGTCCTTATTGTGGTCCTTGTCGTGGTTCTTCTTGTGATCCTTGTCGTAGTTCATGTCGTGATCCTTACCGTGGCCTTTGCCGTTGTTCTTATCGTGGCCTTAATCGTAGAACTGTTGTCTTTGCCGTTGTACTTGTTGTCTTTGTTACTGTTCTATACTTGCCATTTCGAGATAATATTGATTCCCCACTGGCAAGCGACTTTTATATCACGCGGTAGTAGGCCTAAATGTAGTCTTAAAAAGCAGTATGGCAGTGTGATCGATCACAGATACTCAGCTCTCGTGTATCGAGTGCCATGAAAATAATATTTGGGATGATCTGTACGTGTTCCAAAGCCTTCTCGAGGAGGAGAAACCAGCGCTCTCACTTTCACATATCAGTAATCTCATTCTCACATTTATCATTTTGGGACGTCTTCCTAAACAGTATATCCTGTGTGTTGTTGTTGTGGGTTGAGCCTTGTGTTGTGAAACAACATCAAGGGTATCCTGCCTTCTGTGCCTTCTGTCTAACATCGGCCGAAAAGACATAAATACTAATGAACTCCGTAGCCGTATAAAATCGCTCTATGATAATAAAATTAATAACAGTAGTACTTTTTTATTTTAGAAACTAATATAACGATGCTGTATAAAGCTATAGAGATGAACTACGATCGAGAAAACGAGATTAACAGCGCCCGCAAAGCCGAAAACCCGCACGACAATGTTGTATTACGTCCCGTCCTTGACATAAAGACTGGTTGTGAGTCTTCCGAGACTCGATATTGATCATCTCCCAAAGTCCCGAAGTCAGCAGTTGTTTATATATGACTGCACTTTTATCTACTTTGGCAACTGTTATATATGTATAAACAATCAAGTAGCCTATTTGAAACTTTTCAATGTATAATAATCCGTTCCCCACTATTTATTTACAGTAATTACCAGGCCCTTATTAAAAGGCTAGGAATTTTCTTTTCATATATTTAAGATCAAGTGTGCAATCTCAAGTAAAAAGATATTAATGTCATGTTTTATGTTTCTTAGAAATGCAAATTTATTTGAGAATTGTTTTTTTATATAACCATAAGTAATATCATATAATACAACCAGAACATTTTGATATCTAAGATACTGTTCTGTTTTGTCTTTTTGTCTCATTTAAACATTTATGTTATTTATTTCAATGATGTATGCTTTTTCCACGCCAACCAAATGTTATTTCGAGAATGACGAGCGAGACTCGAAGTGCATCGAGAATGACGAGCCGAGACTCCAAAGGCAAATGCAGCGAACACAGCGAGCGAGAGCGGCAGTTAGTTTTGTTCATCTCTAATAAGCTACTATCGTAACTTGTGTTGTTTAGCGTCGTTGGAATTGGTTATAGCGAGATGGTGCTTGACGAGATGTGACCGAGGATTCACCATCGTATGAGCTGCCTTGAGGTGGAAGTAAACCTCAATAAAACCTACGAGCTAGGTAATCAACCAAACGGAAGTTGAACCCACGTCCATATGCAGCTCCTGGTCAGCAGACAAACGCGCCTATTGTCTATGTCTGAGCTTCGTCCATATTATTATTATCATTATTATTATTATTATTATTATTATTATTATTATTATTATTATTATTATTATTTTGCTTTTGTTATATTGTTTGTGCTGAACTGTAATTGGCCTCTGGCTGTTGTACAGCACATTAAATATAAGTAAATAAATAAATAAAATAAATTATTATTATTATTGTCCACACGTATGGGGTAGCGGTTAGCGCGTCTGGCCGCGAAACTAGGTGGCCCGGGTTCGAATCCCGGTTGGGGCATGTTACCTGGTTGAGGTTTTATCCAGGGTTTTCCCTCAATCTAATATGAGCAAATGCTAGGTAACTATCGGTGTTGGACCCCGGACTCATTTCACCGACATTATCACCTTCATCTCATTCAGACGCTAAATAACCTAAGATGTTGATACAGTCTCGTAAAATAACCTACTAAAATAAAATAAGTTGTAATAATAATAATAATAATAATAATAATAATAATAATAATAATAATAATAATAATATCCTAGCAGAGAGTAAATGTAACTGAGGAACTGAGGTTGTGATGCAGGTTTTCTCCGAGCATTTCGGCTTTCCTGCAAGTTCCAATCTACTAACGCTTTGTCACTGCAATATCACGATTTCGCTGTCGTTGGAAGGTCTCAGCGGAAAAAACTGCAAATAACTCGTACAGTAAAGTAAGAGATCACAGTGTTCTCGACCCGCTATTAGTGCCATACGCTCCGTTAGTTAGATCGCTCGATCTCCAATTCCGGTGAGGTAATTGCCGCTAATTGCCTGGACTCAATTGTCCATTACGAACATCAATGACGCTTACTTTCTCTTTAAACTATTTATTACGCGATTGTCGCTACATTCAATCGCCTTACATCCGCAATCGTCTTCAACGGAAGACTGAGACGCCTTGAGAGGCATTTTAAAATGGAAAAACTGCGGCGTGTGTCTATATTGCCCGCGAGTTTACTGCTTATCGCAGTGAAATCGAATTTATAATAAATAATTTTATTGCGCCGACATTAGAAAGGCAAACGGATTTTGTACGAGGGACAATGCGGATTTGAGTTTAGGCGATTTCAGTCCCCTTTTTTTGTGCGTACGTAGACAAGATTTCGTTTATTGCTCTCCTTTTACTTGTCACTTCACCATTCCTCCGTCCGCTAATAAATATTATAGGCAGGTGTCCAATATCCTGCCAGAATACATTAAGTAGCCTACATAATTATTTACAAAATGTTGGAAAATAGACTTAGGCTATCGAAAACACATTGGCAAAATGAGCAAAAAGTTAATACATAATTTACAGCCATCGAGGTTTTGCGTCCGTACAGGATGAGACTATCGAAATCATAATAGTAATAATAATAATAATAATAATAATAATAATAATAATAATAATAATAATAATAATAAAACCGCTTTCTGGTTATTGATCTGTCTTACGCTAAACTGTAGTCTAATACAGGAAAAGGACACACATCCAATAGACTACTTATGGAACGGAGATAGGCCTATGTGTTTGTTCACTTCCCAACTAAGAATCGAACCCTCATTCTCTACATTAGTAGCTTGAAATACTACGACTTGAGTTCAATAATAATAATAATAATAATAATAATAATAATAATAATAATAATAATAATAATAATAATAATAAGGGACTGGCATTTCCTTCGTCAAATCGATTGGATTCGATCCTTATGTATAAGGGAGATATATTCCCAAGAAATGGGTTCATATTCTTTGTTTTGTTTTCCTTTTTTCTATTTTATCTTCAGTGTTGGTCTTGTCTCATGCTGAACGCATGATCAGACATTCCGAATGTGTAGTGTTAGTTCAAACTGAAGGAAGAGCCCAATCATTGAAATGAGGAGAACATCATGATAATAATAATAATAATAATAATAATAGTAATAATAATAATAATAATTTTGCATCCGACTATAAAATCGGAGAAGTCTGGTTTGGATCCTGATATGAGAATTTATCTTCATTCCAGAGAAGCTGGGTATGACTTTTTTGTCTCATATTTATTGTATTTTGCCTTAAGTGATAGCCATATTAATTATGGTAACCAATAGCCATGCAGTCCAGCAACGTTTGTTTGTAATAATTCAGAATCATAATGGCAATGAAATGGGCCAAAGGACGTAATTCTTGAAGACTAATTATGATAAAGATAGTAAAAATAATAATAATAATAATAATAATAATAATAATAATAATAATAAATCTTATGTTCTCCAAATTAGGCCTGTGGGTATTCCACCGCGTCCTGAAACTTGACATCTCCAACGTTTCGGAACTACATACAGGTTCCATCATCGGGGCTGATAGCTAACATCAGAGGGGTCGCTTACACTGTTGAGCTCGTTATGCTGGCCTAATCTGGACGACTGAGCCCAACAGAGTACGCGATCTCTCTGGACTTACAAAGTTATCTGTCTTGATGATGGAACCTTTATGTAGTTCTGGAAGGTTGAAAATGTCAAGTTCTAGAACACGGTCGAATACCAACAAGCGTAATTGCGAAAGTCTAAAAGTGCATATAATATCATATTTTGTTGCTCCCTTTGGAACATAGGACTTATATGAAGTTATCTTATGTATTCGTGTCTCTTGCCACCCTTTTCATCTTTTCTCCTAGGTTTTCCCAATCTCCTAAACTCTTTCTCTATAGTTTCTTTCCAAATCTTGCGCGTTTCCGGGCAAACTGTGGATTTCACCTTAGCGCTGCTTTTCTATGGTTCCTACAAGCTTTCTCACAGTAGGCCAATGTCCAATCCACCATCATCTCTTATTATAATTTGGGTTGCTATAGGATTTTTGTTTCTTAACTTCTCATAAGTGCTTGTTTGATGTATTTTTAGGATTTCAACCACAGAATCTGGCGCAAATAACTGTTAATGAAGACTTGTAGTTGTTTAGCATTTATAATTTTTATTGAACAATACTATTTTTTATTTTCTGTATTCCTTTACAGAGATACATTCCCAAAACAATTACCTTTCATGTAAAAAGAATCCTTGAATTTGATTTAATATTTTTAAAATTAGAATGATATTTTAGAAACACTTGTCAGTTGTGCCATTTAGGCAACTCCTTTCAAAATAGCACCTGCGGTTTCTTAAATCGCACTTCTTTATCTGCAGAGAAAAGGATGAAGGAAAGCTTTTAATTGAACATATTGAATAGTATTTAATATGAATAATGTAATAAAAGCGAATTACAAGTTTATTGAAATTAATGAAAGAGAGTAACGCATCTTCAAATGAAATTGAAAAAAAACAGAGCATAAATTAGCTAACATTTAAACTTCCTGAATGCGTTTTTTATTGTTACACATTTGCCATGTGCTTCACCAGGCAGTTCAGACTGTAAACTGTGTCACCTTTTCTCCACGGTTATCTCGAAGCCACCTAAGAAATGCTTCATGATATAGCTGTCGGAAATGGTTTGAAGATATAAAGATCTAAAGGCTGGGCCTATGAGTATTATGACGAGGAAGCTGAAACATGAGCACACCATTTTCCCCGAGATAATCTAACTTATATATTTTTGGAATGGGTCGTATAGATGGAAATACAGAAGTAGCACTTTTTTCTATGGCAGGTTTGAGTGGCAAATCAAATGTTTGACTATTCGACAAATACGAGTAATTCACTGTTGATGTAACCTGACTCAGCGCAAACAACTAACGATCCTGGAGGAGCACCAGCTGATAATGTAGGGTGCACTGTTTGACGTTTAAAAATTATCATAGGCGGTACAAAATACCTGGGGCGCTTGTACAACACACATTTGGTGTATTAACGCCCTTCTCACTACTTGATATTGGACCCATCTAATGCATTCCTCGTTCAGCTAAAATTTTTGGGGACTTTTTTTGTACGGCTAGAATTGCTACAGTTGCTCATATCGCACCGGTGCGAATTAGGCACCTATAGAGTGCTGTGAATTGAGAAACTACGTCATAAGTTATTATTTCCTTCATTCTAGCCTATAATCACCACATGTTCGAAAATCCTACTAAGTTAAATATTCTTTAATATTTCTTTAAACCAATAACATCTTAAGATTATGGATTCCTTTGCATGCAAATCCGTTATTTAGTTACATAATGTTAGCTAAATATACATCCACCTGAGCGATTATATTAGATACACTATCACCACGCTGCTGACACAAAGAAGTGGCAGAAATCAAGTGACATGGTGGAAGTTCATATGGAGATTGTAACAATACCACTAGATGCTACACTACTGCAGTAACTTGTTTTAAACTAGCAGTGGTGCCATTTAGGAAGCGTTGCGATTTATGCTACTCTACCCTATTATTCTCGCTCGTCCTCCATGTGTCAGAGACATACAAAATAATAATAATAATAATAATAATAATAATAATAATAATAATAATAATAATAATAATAATAATAATGTGATGAGCTAGTTTCTTCAGTTGTGACTTGGAACCGGGGCTTTTGTTCTTGGTTTCCTCGACACATGGAAGGAGCAGACAGGCACGGTTCTGCCATCCGTGTTTCTCTCTCTGAAGCCACTGATCTACCTGTCGCCATGCCGAAGAAAGGGAGAGCGGAGCACCAGGACCACATCGACGACGAGGCTTAATAGACATGGAACGCAAGCTCCGCTTCTTCAGTTGCAGTTCAGACCTGGACCAAGAAACATGCACCACTACCAAGGAGTGCAGCCGCCTGACACCGCCCGCTGGATCGTGTGCCGCACGCTCTCCTAGTCACAATGAACAGTGTGCCAGTTAGCAGTTGTTTGTAGCGTTCAACTGTTCGCAACTTAAACCTAGGCTACTACAATTTCGTAGTAATATTTTTATCAGATTTATTAACTGAACTGAATAAAATCTCTTTAATTGTCAGAGATTCTGGTATTTTGTGACTTTATTTAAATATATTTAGAAGAACAATAGTGCTTTGTTAAAAACATGAAGTGTAAATGTGGTGCAAAGGGCCGTGGCAACGGCTGTAGTCATGTATGGACCATGGTGGTACTGCTGCAAATTATCTGTGTAATGCAGGTTGCTTCGGAAGGCGCAACCGCCCCGGCAGATACTGTTGCAGAAGAATACTCGCACTTCCCACAGGTTCGTTTCATTCAGAGCAATTTGTCATATATTTGTAATTTTATGCATGATTAACTCATAAGAAATAAATTCTGAAGTTCTGATAATATTGGATGCATGTGTTCGGTTGGTAGTCATTTTAATACATAAATTATGTTTCAATTTGTAACACGCCGTAGCTGCGTATTCTAAAGCTACGGTTTATTTACGGCGATCATCCCCGGACGCACAACGCTGACGATTATAAACGCTGGCGATGATCGTCAGGAAGTGGTTTCTTTATCAGCGTACATCGCTGTCAATTCTCAATTGTTTTGTTGCCATAACTCGATTCAATATTTCTACATGACCTTCTCTAAATATCGATTATTATTGAACATGTATGCGGCGATGTGCGTCCTGAATTTGTTTCAAAAGCAACCTCCAGCGATCTGCGTCGCGTCCAGCGATCTACGTTGGCGATCTTCGCTGTAAAGAAACCGTGCGCATTCATTTTAACTACTAGCAACTCCAGGCGACAATCGCCAGCGATGTGAGTCCGGCGATGATCGCCGTAAACAAACCGCAGTTTAAGGGCCATGCCTTGGACTAGCGCAGGGATGTCAAAGCGCCTATATTACGTGCTCATACTACAAGCAATACAAATCCAACAAGGTTCACATTTTAGCAAGACAAAGTACAAACATCGCTCTTAAGGAAATGTGCGGGTGCTTGAGAGCACGCAGTGTAGGAGCTTTGACATCCCTGGAGTAGCGTAACAGAATGAGCGCTGGTTCGAGTCTTTAGAGGGAAGAAAGCTTCTCACGAAATTTCAGCCACTGTATGAGACCAGTGTTTACTCAACATTTTTATGAGTTTGGGGAGCTACAATGAGTAGCGAAATCCGGTTTCGCATGCCAGCTATAACGTCTCCTTCGTACCCGTTGGTGATCGTTCATCTCCGGTGAGGCATGTAGACGTGACGCCAGCAATACGCCATGGCCCTCCATGGGTTGTTGCGCCACGAATTAGGAATTTTCAATCTATTTGAAAATAGATTGAATTCGCGACATAGTACGTCTTAATTAAAGCAATTAGTTTCACTGCACAGACAAGAAATAGTTTAGACCTTAACTAACACAATTTATACCAGGTGGCCCGGATTCGATTCCCGGTTGGGGCAAGTTACCTGGTTGAGGTTTTTTCCGAGGTTTTCCCTCAACCCAAATATGAGCAAATGCTGGGATAACTTTAGGTGCTGAACCCCGGATTCATTTCACCGGCATTATCATCTTCATCTCATTCAGATGTCGATAAAGAGTTGTAAAATAACCTACTAAAATAAAAATTAAAAAACATAATTTATATGGCTAAGAAGAATGCAGAAAAGAATTAGGCTACCGTTACATTTGGCAAAAGTTATTTGTAGATGAGAAGAGATCTGAATTAAACTTCTTACATTGCTAACAAATAATAAAAAAACAGGACATTTCTGAGGTTGGATTCATCTTCCTCTTCAGGTGAAAAGATGGAGAAAAAATAAATCTGTTCTTTAAGATCGTATATCTCACTGTGTCATGCTGATTCAGTTGATTACATCGAACTTCAAGCATTTTAGCGGTTTCTTGCTTCAAAGAACATTCACTTTCGAGATGCCATAGAGTTGTAAGATCATACCTTGACATAATTCCCCATAACTTGTTGCACTGATTATATGTAAAACGAACGTAAATTATGACAAAATGAATAGCAGAAGGAATGGAAGTAATACCGACACTTCAAAAGATTCGCCAAGATTTTGTCTCGGATCATCTGTTCGATTAACCGTGTGTTCTTACAACATTATAAACACATAAGTTCCATCATCATCATCATCATCATCATCATCATCATCATCATCATCATCACCACCATCATCATCATCGTCGTCGTCGTCAAGGTGGTCCATTTCGATTATATAAAGATAAAGACAACCTATTACAGACCAAATCAGCCCAAAAGGTTGCGGGAGGTTAATGCTCCCACTTTTGCAGACAATCGGCGTTAAAGACAGTAGGGATATCAGTCCTACATGCCCGCTATCTTTACTCTCAAGGAAATTCCCCTCTTACCCATTTCTATTAGAGACTAAGTAAACTTCAGGGCCATAGTGTGGCTGGAAGGATCAGATCAATGGAAAATCCATGTTCTCAACGAGTATCGAACCAGTGACTTTCCAGCTTTGCAGCGTTATACCTTAATCTCCTTCTGATTATATAGAGATTTAAAGTAATCTGCCCATCTTCTTCTTGTGCTTTCTACGTCTTCATGCCCAGTAGGTCTGTAGTCCTTCGCCTGTCGGGTTGCTCTGGAATCCAGGCTTAATATGTGATCATATTGTTTGTTTTTTTTTTCTGTCTGCAATCTTCTTTCCAACGTTGAAGATTCTTGTCTGATGGTATTATTATATATTTTATCTATAACGTGTATTCATCAGTATTTCTTTAAAAAATTAACCTCAACTCTTTCTAGTTTCCTCTTGTCATTTTTGTTAAGTGCCCAGTTCTCAAAACCATGCATCAAAATCAGGAATCACTTTATGAAATTGTAATCGAGCGCATTTTCTTGTTTTATTCTTTGAGATTCGTTGTATGGTTATAGGCACGTGTTGAAATTTGTATAGTTTGTTTTGTAAATCATCACCACAATCAAGTTTTTCAACATTTTCACTTGTTCAATAATTCATTTATACTTATTTTTTTTAGATCTTACTGAATATTTTATATTAAATGCCACTAGATTTCTTTACGGTTAAATTTTTGCTTCTCTGTACTACACACTAAAAAGGGTTCTCTATAATACCAACATCAGACTATCATCTCATCGTCTTTCGAAAAAAGAAAGATGAAAAAATGGGCCTACATTAAGTAAATAAGTAATTACCAAATCTGCTGGAAAATATTCCCTCTTAGCAGCGCCGCGTAGTAAGTGATATAATGTAGCTACGCCGAGCAGTTGAAATTTTATTTTGAAATGTTGCCGGAATGACTTTTAATGAACCGCCAAAACGTCAGGTAATGTGAAAATTGTCTGTTCAGAGCATAAGCAGGCCTATGTAATTATTTTATGGAGGTAATATTGCAGTAGTCTATGTGACAGCGAGTATGGCATGGGTTGCATGTGGAGGCTAGGACAACTCACAAGCACTTAGGCCACTGTAGGCACCAATTTTTTCCTGGAGCCCTATTATTCAGGGACAGGGTTCCTATATGTGTCATAATTCTACGACACGTGACTTCCCAGCTTTACCTTCTCCCTCCCCCTCTTCATGTGGTAGCTATTACGTTACGCCAATTTTCGGCTTTCTCTTCAAAATTCCTTCAGTGGAACGGCGAAACTCGTAGTGGGACAAGTGGCTAACAGGCTTCGAGATCACATTTTCAGTTTTACTCAGCTCCAAATTGTCTTGGAAGGACGTGTTTTTGGTTACCTTTTAAATGTTTCCCTTCCCATTCATTCATTCATAAAATCAAATTTTGTATTGGTGTTACAGAGAATGTCTTTTATATGTAATCTAAGGAACTAAAGTTATCCTCTTACTAGGATACATATTAAGTAATTTGATTTGTATTTTAAATTACACTTCAAGAAAATAAACAACAATAGGCTATCGTTTGCAACATGATAAATGTATTATCCTGCCCATGGTTTTTCTGTGGTTTCTTTCGGACGCTAAGACAAATGTTGGCATGCAATCTAAAAGAAATGGACCATGAATTTTAATCTCTTCCCCCCAAAGTCTTCCACCTTTCTTTTGTAAGCATATTTTTCTAAATCATTGACGTTCACGTTCTTCATTGCAATCATTCTTCTCGGAAATTGTTTCGTCATCAAATCTGATGTCAACCGAGCGGTACAATCTCTTCAGGAGCTTGCGTATGCTCACATTGTTGATAGGGGGGACATTATAAAATTAAATATATTGCAAATTGTAAACACTACTGTTATAGGCTACATTCAGAATGCGACTGCTCTACGAATGCTTAACATAATACAGTATGGCCAAAAAAAACCTAAAAAAAAAAAAATTTTGTCTCTTCTAATAGAACGTAAATTTTTAACAGGAAATAACGGCTTCAGCAGTTGAGTACCTAGTTCCAATAAGTGCACTTATTGTTTAATTAACATGGGGGCATGAGCTAATTACTCTGCTTTCCATTATAATTCACTTTGGCTCCACTCCTTCTTTGTTTGTTTGTTTGATGGTAAAGGGAATGAATTATTATGGAACGGATGAAACGTAGTATAATGAGAAGGCATGTGTTACCTTCGTGACGTTTTCTATTACGGGTATGAATGCAGATTTCATGCGTTGTTAATGCTACAGATTCAAGGCAGCAACCTTTCCATTTCTTCTGCGATCTGTACTAGTAGTATGTGAATGAATTATTTAAGTTATTTACCGTCAAAACTCAACGCAGGCGAGAAATGACAGGTAAATTTTGTCTGGAGCCATGTGTCAGGATCAGCATTCTTCTACGTGTCTAACACAGTCATTATTATTATTATTATTATTATTATTATTATTATTATTATTATTATTATTATTATTATTATTATTATTATTATTATTATTATTATCATCATCGTCATCATCATCATCATCATCGGTGACGAACGTCAGACCAAGTGGCCGCTTTAGACGAAAAAATAAACACTTAATCGTTTAAAAAAATTCTGAGATTTTCCTAATCTGTGGAGAACTTGGGGAGGCCGAGACGCAGGTGGGCGGATAATATTAAAATGGATTTGAGGGAGGTGGGATATGATGATAGAGACTGGATTAATCTTGCACAGGATAGGGACCGATAGCGGGCTTATGTGAGGGCGGCAATGAACCTGTGGGTTCCTTAAAAGCCATTTGTAAGAAAGTAAGTGGAGAACTTAATAATCTTCGGAAATTTTCCCAGTCTTCAAAAATTTTTCTATTTCACAGAGGTCATACTTGTCCTTGGACGAAAGTTCAAATTGTATATTTTGCATTATAATTCGTCATCCTAACTTCTCTGCTTCTCTAGGCGCTAGAACTATATTCATTCCAGAGGAGTTCTGGCCTTCTCAACAATGAGCCTCCCCTTTCTCCTATTCTGTATCTGGCATGTAAAGTTTTGGACCTTCATATGCCTTAAATCGTTAATTACTTCATTTTCACTCCTACTTTTCCTTCTTTCTGCTGACCTGGAAGCTATTGGTTTCCATTTGCATTTCCAGCAATTAATATGTCCCTCTTCCTATCCACTGACTAGTAATAGTTTAAATAAATCGAATATTATTTTTTACTTTGCGCTGTATCTTACAGAATGTTTACTTTAACTCTCTTTACCCATTTTTTACTTACACCACTTCTGCTCTGAACGGCTCAAGTTCCAATACATGTGTTTCAAGATGTTACATTATTTCGGATTCACGGCAAGATGAGAACGGACCAAGATACCGGACTCGATTGTTAAAAAAATTACGAAGAACATCGTGATAATAATCATTACATACGCCATAGGAATTCTATGAAATTATCCTGGGAAGGACGATAATATGGCACGGTAGTTTTTCGTTGTTACTGCATCAATGATGATAAGAGGATTGTGAATTATGAATACTTTATAAATGATGACAGGGGAGTTGTGACAACCTCGTGAAAACATCCCGGCACTTCGATCTAAATTCCACTTCGACTGAACTTTCATCACCAGCAAGGAATGTCGATGTTCCAACCACTGAACTAAAGGTGCGTCGTCGACGACGAAGACGACGACGACGACGATGATGATGATGATGATGATGATGATGATGATGATGATGATGATGATGATGATGATGGTATGTTGATAATACTGATATGATGTTATTGTGGCATGATAATGGTATGATGATGTTGGTGATACGGTCATAATGATGGCATGATGGTGACGAATCACACCAAGTAGGAGTGGGAACATAGTTCCATTAGGATACTGTCCCCGTCCCATTTGTGGCAACGCTGCATTTCACTTCTAGTTACAACTGCTAGAGGTAGAAGCACTCTCATTTATTGAACTAAGGAAGAAGATTAAGGAACCTGTTACTAGGTTACAAGCATGGAATGAGACAGCTGAGATGCACATGAATATACCCGTCCGTGACCTCGAAACCCAGTCGTTTCCGCACGCTTTAACGTGATAGACCTCCATCCAGTTACTTTGTTACGGTCTGTTGATCTACTGTTAACTAAACAAGGCATATTATCTTAATTTGTAATACACTCGTTTATCATTTTGAATCAGTGCACAATTAACGTTATCGTAGGCTAGGAGTTTTGTGATACTATTTAGCCTGCATACAGTATGTAAGATATTTTAAAATTGTTCGGAACGAGAATGGTTTCCGGAATTCATAACAAATTAGAGGAAATAGGTTAATTCCTTGGTATTTGAGGTTATCTGTAACGTTATTAAATTCATTAATAATTTCTACACAGGAATAACGATTTCTCTTATTGTTAATATTAGAATTGGCAGTTAGGTCATCTTTTTTGTTTTCAATTTTCCGGTTTATTTATTTTAATAAATATATTCTACAAAAATATAAAGTGAAACACGAACTTTCCCATTTGTCAATCAGGAGTTTAAATGACTGGCAAAATTGTATATCCAAATTTTTAAAATGACTCAAACAAGTTAGCTCTTGCACAATGTAATTAATTTTTAGTACTTACGAGTATTGTTGATATGCATTGTATAGTCTGGCATTTTTTGTTGCATTTGAGCTACAATAATATCCTATAAACAGTAGACAAAACTAATAAGCGCAATTAAAATTGCCACGCTAATTATTATTAATGACAGTTTGTTGAACATAATAGTAAAATTTCAGTTTAAGAAAAATATTCTTGTACGAGATGAAAAATAATATTTTAAAAAATGTACAAAATATTTACCATTATTGTGCTGAAAATTTGCATTTACATGACAAATAATGTTTGCAAAACAAATTATAACTGTAAGACCAATACTTCAAAATTTTCAAATTTTACTTCATTGTACTCTCAATTGAAATTACCGGTATGCATTTCACTATTTCGTCAAGCATGTTTTATATATCTCTGATTTTTCATGGTGAAGAAGATGAAGTTTGTTCCTGTCTCTCTGTCTTTCTCTCTCTCTTTGCGAATTCGTACAATTTGATACGTTCGTTTACGCAATACCTTAAGGCGATGCGCAACTGAAATTTATAAAATCCACAATTTTTTAATCAGAGAGTTTAAATTTTTACTGAATATGTAGTATATCAATATCATAATCACACATTGTAAATTGCAATCTTTTCTCATGAACACTTTAAAAGAAATTAAATTTATTTTCTTTTAATTCTCTTCGTGAAAATACTATTTCTAAAAAATCTATTTTTTTCTTAAAGGCAACACTGCATGTTGTGCAATTCAGAATTAGTAATGCCCTACTCTAATTTATTCATCTATAAAAATATATAATTTCTTCAATGTTCAAATATTAATAAAATATATAATACTGCTTTACGTATAATTTTCTAATAAATAAACTATGCTCTATATAGTCAATCAAATGCTCTACTTCACAACAGATATTAATTAATAAGTGTGTCAAGTGCCATCACTCTAGCTTTGACTACTGGGAAATAAGTTGAATACTTGTCGTTGAAAACGTAGAAAATTTATTTTTTGAGATAATTAAATTTAAAGTTATGGTTACATATAACTCGTGCATTAACACAACTTTTACCAATTATATGAAAGTATACTTATAATTAAGATATCGAGATACAATTTTCAAGAAACCGTGCAATTTTCGCGAAAAAAAGATAAAATTTGTAAAATTTCGACTATTTTCAGTAGCGCATCGCCTTAACATATTGAGCTGCATTTATAATACATTCTTGTTCCATAACGCCTACAAGAATTACCACCTTTAGATCCGAAAAAATACTGCTCATCGCTTTTCAAGTAGAATCTTGTCTTGAACTTCTAACGCAGAACGTTTAAGTAGATATCTACAGTATTCACAACAAATTTCCGTTAACATTTCTGTAATATTACTCTCCACGCATTTTGCTTCTTAGCGAGAGTGCACCTATGCAATCCGTAACATATTATTGCAACTTAGAAGCAGCGGGCCGATGCAACCAGCAACATAGCTTTTAAAGGATCACCATCAATAACAGTCTTGGATTAGACCTCCTGGCCTGTTCCGCTTCCAGAAGAAAGTTGATCTTTCCATCTCTTCCTTGGTATTCCGATGTCTCGTTTTCCATGAGGTGTATAGTTCAATAGTCTCTTGGGTAACCTATTGTTGGGCATTCTTAATACATGTTCATACCAGTTGTTGCGGTAAGATTCTATAGTATCCGTAATGGCGGTGATATTCAATTCTGTTCGGATGTCAGCGTTCCTTTTATGGTCGTAAAGAGTATATTATCCTGCAAGAGGTCTTAGCAATCGCATTTCAGCAGCTTCTATTCTTCGAAGTTGTCCTTTCGTTAATGACCATGCCTCTGATCCATATAATAATGCCGGGACTGCCATAACTTTATAGAATTTCAAAGTTGTTTCTGGTCGAACTTTCTTTAATAGAGTTGATACAAATAAAATAACTCTTTAATAATGTAACATATATAATAATTTAGCTACCGTACAACCATATAACCGCTTAAACGTTCTACACAATTATAAAGATTCTACGAACTCTCTGCCATATTTTCCTTCGGAAATACCTTTCTGATCAGGAGTGAATTCGATTTCCGCTTCAGTTGTTTCTTCTCAAAGTTTTCCAAAATTGTAAGGCGAATGGCATGTAATCATATTGACAAATTGTTACCTCATCTCGCCAAAATATCAACTCGTTATCACCAATTCCATTGCAACTAAATATCCTAATAGATAATACAGTGTCGCTAAATAACAAACTAAAATTATAGCTATCTATATCGTCGTGCTGATCTGCTTGCGACCCTGAATAGCAGTGATCGATGCAAGTCTCGCCTACGTAAAAAAAAAAAAATCTCGTTATACCACCAACAAACCATCTTCTACATATTGATAACGGAAAAATATCTCTGCCTGCGGATTCTTAAACAATTGTGAACTTTCCCGTTCCGTATACCACTTCAAGTCATTTAAACCTACTTACGATTTATAATTCGCAATAAATTGTTCTTGGAGACTTCATAAAAATCTCATTAACCCGTGAGCCGTTAAAGTGCATCTGTGAAAACGATAGTTGCAGACTTGTTTAGACGAAGTAACCTGTTGTCAGTTATTTTTTTTCTTTTGTACTTTGTTCTTTTCACGTTGCAGTTGTCGTTAATAAGATAAAGTCATCTAACGAAGAGAAAGAACAGCGACAGCTGCTTGTACTTACGAGCACCTCGACAAAGGTGAAATCGGCGAGTTATAAACAATGATTAGGCTACAGGCTCGGACTTTAGTAAGAGCAGCCTCCGCCAAATGGCTTCATAACTCGAGAACTCTTAGGAGCGGCTATAAATAATAAATTAATCCTCTTAGTGACATGTGATATTGTGAGAAGCACACTGTAGGAACTGTAAAAACTCTGTTGTTAATTGACAATATTAGTAAGCTTGGTTTAAACAGAGTAATGGGGTAATTCAGAATAAACTCAACAAATAGGTAAATAAATTTACCTACATTGTGTATCAGCTGGCAGAACGCTAGTTCACGACGACTACGGACCCGAGTTCAAATCCCGACGAAAGCGAAGTTGTATTTGTGGTGAACAAAGCCAAGGTTGTAGACGTTTTCTTATTTTCCTGTTTTGTCTCATCATTTCACCAACAACCTTCATTATCGTATCCGTCTCGAAAAACAGGGCATCTACTATGTTTGGGTGACGTCGAATCGGCCGCCCACTACAATAGTGTCCCTTGCAGTTGTCAAAATATTAGTACTTGTAGTGATTTCTCGGCGACTAGTGGATTTCTATAAGCGGGACCGAAGTCTCCCATGTTCTTGCTTGCCTGATGGGGATATAACGATGCACAAGTTCATGATTTTCACTCTGTCGTCAATTGAAAATATGAATAAATTAGATCTATGAGATGCGACATACCATCACCAGAAGTACGGTATAAGGATTTGAAGGCTGTAGAGGATTGCGTAGTGTGGAGGATGGTGGAACCGGGTTATCCGGACAGCACAGTCAACACGTAACTCATTCCATCACAGGTGCACAGGAAGCTTATTTGAGATGGAATGCTTACAGATGTTCTTGTCTCATAAGCGCCTCTATATCTCTGTAATTGGGCACAGAAAATTGAACTCTGCTGGATATGAAAAGGAAACGCAGCAGACTTTTGTAATAATAGTAATAATAATAATAATAATAATAATAATAATAATAATAATAATAATAATAATAATAAAATTAAGTCTAATGCCGAAAAAATATAATGCAAAAAAATTGTAAATATACAAAATTCCAGCACTCTCCTGAAAGAGAGTGACCTCGTGCTCAGGAGAGAATTCGAAGAAACGGTTTTCATTTGTTCACCGAAACGGACAATCAGGCAGAATATTAATTAAGGATGATAATTATCGGAGAGAAAAATAAGAACTTCTTCTTATCTCTCTCTTTTGCCTCTCCAATTTTACCGAATTACAAGTCTATGTTGTGTAGTGAAGAGAAGATATGTTCTGTGAATCAACACCTGACAAACTGTGCCTATCCTAAATGTGGGGTTAGCACGACTCAGGGCCACCGCAGAGAAATCGTAGAACAATCACAAGACAACGGAAAAATACACAGTCTCGTAGACGAAAAATAAGTTTCTTCTATTGCCCACTCCAAGACCCCTTGGTTGGAACGCGGGTACGTTAACTTAGATCTACCGCGCCGGACGATTGTTGAAACAAAATACAGTATAAACAATTATAAATCAAATTACTGAGCGAAACAAAACCGAGTAGGCCTAAAATTAAAGATATAAAATAAAATTGCATTCAAAATGCTTTACTACAATAATTTGTCTCTAATTAAATGCTACTAATCTGAATATTATTGACGTCACAAATAGAATATACATTTTCTTATTATATTTTTCATGCGTGGGGTACGTGATAGCTTCGCGCTGCAAGCCGAAAGATCGCAGGTTCGATTCCCGAGTGGATCATGGATATTTCTATTGATTCAATCTTTCCAGCCGCACTATGGCTCTGGGGTCCACTCAGCCTCCAACAAAAACGAGTACCAGGGGCATTTCCTTGGGTGTAAAGGCGGCGGCCATATAGGACTGACATCCCTACTGCCATTAACTTGCCGATTGTCTGTAAAGGTAGAAGCCTTAACTGGGTCGATTTGGTCTGTCATGGTGTTGTCTTGACCTTTTATGTTTTATACATATTGTAATAAAAATGTCTTTTAACGTGTGGCGAAAAATACTATTTGCACTTTATTTTCTTCAGTTTTTATTCAAAATTCACGCATAAAAATAATTTATTGTACCCGTGAAAGAAGATGAACTTTCGTTTTGTGGATTGCACACAAAATATTTACAGTTTAATTAGATATATGCCATTAATTTTGCAAAACCCAAGTTCACAGCAGTTCGCATTTGTAATTATTTCATATATTATTTTTCTAATATGAAAATAGACATTTGAAAGTGATACGTCAATATATAGGCTATTAGTAGTTTATAAAGTAATTTTAACCATATTCTCTCCTTTTTTTTAAAATTAAATAATACTTAAAACCAAACAAATATAATAATAATTGATTCTGAAATTTACCCAGGCATAAAAAGGAGAGTTTAAAACTAATGACCATTATTCATTTAAGAAGGGGAGACCCATGCTCATCGGCGTCATCATCATTGCCGAGTGTAATAAAAACTTGCTCTGATATCACAACCAACACTATAAATATTTCTACAGGGAAAAATAGTTTCTCTGGAGAAACGTATTTTTTATTTTCACACTAGTTATAACTTTTCTTTTGCTAGTTTATTCTACTTAATAAAAATAATCACAAGAGAATCGTTTGATTTAATTAGAGTAAGCCGGCATTGTGTGCTGCTGATTTTGAATAAACACACTGATAAGGAGATTTATCCTTCGAAGAGGTGGAAAAAATCAAATGTCTTGGAGCAACAGCAACAAATATAAATGACACTCGGGAGGAAATTAAATGCAGAATAAGTATGGGAGATTCCTGTTATTAATCGGCTGAGAAAGTTTTGTCATCTAGTCTGCTGTCAAAAAATCTTAAAGTTCGAATTTATAAAACAGTTACATTACCGGTTGTTCTGAAAGGTTGTGAAATTTGGACTCTCACTTTGAAAGAGGAACAGAGATTAAGGGTGTTTGAGAATAAGGTTTTTAGAAAAATATTTCGGGTTAAGAGAGGTGAAGTTACAGGGGAATGGAGAAAGTTACACAACGCAGAACTGCACGCATTGTATTCTTCACCTGACATAATTAGGAACATTAAATCCAGACGTTTGAGATGAGCAGGGCATGTAGCATGTATGGGCGAATCCAGAAATGCATATAGAATGTTGGGAAGCCGGAGGAAAAAAAAACCTTTGGGGAGGCCGAGACGTAGATGGGAGGATAATATTAAAATGGATTTGAGGGATGTGGGGTATGGTGATAGAGGTTGGATTAATCTTGCTCAGGATAGCGACCGATGGCGGGCTTATGTGAGGGCGGCAATGAACCTGCTAGTTCCTTAAAAAGCCATAATTAAGTAAGTTAGTAAGTAAGTAAGTACGTCTTCTAACATTATTTTCGTATGTATCATTTTTCACATGAATTGGCTGGTGGATATATAATATGAATGCAATCCGTTCAGTAGTTTATGAGAAATCTCTCTACACGGACCACCAACAGATAGCTCGGATATCCAAAACCATTTTTTCGATAACATGGACACTGAAAACATGTTTTTACTTGAACACATAATTTTACAGAACCTTACGGTTTTTCTTCTAGCTTCATGTAATGAGAAAGTAAAAGATTGACAAAGAGCATTCCTAAGTTCTGATTGATTCTTGACTCAAGTATCCATAACGAGAACTTTATTTACAAGAAAAATAATATTTTAATCCTCGTAGAATTATATTATTTATGTATTAGTCATAATGTAATGCAAAAATACCTTCTACATTGCACTCTCATTTAAACAAGTCATAAAATTTCATTTCCTAAAACAATAATAACAGTCGTCTTAAGGTACTTTCAGTGCTGTTGTGTGATAATAATGTATTAAAAAAGCAACTTCTGTCGCACAAGGCACCGGAGGGATTCGAACCCTCGATCTCCTGTTTACTAGACAGGCGCTTTAACCAACTAAGCCACGGCGCCAGTTGCGTTCTGTTGTTACTACTGCATGTGGCCAGCGAAAACCATTACGTTAAAATGACCTTTAAAATATGGTAAATAAAAGGTAGTCGATTCCTGACGGTCTTGTCTCATAACTATTATTCTTTTCGTCTTTATTTAGTATTATTCTACAACATAGTGGAATCGTTGCTAGCAAGAAATGAAATAGTTTTTCATCATTACTCTACCTGACTTCGGAAAAAGAGGTTATGTTTTCTAATATCGAGGGATGAAAGTGTCCTTATAGCAAAAACAAACCCTTAAAAATTATTATGTATATATGTAATAATTTAGGGTTGCACAATTCATTCGTAAAAGTGAAATCGTGAGAATAGTAAAAGGAACAAAAACAAAGAGTAAGTGAAATTTCTGATTGCGTTACTAACTTCGCGGTCTACCAGAATGCTTCAGTGAATTGTAAACTACAAATGTCTAATTTCAGCACACTATACTAACATTATTAATTAATTTTGTTTTTCTTATACCTCTCTAGCGACTGTCAGAGCCAACTTTAGAGCAAGGACGACTAGTAACACTTTGGAGGCGGGAAGTTTTTGTGACTGAACCAATACCGGCGGCAGTGCTGGCTTTCGGTGGTTTTGTCATGTCAATTAGAGTATTATATTTAATTTTTAGGAATATTTATTACATGTTATGTTTTATTTAACCACATTTCCACAACAACTGTTTTGAGTGTCGATAAATAGAGCGCAGGGAAGGATTCAGAAAAAGTCGATCGTGATTTATTTTTAATATATATTATATGCATTTTTTTCGCCCTATTCTTTCGACCTTCTAGCCTTCATAATAACCGCAAGATCATGGAGAGGACGTCTAGTGTTTGGTAAAACCTGAATAATGTACTTGTTAAAAAAAGAAAAAAAAACCGTGCTAGTAATAGTAGGAGAAGAGCTAGGTTTATGAGTAGGAGTAGGAGTAGTGACAGTAATAATAATAACTACAATAATAATAACAATAATAATAATAATAATAATAATAATAATAATGGGTAAGTAATAACTATTATAGCTAATTAGAACTATGCCCACGTGCATCAACGTCGGTTAGTGTAACCATCGGTTAAAATTGTGACCTAATCCCCGATTAAGCATTTTTACGGTGGATCGACCTCGGTTACGACTTAAATAGGAAGTTAACCACAGTAATCTCTAACCGGCCAAATATGAGCGGTTAAAGGAGATAACCAGCGATTAGTAAAGCAAAATGGCGGCCATAACCACAGGTGATTATTTCGAAGACGATTATTATTGTGCAGTACTTGAATTACTTGGATAGAGCATCAGCGTGAAGGTTCTTTAGTGGAAAGACAGAATTCTTGCGAGCAATTAGGTGACAGAAAATTTCAGGAGGGATTTCGTTTATCAAAATCTACAAATGGATCAATTGAAATAACACAAGAACAATCATATTTCTCCTACGGATCGGCTGCTTATATTACGATTCTATGTAACTATTATTTTCTGTATTTTAAGAGGGAATACTCGAATACCAGTATCTCTTTCTCTATGTCACTGGCTGAACAAAGAGAGGTTATGGATGGATCTTAGGATAATGCACAATTCCCTGGTGTAAATGGGGTCCAACATCGTACACACACATTCCTACCAATCTTCTGCATCCTTTTCCTTTATGGATATTCCATCTTTTTTATATAATACATTTAAATCTAGTAATTAAGTCTATCGATATTTCAACCTAACATTGGGATATAATCATTTTTGGATTCAATTTTCCATTTTGTACGATTTTAACCTAAAAGTACTGAAAAACAAAGAAATGGAACTCACAAATATAACAGCGCCCAAAGGCAAACAAATGCAACGCGAAAATGTAGGATACGTTCATTTCGATGTAGAACATAGTGAGCGCAGTCGTTTTTAGACGTTGACTATTATCTTTGCAGCGGTATGGATGCTTTCCTTTAGTCATTTTGTAGAAACAATGTACCATCATAGACTTTACTCTGGTTAAATGAGGTGTCAGCTAGCCAAGTTTTAGTAATCGGTGATTATGAATGGTGCACATAAATTACATTTTAACCACGGCTACTGTTTAACCATCGTTTCGTAATCTATGATTACTGCGTTTTTAATCAATGTTGATGCACTTCGCCACTACACTTACAGTAGAACTTGGTTATAGCGACCTCGCTTTGTGCGACACCTCGCCTATAACGTCAAATATTCTGTGGTCCCAACTAATTCCCCATAAGACATAATATACTTTTCTACCTCGCTTAATACGACAAACGTATATGCGTCTACCTCGCATATAACGTCATTTTCAACTACAGTTTGGAATAAGATTGTCTAAGAACCAAAGTATTTTAAGAAATATTTCGTTGAAATCTGGCGAATTATTTATTGTCCCCTTCCATCATAGACTTCTGAAATGGAGGCAGATTTCCTTTAACCCGCCAGAATTCATGCCGTATTAACGGCATTTGCTTACGATCAGTTTCGGCCAGGTAGTTTTCACTAAGTGCACACATTTTAGCGCAGTATGGCCCCTAAAAGAAAAGTTTTAACGTTTGAAGAAAAAGTTAGTGATTCATCAAATTGAGAATGGAATTTAAAAAAGCTGACGTGTGTCGTGAGTTTGGCCTAGTTAATTGCACAGTCCAAACGATTTGGAAGAGCAAGGATAAAATTGTTGCTGCATTTGAACAGAATAGATCGAAGCTAGGGGAAGGAAATTGTAACTGAAATAATGAATATAGAACGTAATTTAGAAAGTGTGTATTGGGAAAATAGGAGACAATAGAGTAAAATGACTGATTACTTGACTCCTAAGTAACGAAGTTTGGTGAGTATTGAACAAACTGTTTTAATACAGAATATTGCTTTATAATTGTACGTGTATTTTATTACGTTCATGGTAGGCTTAAAAGTGAATACCGTACATAAATCTAAAATAAGGCTAATTAAGTTTGTTATTTTTCATTTTCCACCCCACTAGACTGATAATATGAAACTCGGTTACTGCGACACTCGTTTATAACACAATTTTTGAGGTCCCTTGGATGTCGTTATAACAGGGTTCTACTGTATATTGTTATTTAATCAATTGTCCGGAGACAAGTTTCAATCTTATAAGTGGCACCAATAAGGCATCACTCATGAGGCAACTAAGCCAGGAGATAATACGGTATGGTGGCCAGTTCCTTTCCCCCTCCATTGCATGCATCGCTGACTAGTATACTAATCACACTTCAGATGTAGGTATACAAACAATTTTAATTATTATTCTTCTTCTGACACATCGTCAAGTGAGATGTAAGTCTATTGCCTGATAATGGAATTTCTAACCACATATCTTGCAGACTGATTTCGATTTACTGATAGGAAGACTTCTTTCTCTTTTACATGGACTGGGTATGTTGTTTTGAGTGTGTTATTTCCAGGAAGAGGTTACCTTGCGCCACGCTGACCACAGGGAGTCCCCAAACTTGTAAATACCCAGAATTGTTCACAGCTGTGGAGTAACTTAGCATATCTGACCGTGAAACGAGTGGGCCTGTGTTGAAATCCTGGTTTGGACAAGTTACCTGGTTAAGATTTTCCCGAGATTTTCCCTCAACCAATTGAAGCTTAATTGCTGGGTAATCTTAGACGTTGGACCATCATAATAATTACACTTCCTTCTTTCATCATCATCTCCATTTCTTTCCTATATTTCGGGCATGCTGCGATGTAGAGTCGGCTAGGAGCCGCTACCGAACTTGGACTCTGTGGTATGTGGTCATTAGTTTCTGGTGGTAATGTTATGATGTATCGTAGGCTTTTCCTGGACTCGTGGTAGCTCGTGGAACTGGGTGCATAACCTTCACAAGAGTGATGATTCGATTATTGGAGGTAGGTGATATTAATTATGATGATTATGAACATTACTACTACTACTACTACTACTAATAATAATAATAATAATAATAATAATAATAATAATAATAATAAACAAATCTATATGGATCTAGATCAGACTTGCAGCAAGCTGTAAACTCGATAAAATATTATATGGACGAACGTAATGAAACTAGGGAAACCATGATTTGAAGATCGAAGTCTGGATATTTCTAGAATGAATGGTTATTCAGTTTTACGAACATTTCTGTAACTCTTATAATTAAAATCACCTACAAGTAGCCGATATCCATAAAAATTCAACTTAAGAAATTGCCGATATTGGGTTCTTGTGAGGCAAACAAGTATAACGAATCAAACTGATAAATTTCTGAATTTTTCCTTTTATGTAACTTATAAGTAGAGTCCTGCGATTGGTTACTTTGAATACAAGTTAGATATACGTCGAGCATACCATCAAGGCTAGCTTCGCTTGGTACGCAGAGCAAGTTTGCGAGTCAACAGTTCATGCTGAGATCTTTCCCCGCACGCTGCGATACTGTATGTTTACATCTACTTATTCGTGTACCTGTGTGTATAAGTCGGTGTACAACAAGAATAGTACCTACTCAAGTACAAACTACTACTTGGATTTAACAACAATATTAACGAAGTATTTATGTCTGTTGAAAAGCAGTTCATAATGTAATAAAAAAAAATAATTTTTACCAGGGATAGACAAAACTAAAAAAAATCAGGTGTCTCCCTTTATTTTTGGGAGCAAGCACATTTTGCCAACGCATACAATGAGAAAACTATTCGAGCTAAGGTAAAGACACATTTACTGAAATATATTAAACAATATTAAATACAGAGTGTCCCAAATTGATGTATACACATTTTGAAACACTTTTTCTCAGCAACGAGGTGAGACAGAAATACGATTTTTGCATTTTTATCATGGCGCCCTTCCGTACATTCCCAACAACGACGTACAGCAGAGTGACATACCAACTGGAGGAGTTTAATATGTAGGAAGAGAATACGTTATAAAGTTATAACAGAATTACGATATTCTAAATAGTCTCAAATTACGTGTTTTGTATAGGCCTGTGGGTTTTCTTCTTGTTTTATGTTCACGGTTCTTACGGCATGCATCAGTTACAAACCAAATGAATACAGTATATATGAACTTCCGTGGAATAAAGAATTATATATAACACACTTTCGTGAAAGAAATGCCTACATCGTGAAAAGATGTCAGAGAAAATTTCGTAGAAAATATTCGATTTGTATAATACAAAGTAAATAAATTATTCACAAATCAGTCGTAAGAATTTATCTTACATGACGTAAAATTTAAGTCAGTGCTTTTCGAGAAGTGAATTTTAGGATATATTACATTAATGACTTGTACACTCCATTCTAAAGCGATTTGACAGGAAAAGAAATAATCTATGGATATTTTATGCATAATAAAGTAAATGCAAGCTTCATAATATTATCATACAAAGACAATGTATCCAATGGCTGTTTGATTAATTAAGGACTATAGCCATATCGATGCTTACATTTAAACAATTGCAATTTCTGTTTATCTGCAAAATTTTAGAATGCCCACAAATTAAAATTCATGTCAAAATTTCCAACATTACGATAAAAATTTTCTCACAAAAAAACCTCACAAGAGTTGAACGGCAACAAAACGTGTTCTTTTGTGAGAAGTCGTCAATTAACCAAGCTAAGGGTCGCCGCGACGGGGTTTAATTCAAAATTAATTTTCATTTCTGTAGGTTTTAGCACACACTGTGTTCTTCACCTGACATAATTAGGAAGATTAAATCCAGATGTTTGAGATGGGCAGGGCATGTAGAACCTATGGTGAATCCAGAAATGCATATATAGTATTAGTTTGGAGGCCAGAGAGAAAAATACCTTTGGGAAGGCCGAGACGTAGATGGGAGGATAATATTAAAATGGATTTGATGGAGGTGAGATATAGGCCTAATGGTAGAGACTGAATTAATCTTGCTCTGGATAGGGACCGATGTAGGGTTTATGTGATGGCGGCAACGAATCTCCGGGTTCTCTAAAAGCCATAAGTAAGTAAGTAAGTAAGTAAGTAAGTACGTAAATAAGCAAGTAAGTTTCAGCAGTCAGCATCTGCAACTATCTTTAATTCGCCGGGTTTCTTATCATGAGGAACACGTTTAGCAGTTGTTTCCTTTTCCTCTACAAAGTCGCGAGCTAAAGTCACGGCCGTCCGTACCTTGAATTCAGCTCAAGGTCGGTCCATATTCGGCAGACCACGCCCAGACTCCAGTCTCCGTCGGCCAGGGTCAGGGTGCATGCCCTTGGCACTACACCTCACACACCTGGGCGTGCAGCACCGCAGTATTGCTTTATTAATTTCAGTTATTCAAATCTCGAACATATTTTTTTACCCGCTAAATCTTAGCTGATCAGCTGGGACAGCGGTTAAGTGAAGGGGAGATAGAACTGAAATTTAGAAATTCTGTAATTTTGTAGCAATCATTATCAAATTGTAACTACGTACTCGTACTACTGCTATTCATAGCCAATCCTATGCTGAATTTCAGTCATCTAAGTCAATTAATGTTAGTTAATTTCAATTTTTCAAATAGTTTCATAAAAAAATGTCCCTTGCGCTACAAGTTTTGACTTTATGAGCTATAAATTTGCAGAATAACAGCACACACATAATACAGGGTGATTCACGAGAATTTACCGTCACTCACGGAGCATATTTCCGAAGACATTCCTAGCAAAAAATGTCATATAAACATGTATCCTAATCTCAATATTTTCAGAGTTACGCTAATTTGAAGTTGTTAATAAAACACTTTTTTTCTTTGGTTTTAAGGGTAAAATATTATTACAAATAGAGAATGAACTATTCAGAAGTATAATTTTTTTAATTAGCTAGTAATCTGAAGCTAAAATATGTTGTTAATTCCATAGTTGCTTCGTACAGAATTTGTTTTCGATTTTTAACTATAAAATTACATTTTCTTACGCATTTATCACAATTGTTACAAATCACACCACTCTTGTAAATTTTTTAAGATTGTACATTAGGTGCATAATTAAACTATAAAGAATCAAGTTTCTGAAGTCGTATGATTTGTAACAATTGTTGTGGTAAGTGCGTAAAAATGATGTAACTTTCAGTTAAAAATTGGAAAACGGAATTTGTACAAAGCAATTATCAACACATTTTTAGTTTGAGAATACTAGCCAATTAAGGAAATGATACTTCTGAATAGTTCATTCTCTATTTGGAATACTCTTTTACCCTTAAAACTAAAGAAAAGAGGTATTTTACTAACAACTTCAAATTGGTACAACTCTGAAAATATTGAGATTAGAACAGATGTTTATATGACATTTTTTGCTCAAATGTCTTCGGAAATAAGCTCCGGTAAATCCTCGTGAATCGCTCTGTATATACCGTAAATAAAAATTAGTCTGATTTTTGTACCTAAAAGAAATCCTAAGAAAAAAAATAACTTTGCTTTTCTGATTTTGATGTAAACAGAGTTTGTTACTATTTGAACATTTGGAATTGTACAGTAGGCCTAATATGCAAGTTATATCAAAGCCCAGATCAATTTAAGATATTTGTACATATTATAATTCTTGTAAGTTTCGTTTGCGTCAGTTAAGAATAATATTGTGTCGCAAGGAGTATGATTTTATATATGGAAAAATGTTTTAAGTCTGAAAATGATAAAAATGAGAATAAAGTTATGAAGGTAGTATTAATAGTCAATTAAATGCTGTACGTCGTGGTGCTTTACACACGGTAGATTGATAAAATGATTATGGCCTTTTTTTTAGTATGTTTAGAGGTAAAATAAAAAATAAAATAAAAATTTGAAATTATTATTTCGAAATTTCAGTTCCATTTACATTCAAATTTGAAGTATTAATCATTCTATCTTAAATTTTAAAACATATTTACCACAACTAATTAAGCACTATATCAACATACGAAGTAATAAGAGTTTGCTTATGTCGACGAAAATCACATGTGTAACGTTACGCGAAAATACTTAAAAAAAACATTAAAGATATTTAAATTAAATAATTATTCTAACAATTGAGTCAGACTACTAATATTATTAAAATTATTATCTGATAAAAATTTCAGGAGCTAGACTGGAAACATATTTGGTAATTTTGTTCTTGTGCGTGCTACACTTCGACTTCCACTCTGTTTGTAGTTAGGACAGATAATGATAATTTCTCTCAGTTCAACCATACAATAGTAAGGTACACCAATATACTTGTGCCATTCTGCTTTTATCTCTCTATTTTCACACTCATTTATTGATAGTGTTCTGCCCAAGATCAGGTGTTTCACTGCAAACCCAGTATTCTCTAATCTTTCCTATCTTCCGTCTTCGTCTTAGTCTCCGCATACAATCTATATATCCTAATGTTGTCTATCGTCTGATATCTTCTTCTGCCCCGAACTTTTCTTCCGTTCACCATTCCTTCCAGTGCAGCCTTAAGTACGCAGTTTCCTCAAACTGATGTATGAAGTCAACGCTGGTCTTGTGACTCCGAAGACAGTATTCCATTTTTCGTCTACCACTTCTATTCAACGACTCGTTGTACGACAGCTATAGGACAAAACATTGACTACTATCACTCTGTAGAACTGTATCTTCAATTCAAACTTAAACCAGCAAAGAATGTTTCGAAGACTGCACTAGTAACTATTGCGAAAAGCTTGTCCTGTTCTACTTTTTACAGGACGTCCACGACGTTTCGTCCCATCTGCAATTAAAGCAGTTATGATCTGAACTTGAAATTATCATTAGTATTGAATGACAATATACAGCGAACCAGAAATACAGCATTTCACTCAGACGGAGCGGGATCTCTCCGAGGAAGGACATCAGTTGCACGATGTGTGCATGTTGCACGTAACCCAGTCTCAGGATTAGACTATGGGGTACCTAGCACGCATCGTCACAAGAGTTCAGAGCAACGGTCCAAATACTTCATTACAAGAGAAACAAGTTGTAGCCGATGGGTTTTGTTAAATGGTGTGATTAGAAATTATTGTAAGGTACACAATCGGAGGAAATAAATAATAAACAAGCGCAATATTATGTTTTTGAGGACTGTACTAGACGAACTATGATCAAACGATCTTCTGCCGCTAGAATCCTAACTTCCCATCCTGAATTCCGTGGATGAATCCGACGTAGGCAGCCATCGACTGGTACTTCTCATAGTTTTCCTTATTATTTCTGGACGAACGTTTGAATAAGATCCTAAAATATCTACTATGACTGCCTCGCCTAAAAATCTTTCGTATCCATAAATTAGCACAATCACGATTATCTCCTATTACTAATAATAAATCTGTAACCGAAATTTTTCTGGTAATTTTCGCTTTACCAGAAATAATTGGGTCAACATGTATAATTAATCATCCTGAAACCAAAAATCGCTTTTTTGAAATTTTTGTTTGTATGTCTGTCTTGATATTTGTTACCTTTTCACGCGATAATGGCTAAACCGATTTATATGAAAATTTGAATATAAATTAAGTTCGTTCTAACTTAGATTTTAGGCTATGTGGTATTTAAAATACGTTATTTGAAAGAGGAGTTATAAGGGGGCCTGAATTAAATAAACCGAAATATCTCCGTTATTACTGATTTTCTTGAAAAATGTTACATAACAAAAGTTTCTTTAAAAATGATTTCCGATAAGTTTTATTCTATCATGACTTCGTTTGTAAGAGGCCTCGGACAACAACAAACGGAAGCTATTCATTTAACATGGTTCTTTGTTTCGAACATAAATACTTTAATGCTCGAAGGTTCTTTGTTTGTATGAAGCACTGCCTGCTTGATCGCATTCTGCATCTGCGTAAGCAGCCATAGGATGTGATCCAATGGGCAGTGGTATGAAGTAATCTCAGAACCGATTTGTATAAATTATTATTTTACCATTGAAAAGTGTAGTTTCTCTAGATGGACATAATGCTATAATGTTATTACAGTAACTTCTAAGTGAATCGAGAATAGGTAAGATTAAAATAGCTTTTTTATGCACAGAAAACTTGATAGGCTATTGTGTATATTATTTGTTTCCCTTATTTCTTAAAATAATGTTTATGTAGGCCTATCACATTCATTTTCATCTCAGAGAATTAACAAACAATGAGAGTGTATTGATTTAGTATGCAGTAATAGTACGTTAGCTTAGCATTCCATTATTTCAACTATGCTCAATGAATTGTGTTAAAATAGATTAAGTGAATAAACTATGCAATAAATGCATAAAGTCAATTCTACGCCATCATTCGAAGTTCAAGCATAAGCTTATCATTTAATTGCAAATCTTCTTCCAGCTGAGAATAAGAGCCATCAGTTCTTTCAAGTATATTTCATTTCAAACGCTGACCAATAAAATTGTCTATTAGGTCTAATACAGTATCAAGTTTTTTTTACTTTTTAGTAGGTTATTTTACGACGCTGTAACAACATCTTAGGTTATTTAGCGTTTGAATGAGATGAAGGTGATAATGCCGGTGAAATGAGTCCGGGTTCCAGTACGGATAGTTACCCAGCATTTACTCATGTTGGGTTGAGGGAAACCCCCGGAGAAAATCTCAACCAGGTAACGTGCCCCGACGGGGATAGTATCAATCTTAAAAGTAGAGTTGACTGAAGAACTCCAGGAAGTATTGCATGATAATAACAGTTAAATTCACAGTTTTAAATACAACTTTCAAAATGATTCAGAAGCAAACGACTTACAACACACAAAAAGTTATTATTCACTAAGTCATTACAAAACTGTATTTAGTTTTGTCAATATTTAATTCTAAGAAGTGCACGGGTATGGCTAGTTTATAATAATAACAATAATATGTATTTATTTTGGCGAAATTAAGGCCATCACGCCTTCTCTTCCACTCAGCCAGAAACAAAAGAAACGAAGGTAATATAATTTACAATGATACAAGTTAATAATTACAGACTAAAATTTAAAGAACACTCAAACATTGATGTAATTATAAAATCACAAGTTGGATAAAATAATGCAAACATACTAAATAATAATATTACAAAATAACATAAGGCCTGAAATCAATGAATATGCAAGTGGTAAGTGAACTAAAATTACAAATTAAGAGTTACAAATTCAGATGTAAATTATAACTATACAACACTGAGGGATATTATACCCACACATACACACAAAGAGTCGACCTGGTTGGCGAGTTGGTATAGCGCTGGCCTTCTATGCCTAAGGTTGCGGGTTCGATCCCGGGCCAGGTCGATGGCATTTAAGTGTGCTTAAATGCGACAGGCTCATGTCAGTAGATTTACTGGCATGTAAAAGAACTCCTGCGGGACAAAATTCCGGCACATCCGGCGACGCTGATATAACCTCTGCAGTTGCGAGCGTCGTTAAATAAAACATAACAACATTTTACACACAAAGAAGAATTAAACATGAATAAGGAAGAAAGAACACATACTTTCAGAAATAGTGAATAAAGTATGTAGGCTGCTAATAATTCGTACGATTAAAATGAAGATTTATAATGTCAATGATAAAAGTGTAACAAACTTTCGTGATAAGATAAAGTAAGGTGCGGGTTTCAAGATTCAAAGCTCATTCATGGATTTTATATTTTGTAAGATTTTAACTCAACAGCACTAAAAAAAAACAAAGAAATGCAACGCGCATACATAACGAACGGTCCCTTAAGGCGAACAAATCATCGGCTTACTTCTAAAACTCAGCAAGTCCAATTTTTACCGAATGTCGAAATCTGTGTATATTTTCAAAATGCCTCTGCTGATAACACCTCGTGAGTGTGAAAATATTTCTATATTTTATAAATAACAAATACATAACAGTTGTTGGCCAGGGTATAAAAAGAATAAGAAATTATTTTGCTCCCTTGTGCAATTTCCTCAAATGCAGTTACAAGGTTTTAATATAATAATAATAATAATAATAATAATAATAATAATAATAATAATAATAATAATAATAATAATAATAATGGTTTTGAAAGTAAGCCAACGAAATGCAACGCGAACATATAGGGTACGTTCGTTTCGATGTAGAAATGAGTAAGCGCAGTAGTTTTTATAGGCTACGTTGACTATTTTCTTTGCAGAAATGCTTTCCTTTCGTCATTTTGTAGGTCACAGATTTTATCCTGGTTAAATGAGGTGTCAGTTAACCATGTTTAAGTAACCGGTGACTATGAATGGTGCGCAGAAATTACATTTTAATCACGGTTACTTTTCAATCGTGGATTCGTAACCCATGATTACTACATTTTTAAGATTGCCACCAGTAAACTTAAAGAAAAGCATTACGTGAAGGTATAATTTGGCAGTAATGTATGTCAAAATTTAATTGATTGGTGATAAATAAAAGAAAATTTACTCTTGTGGTCTGGAAGATAAGTTTTGCCAAACTGTCTCCGAGATCACGTTGCCAATTTATCGTCACACAAAGACATCTTACACGAAAAATTAACGAATTGTTCTGTTCTCCCTCAACGTGTCCATACTGCATACCTACTTATTATCTCTCTAACTCTAGCTAACATTTTCCTCCCGTCAACAGAAATACTTCCAGTTTCATCAGCTCAAAATTTTATTGAGAACTAGAATAGCACAGTTCAATTTTGACGATAAGAGTCTACCCGTGTTTATTTGCCTTGAAGATTGTATGACCCTTAAATTAACCGTTCACGATTAAGTTTGAATTGAAGGATCTAATGAGCATTTCCATCACTTGAAAACCGAGGACTAACAATGTTATTATAATTTATTATGATTGTAATAATAATAATAATAATAATAATAATAATAATAATAATAATAATAATAATAATAATAATTCATGGTGATGATTTTTAATTTAGGTTACGAAATAAAGACGATTATAAAATGAAAAGGAGGAGAGAAGAAGGATGTAATTGAAACTAAGATAAATCTGATTCTCTATTGACACTATGCACGGGCGTGTCAACTTGTAGTATGAGGAAAGACCCGCAACAGTTCTTACAATTAAGTATCCGGGTGTAACGAAACACACTGGGCGTGACTATTGTATTACTTGCATTGTCAAAACCACGGGTGATAAAGTAAATCCCTGGCAGTATGTCGGGAAGTAAGGCCACCTGAACAAATTTGTCTATGGCAAAACAATTCTTTCCGGCCGTGCAATTCTTACAAGGACGCCTTGTATTCAAAATGTCTCGAGCAGAATGCGGTACAATTAATACAGATTGATTCTGCCATTGCGTGACTGGGTGTCGGATTTAACGTAACACGCTGTATCATGTGGTTTTGACCTTTTCCAATATCCTTGTCTCAAAGTTCGGCCATGCCCTGCAGTTTTCATGCTTCACATTTTTGGTAGTGCCCAATCTAATTTGTCTACTACCTGCACGAAATAGATACATAACTGTTTTTTTTTTCTTCATTTGGAGAGGCGGTCCGCTATGCAGGCCCGGATACACAGCAGCCTACAGCCCACTCTCATATTTCCTACTCTGCTTCCTGCTTCCTCCGCTAGATATCTCTGTGATCTCATAAGACAGGTGCAGTCTCAATCGATACATTGATCCAAGAAATGAATATCCTCAAATGAGGAACTGGTGAAGAGAGAAACGGTTAATATTATTAATTTATAGAAATCTGTTAATCAAGGACAGGATAAAAAACAGGGTGAAAGGCGTTCATTGACAGTATCATTACAGGGTAAGTATTTTACGAAAGGACGGATTTTTTTTGTCATTTGCGTTATTTGTTTTTGTTTAGTCGGAAATCGACTTTGTTTCTGAATATAATGGCAACATCGCAATAAATTCAGTAGCACTTGCCAACGCATGGTACAAGGTCTTCGGGTGAAGGAAGCGTTATATTTCGGTAACAGAGTTGCCAAACACTAATTCATTAATGCGATTTTTTAGTAATTAAGATATTAAAATACATTAAACTGTAAACGTGACAGAAATATTATGCAAAATATTTTGTGGAACTGAAAACTTTAATGTAAAGACATTTATTCAAATTGTGTATTTAAATGTGTTCAAAAGATAATGGGTTCAAAAATTACCAACTAAAATAATTATTTGTGGGAAATGTAAGTGCAAGAGAACAAAATGGTTTAGGACTTTCCATTCTTACTATACTGAAGATTCATTCCTTAAAAAGACTGTCATTGAATCTTTCATTTTGTATATTATATTATTTGGAAATAAAGAAAGCTAAAGCTAAATTATAAGCCCTTAACATTCCATTGCTCTTGACCAGATATGAACACGCCAACTTCAGATCCAATGAGAGATACAGTAACCACATACTACCGAAAAATTCTAATTTTCACTTCGGACGACAAAAAGTTATATTTTAATGAAACTCATAACAAGTTGTGAGGTTCTAAGCTTAGAATATAACACACTGTCAACCGTTTTAAAAAAATGGTTTTAAAATTGTTCAGTTATTAGGCCTACATCTCTCGACTTGGCATCAGTTGTACCTAACCTACCTGCGTTAGAAACAAGGTATGTACGAATTCCTACGATCAAATAATCGCACTTTCAGTATTTTCACCATTATACGAGTATTTATATAATTTTGCTCTAGGCTACAAGTTTAAATACACCCGTCACCCATATCAAACTATGACTGGTATTAGGATTAGTTTGGTATGTTTAAACGTGTGGTAATGAATATGAGAATGTTGATATAATACAGATAAAGATAAGTCCACAGAATTCCGTTATGGGTCTGCTCCATGCGCAGGACTGGCTTTCTTTGTTGCTTGTCAGCGAAGCTACTTCTGACAAGATTTGGGCCTTACCTCTTTTCTTTTCGCTATGTCTGTAAGTCCTTTCAATATTGCTCGTACGAGTAGATTCTAGCATGCTTTAAACTGTCTGTCTTTCTTCCAGTTCTCTCCAGGATGTTCGCGAATATAATAGTAATATGAAATTTAACATTACAAACAAACTAAAATTCAGTAGTGAAAAAGTGGAATTAAACGGGAATCCAAATCCTAAAACTACATGGAAACTAGTCTCTGACGTGTCACTCGGCTCTGGCTGTACTAACTGATGAAGTATAAACTGCAAATTATGGGTAATAAAGAAACCTGACTTCTTCATTTAGAATGCGATTTTTTTGGAGGAAGAAAAATACTACATCTCTAACTCTAATGTAATACAATATATTCTTCGAACTCTACTACTTGGTTTAGTTTGTTATACTGTAACTAGAGACCTGGCATAGGTACCCTGCTTCACTATATTACCTGAACACGAACTATTCTGCTCTATAGTAACAAGAGCGGGTGGACGTTTAGTATCAGTATTCTTTCCACAAACATGCTGATCATAAGTATAGGTAGGTAAAAATATAATATTTAAATTTACAAGTAATACTTCTAGTACATAAAATGTAATTTTGCACAAAAATGTTAGTTTCATAAATTTATGTAGGCCTAGTAGACCTGTAGACACAAGTTGCGACGTTCTACACGTTTGCATTTTCTTGTAAAAGAAAACATAAAATACAGAAATTATAAATTGAAGTACTATATCACTTTTTACACATTCACAGTACCTCCAATATTCTTTGCACTGAATTACGAATTATATTCTAAGCGTACGGAAACGCAGCAATATGATGTAGGGTTCTTCCGCGTGTTACCATTTGGCCATAAAAGACACATAGCATATTCAGAGATGTTCCTAATGCTTATGTTGTTCTCTTTATTTAACACTTTAGATGTTAAGAACTATATATTACTAACAAAAATAAGACACAAATATTTCCTCTATAACATTTACCACATAACGATCACTAAGCGTTTGTGGTTTCATCCAGCGAAAGCTCGTCTTCTACAGATTTTTTCGTTGTATTGAGATAATATTCATAGGGAGGTCTTAAGCAATAAATCTTTATGCGTATATTTTCAAGAAACTCCTAGATACATTTATTAATTGACATGTATTATCATTAAACACAGTCGCAAAAAATTCAGTTTAACTATTTGAGTGTCATCCTGAAGTTGAGGACTTATCGTAAATTATTCTGTCCCGCTGTTAACAATGCTCCTGAATGGAACATATTTTGTCTTTCTTATGTCCACATGACACACGTACCGGTAATAAAATGTGATCTTTTCCTGGACAGATTTAGTGAGCGTAGAATCCTCTGCATTCCGTGTTTTCGGCACGTTCGTTGTTCAAGTAGGAATTCCAATCAACAAATTAACGTATGCGAAACATATTAAGGAAGGGTAAAACGGATGTATTTAGTTACTTGTTTAAGGACTAGACCAGCCTGTACTACTAAACCCTCCTTCACAAAGTCCTGACTATACACTGTATGCAACTGACTTCAATCTGGTGTCTAGGATACCCGTGTCCGGGGTCTAGTCATCAGGATTTTTTAGTGTGCAGTTATACATAATTTGTACAGTAATAAAACCAGTATGTGCAATAATAAAACAAATTTTATGCAGTAATAAAAATAGAACAGAATGCGTGAAAGAAATAATTTAATAATCATGAAAATTTACATTGTACAAAGTGGAGCAAAATGTATGGTACAAAAAAAAAAAAAGAATGAATTATAGAAGAATGTTTGCATACCTAGAAATCCAGTTTATTTGCAAAGAATGTACACATTTTGCCATTTACTTTAATGCAAACAAATGGTTATTTTTTTAATTACATTCACAAGTGTGTATTCGACTTAGGAAACTATCCATCACACGTGCCAGCATGTCGCGGAATGGCTGCAATTTCATCATAGATAGAAGCCTGTAATTCCGTAATTGTCTCCTTGCGAGTGGAATAAAACCTTCTCCTTGAGGTAGTCCCAAAGAAAGAAATATGTAACTGATAAGTCCGGAGTTCTGAAGGGCCAGTGGCTGTCACCAAAGCGAGAAATGAGTCGGCCCGGAAACAGCTGTCGGAATCTGTTCATGCTGATATTGGCTATGTGGGAAGTAGCCCCATCTTGCTGGAACCATGTGTCAAGATGTCCTATCTTCTTATTTCAGGCACCAGCAAGGTGTTGAACATTTGAAGATATCGTTCTGAGTTAACAGTAAGGTTCTTCTCTAAGAACCTCGAAAAAGTATGGGTCAATAATTCCAACTCTGGCTACACCGCACCACACTGTAACTTTAGGGCTGTGCAGTGGAGTTTCATGAAGCAACTGAGGGTTTGTGTCTGACCAATACCGAAAGTTTTTCTTGTTGACAAATCCGGTTAAATGGAAATGTGCTTCATCCGACATAAGCAAATTGGGCAAAATATTGTTGTTCTCAGCAATTATTTCTTGAAGTTGCGCACAGAATTCTATTCTCATCTGCCGATCAGTTGGACGTAAATCATGAACAACTTATAGCTTCAAATATGCTTTCAATATCCGGTGAAACGATTGCCGGTTGATTTGCACTGTCAGCGAGTGTCGTCGGGCTGAGTGCTGTGGACTTCGCTGCATTTCTGCTCGAACATGATTGACATTCTCAGGCGTTCGGACGGTTCTTGGCCTATTTGACGATTTCTTGTTTTCCACTTTTCCGTGTTTCCTCCAAGACTGGATCCATCGCACAATTGTCCATCTGTCAGGAACACAATGATGACGATGTCATTGGCGAAAGAAACGCTGAGCTGCGATTACACTATTTAAACGAATAAAAGCTTTCACAACTTGAATGCGTATTTGTATGGACCACTGATTCATCGCAAATGAAATGGCAGACCTCCTGGAATAAACAAACAATTCTAAAGCCGCCGTTGCTATGTACTGCTATGCAGCGTTGTATTATGCAAAAGTACCATACAGTTTGCTCCACTTTGTATAAGTTATTTGATACAATTAAATTACAAACTAAACTTAATATAAACAATTATACTAGAATTATGTAGAGATAATATAAAAAATTATCTGGCAAGAACCATCAGTATCTTATAACTTGTTTCCCTCGTCGTGGCGTTATCATCCTGTGAGTTGTCCTCTTGACAATTCTCGACACGGCTGAATATGCCAGTGAAGTACGATACTCAATCAGAATAGCCACCGGCGTGGCTCAGTCGGTTAAGGCGCTTGCCTGCCGGTCTAAAGTTGCACTCGGGCGCGGGTTTGATCCCCGCTTGGGCTGCTTACCTGATTGGGTTTTTTCCGAGGTTTTTCCCAACCGCAAGGTGAATGCCAGGTAATCTATGGCGAATCCTCGGCCTCATAGCGCCAAACACCATATCGCTATCACCAATTTCATCGACGCTAAATAACCTAGTAGTTGATACAGCGTCGTTAAATAACCAACTAAAATAAAAAAAAATCAATCAGAATTACCAGACTTTAAAAAATAAACTCTCCATTGAAATTAACTCACGAAGTTGACAACCCTGATCATTGTTAACGCGCCCTCTATTCACTCAAATTTTAAATAAGAGTTATACGCAGTTCAAATCTATAATTGTTGTCATTATTATTATTATTATTATTATTATTATTATTATTATTATTATTTTGAGAGTCTGGCGTTTCATACTGGGCTATAATTAGTTCCATTTCCATCCAGTATTTAACATAATAATAATAATAATAATAATAATAATAATAATAATAATAATAATAATAACAGTAATAATAATAGGCCTAATAAATGTCATTCTGGTAATTTCGGTGTCGATTTATGCAATAATACAATATTTTCTTAAAAAACCTATGACCTCTGCAGTCATAAGATAGCGTGTTTCGTTCGCGCACTTTCTTGTAGATTTATCAGTTTTCACACACTAAATAATTACAGGTTGTCCGTCATCGCTCCCCCTACTGATTTTAGCATCATTATTGCAGGACAGTTGAATACGTCGTCGCCACGAACAGCACGCAGACGGCGTTATCTATAGTCCCGTCGCTCTAATTTCCGACAGCCAATCGTGTTGCAGGTCGGCTACATTTAAACGTGTGCGTCTTGTGATTCGCTGATTCATTTCTTAAGGCTCGATAAATACTTAATATAATCGCCCGCCATTTTAGCTCTTTCGTTGGCGTTCGCAGAAAGCACACGAAGACGTTATTTGCCGCTCAATTATTTGCTGAATTACATTGCGTTTGATTTATTATCATAGGAGCTACGACATGATAATATTTAACGGTGTGGCAAATAGATTCCTCGTATGGTAGCTCGGCAACGTAAGAACAAAAATGGCGAACGATACTACCTACCTAGACTTTATAGAGCCTTCACTTTCTAAGACGTAAGCAAAGAGGCGGAGTCACGCCGGAAATAACAGCGTCGAGACTATAGTTGGCCTATTTTTAGCTAAATCATTCCGATTTACCATCTAGGAAGCCGGAACTTCATGTTGTCAGCTGATCTAACTGAAGACTGAGCAGCATTATGTAACTTGAGCAGCAGGAAGAAATGCCAAGACAACCTCCATTAAAAAGTCAGTCGCGGCATCATAGTGCACATGTGCCGGGTACAATTCTTCGCCGTGCATTCGTTGGCCGAACAGACTGTGAGCACTGTAGCCAACATATCTCCCTACAATCTCGCAAACTTTTCAGCAAAAAGTAGCTAAATACCTACACAATTTATTTAAAAATCTCCAGAAATGTCGCTAAAAATTAATAACAAATATCAGTTAATAAAAATAAGGAAAACGTACCTATGCAGACAAAAATATCATTTTTTCGTCATCTCCTTCTGTGGTGTCTGGTTGTGTTGTTGACGGCTGAGATGTTGAGGTGGAAAGTGTGGGAACAGCTTATTGTGAATACACTGCACTTGATACAATCATTAACACTACACCTTTTGGCAAACTGTAAGTTTGGAATTTATAATGTGTAAAATAGATATCACTGTTTTCATGTTCATCTTATTACTTAATTTAGATTTTACAATGTTAAGCAGGCTAAAGAGTTTTTCCACTTCTGAGTTTGAATGTGAAAGTGAAAGGACCTTCATTGCAAAATTTGCGATATGCTTTTGTATTATCTGAATCTACGGGACACAGGCATCTATATTCCTGCTCCTAGTATGTAGGCTTTCCTATGATGAAATGTTTTAGTACACTTGCACTAACGCTTTTTAAATATATATTGAAACCAGAAAAAAACTACAAAACTACAGTCTCATTGCTGAAAATTTGCTTCACTACAACGAACATCGGCACAAAATTTCAAAACACAACTGCCACGGGTTGGTTCGGAGTGAAAAATCTCCGCGTTGGGAGAAATAACCAAATTACATCAGCTGCAGCTCGCAAAAATCGGTAGAAAAGTCGCTAATCATATTTTACCAAATTTGTCGCGGAGACTTGTTCAAAATTCCCTAAATTTTAGCGACATATCGCTGGATATGGCAACACTGATTGTGAGGAGATTCCTTATACCTGAAGGCGAGAATTCAAATCCTGGGTACAAATTAATCTTATGGCGGACAAGATGTGTAAAGCAGATTTTTTCGTGGTACTCACGATTGGCATGTTGCCATTCAATTATACCTATCGTCACTATGAGGAGCTATAAAGTAATTCCTTTGACATGTAGCAGAGCTTTATATTTGAACGGGATAGTTGAGCTGCAAACAGTAATAGAGAGAGCGAGACATGACATTTGACTGACCACAATATTTTGTTCCAAATGTAGCTTCTGATGATTATAATTATTTAACAATCCTTTTGAATTGGAAGACTCGGTAGAGCGAACAAAGAATTGTGCAGAGGAAGGGTGACGCTATTATAGGATGATCCATGCTTCATCGAACATTTTTTAAACTAATGGCGGGCACTTGACTTGCGTCATTCACCCGAGCGTCCCCTCTACTGGGTGACACGCCGAAATTAGAAGTTCTTTCAGCCGCTATGAAGGCGTTGCCGTTGGTACACTATAGGAGGCGAACGTAATGCCGTATTATTATTATTATTATTATTATTATTATTATTATTATTATTATTATTATTTTCATTATTATTATTAATGTTATTATTATTATTATTATTATTATTATTATTATTATTATTGTTATTGTTATTAATGGAGCAATGATGGAATACCGCTAGGGGAAACGGGAGTACCCAGCAAAATCTTATCATCAAGCACCGTTGTTGGACCCCCGGGATTTGATTCTGGGTTATCAGCGTGGAAAATCGACACCCCAGCCGTTTGACTAACATTGCGTCCACTCTGTAGACATAACTAAAATGGATTAGAATACTTCACAATATTGAGGTGTGCCAAGTGAGAGCATCAATGATGACGTTCCTCTTGGAGATGGAAACTGCACTTTCATGTCAAGAACTATTTACTATTCCAACACTAAACTCTCTCGCTATATGCACAAACAACATTAATACTGTTGACCATCGACGTGCAAAGAAATTCTAACAAGTGGAAGTAATAATATGAACGACATTTTTCAATGACTCATGCTCAGTTTCTCTTAAACGGCAAACAATGACCGTTTGATTATGGTGAAAGATAACATTTCATTCTCTTTTTCCTTCATAATTCTCATCGGAGCGTGGACCTACATTTCGATAGTAAGATTCGAATGAAGGAACTCGAGTCAATGGCCATCAGCTTCCTGCGGCTGCAAGTTTCACACGGTTGAAGAGCACACAAAGAGGTGTACCTTTCTTTGCTGATACCTACTTCCTCTATCGCTTTACATCGTGCACACATTCTGCACATTTCTTTATTTTCTCTTCAGTAGATATGTTCACAATAAAGTTTTCAATATTCGCTATATAAATATTTAAATATGTTAACTTACACTCATTTTAAGTGTCGTGTTTTGAAACAGGCTAAGGGAAGTTAAAGAAAGTCGAGCATTGCAGATTTTAAGTAGGCCTAGTTCATTTCTGACGAAGAAAAGTAAAGTTATGAAATAATGCATAGGGTTCAAATGATGGCCAGTTTGTGATAATACTTCAGAATGTTTTCAACAGCGATTTTAAAGTTGGATTAATGACTAAAGGATATATACACAAATCATTCTTAGTTTAGAATGTACAGTATTCAATACAAAAATAAATGGTGTGTTTAAAATACTACAGTCCTGTTACTATAACACTTCTCTATTTGATTGTAACTGAATTTCGCTAACGCTAAATTTAATAAGAGATTATAAACGAACAACGACAAACAATTAATTTCAATAGATCGTAATATAAACAACATCAATGATAATTTAATATATCGATAGCTAAAAAGTGATACGTCGTATCATAAATTTGCAGATGAATTAAAAACTGTTTTAAAAATTAATTTCTCTCAATAGGCTATGGACAAAATTTTTATACATGCTTCTCCTTTGCAAGACCTATTCGAGGACAAAATATTAGTTAAATTTCCAATTTTGTGAACATAAAATAATAATAATAATAATAATAATAATAATAATAATAATAATAATAATAATGTAGTTAATCTAAATAGACAAATAATGTAGTTAAACTACATAAATTAACATTTCTGTAGATACGAGGCATCACTTCTTAAGGTTGACGCTCACTGGCACGAACCGACCGGAACGGAAATCTACAGCCGTCCGTCTTCCGCGGAAGCTCTGACGCTCACTGCTCGGAATATTTCGGTACCAGTCGACAGGCAGTCTGGTTTAAACATGGAGTGGAATAGTAGTTCCGAAGATTATTTTATTTTACTGAGTCTTTAGCTGATGAGGAAGAAAAAAGAAAAGAAAAAAGAAAATATGGATCCATAACTAGAGCCCGGATTTTATGTAATGTGAAAATGAGAACTATGTAGGCTACATAAATATGAAGCTAAAAATGACGAAGTATGTAGATAAATATGTAATAAATAAAAAAAAACGTTGGTAATTTAAAATCTAAGCTTTATTAGATGTATTTTTGCACACTAATAAAAAATTACAGGTGCACATGTGATTGAACCTCATTTAATTATTGTTTGGAGGCGCAATTAATAATTAAATATTTTTACATATTTTCTGCGGTCATTGATCGTCTCATCAACGGCAACCCATACGTAGGAATCATCAAGTCCATCTCTAATTGTTTCCATTGTAATTTTTTTTTTTTTTACAATTCATTTTATATTTTCAGATATGCCTAGTAATATAATAAAATAAGTATATATAAATTTCAATCATAAGACACATCTGTTTGCAAATGTTTATTTGCTATATGAATATGGAATATATTAACGTTTTCGCCTTATTGGGCATCATCAGATATAATAAAATATGTAATCTGAACCTTGATCAAATAGAGCAAATAACAAATGAGCAATGTATTATACATGGTGTTGGATCTTCATGAGCTTTATGTATAAAATTGGAGGATAATTAATTTCAATGTGATGCAAACTTTTAAAATTGAAATTGAAATTGATTGTGTATACATATAACTCATGTTACAGTATAAATACAAATTAATCAATTAGAATTATACGAATTATCAGTAATGTTAAAATAAATTATGAATAAAATAAAATAAATAAAATGAATATATTAGCTTAAAAGAATTAATTGAAATTCACATTGTTCGAAGAGTGAAATGTCTTAAGGTACTATATACAATACTGATGTGTTGTGACTGATGGATTTTATATTGTCGATTGGTTGTAATTATACATGTAGAATTTCAATCGTGTAGTATACGTTCGCTTGTGATCTGAATTTTATCTGACATTGATGCAAATAGTGGTTGTTATTAATCATTTAGATCTAAAATATTCTATCTGATATTAATAACATACAGATAATTATCATTGATGATTGCTGTGTGTGATCAAAGTTTGTCAGGGACTGTATATGTAAAGATGATTTATATGTATATGTCTTGATGTTTCTAGAAGTGTGTTGGTGGTTTGAAGCGAATTGGTGTCAGTGTAGCAGGAGTTCAAATATTTTTTTCCGGAGTGTTGATTCATGCGAAATATTGAAGTTGCAGTATTTGCGTAGGAATGCTTGAAACTTTGGAACTCCAAGTTTATACCAATGTATGTTTGCAGCAACCATTGCCATTCACAAATTTTTATTAAATTCACTTGTAGAAGACGAATGTTTCAGCACCACTTGTGTAAGAAGAACTTGTTTCTTTTCGACGGAGCACGTTTTTTATTTCTCACATGAAGTCCAATTTTTAAATGCTATTCTAATTGTGACTCATGGAGCACCCAATGCGTTTGTCACACACTTTGGACTGCATGATTTCACCATTTTAGTAAAGGAATCGTCAATTGAAATCCAGTCTTTTAACTTGGATGCGAATGGCAGTAGGCTTGCACCTTGTATTACCTGATGTCAAAATAAGTTTCTTAAAAAAAACAGAAAAAATTATTGTTTTCTTTTAGAGCAACTGATTGGGGGTGTTTGTGCGAAACGGTCTTACCACAGAGTAATTTTCATTTTTTCCTTCACTAAGTTAGCAGTACAATGACCCACCATTCGCATTGGTATTTGTACCTACTTTACCGTTACTTCTCTAGGGATATAGCCTACAAACTATTAGCATTGCAAAGAGATGTCCATTTTTTGACAGAATACGTTATTATTTTCAATTATTAAATTATATTTATGCATTAGAGACGAAGGAATAAGCTTTATAAATAATTTAAAAAAATAACTTAAGAATTACGTAGAGAGAAAATTGGTGAAAAAATGTATATATTCTTTCAAAATATGCAATATCCTTCAAAATATGTAAAAATATATAATATATGCCAAATATTTATTATGCACCAAAATATGTAATATGATTCGCGGACTTTCAGTTTTCCTTATAGCTACATATGTAGGAACGGAATATGTAATTACATACAATCCGGGCTCTAGTCATAACATTATAAAAAAGTGTTTTGATTAATTTAACCATCTTTTCCCAGATTTGTGTAAAGATCGAGTAATGTTTTTTTTTTTTTTTTTTTTTTTAGTAATTTCGTATGAGCGAAGAAAAATGTTTAAAACTTCATCTGTTATTAGCACCTGAAATCATGAAGGGAAACATCACATTTCGAAGGCCAATCAGCACAGAAGCGCGATTAGCACTGTTAAAATTAACTTTTCATCACCCATTTTAAGAATACTGTACTAATCTATCTGGACAATGCACCAGCACATGTTGAATGGGAAAGTACTGAGAGCAGCCAACACACTTTTCTCCGAAGACCAGCGAAGACATACGAATGCTGACGATCGTCATCAGCCGTCTCGGAAATTCCGCTAGGGTCGTGTCGCGAGAACCCTGTCCGTCAGGACCGGCATCCGGTTGCTTCCGTTCGGACAAGTGAGCGTTTGCCGTTTAAAATACATGCATACGTCTCTCGCAGAATATTTCCGGTTCGTTCCGTTCCGGTCGGTTCGTGCCAGTGAGCGTCAACCTTTTAGCCATCGATATTCTTATAGTGTAGGTAGACATGCACATTGCAAGGCAGAAAATAGATAATCGTGAAAATATTGAAAAAAAATCAAAATTTTCAATTTAAACTATCCACCCATACTACCCTCTACTCGGTATTCGTCAAATATTCGTCTCTTGAGAATTTGCTATCACCGCATGTGTAGCGCCGGATTAAGATTGATTATTTATTTCTACTGATTGATAATGCGATGTAAAGGGAAACAATAATTTACTGTACTTTCAATCCAGTGATACTGTTCAGAGACAATGAGATGATAAAGTTACGATCATGAAGAAATTATGGAATGAAAATGACCGAAAAAACCAAAGTAGGCCTACTATTTTTAATTGGTTATTTTATGACGCTTTTTCAACTGCTGTGGTTATCTAGCGTCTGAAGGAGATCAAAGTAATAGGCTAATGCCAGCGAAATGAGTCCAGGATCCAGTTCCGAAAGTTACCCAGCATTTGTTCTTATTGGATTTAGAGGATACACCGGGGAAAACCTCAACCAGGTAGAGCCCGATCGCAAACTCGTGACACCATGCGCGAACTTCTTTCAGATGCTTGGGAGTGGGGGGAGTTCTGTGTGTGCGGGCGACTGCTTACTCATATAGCGTACTGTTCAAACCCCCCTCCCCCAGCAAGACTCTTGGGCTAGTCCATATAATTGGATGCCAATTCGTCTTTCGCGCAGGTGCCACGAGTTTGCGATCGGGCTCTAACGTGTCTCAATCAAGATATGAACCTACGCTCCCTCATTTCACGGTCAGACATGCTAACCGTTACTCTATAGCGTTAAAAGAAAGTCTGGCCCACTAGCCCCATTATGGATGTAGATTGATAATGATAATTGTTCCCAACCTTGGGAGATTTTGAGGGCTTTAGGAAGGAATATGTTTAATGAATTTGACTTGTTCCGCGTTTCCTGAATGTTAACTCTCGTGGGCTCGATATTTTACTACTTTTTTCACGTTTATTTTTCTAGTTTTTGCCACAACCTTTACTATTTTCATTTTCTCGCAGCACACCAGCGGATCATTCGCGGCACACCGTTTGAAAATGGCTGCTGTAAACGATTACAGTGGTTTTAATCGTATTTATGGTGAAACAGTAGTTTAACACAGCATAAAGATAAAGTATTCCTCTTAGACTTGTTCTCCAGCGTGCAAAACCAGAACTCTGTCTAGAGCTCCTTTGATACCACTCGCTCTGTAATTTAATTTTTTTAGTTGGTTATTTAACGACGCTATATCAACTACGAGGTTATTTAGCGTCGATAAGATTGGTGATGGCGAGATGGTATTTGGCGAAATAAGGCCGAGGATTCGCCATAGATTACCTGGCATTCACCTTATGATTGGGGAGAACCTCGGAAAAAATCCAACCAGGTAATCAGCTCGATGGAATCGAACCCGCGCCGGAGCGCAACTTCAGACCGGCAGGCAAGCACCTTAACCGACTGAGCCACGCCGGTGGCCTTCTGTAATTTAATAAAATATGTAAAGTCAGATAATTCATAACAAAACCAAGCGAAAGTCATTAACCACTTTTGGCTAGAAATGGTGGTTTAGATCTTTCTAGACTCTGTAATACATGTAGTGTGTCAGCGTAAAGAATTCACTTTCTGCGGCAGAGAAATTTGTGAAGGTGAATTTATTACATCCGATGGTTGGAAAGTAGAAGAATACAATGATTAGCAGAGTAGACCTATATTAGTTGTGTACGAGCAATGGCAAATTTTGACTCACGACACTTTATTAATCAGTTTTCATAAATGAATACATTAAAATTAGTATCATATTTGTAATTGCACTGTCTGGTATGTACAATATACACACTTGAGAGCCAGCTTTTGATACCATATGTAGCCTATAAACTGCTGGTCTAACACTGTACCTGGATTTAGTATCATCTTGTATACGGAACTTTAAGCAAGGGTTCACGTTAACACAGAAATTAAAAGTTGTTGCTCTTTCTTTGCCAGGATGTTTTCATAGAAGTAGCGGAGCTGATGTGAAAGTTCTTGAACTTGGCTCGTCTCAAGGTGAGACGAACGACCAATTAAACGGTTCTTTCCTCTATTGTTCTCTGACATTGTAGATGTGTTGATAAACCTGTAAAAATGCCAGGTAGGCTACTAACACATCACGTCAGAGGTGAAAATCTTTCTCCTTAGAAAATATGAATGTGATCTACAATTTCGAATAAGTTATTGTTTTTACAATTTTCGCATGAAGTTTAAAATAATCTTATATTTCTGCAGTAAAGTAATTATACTTTATATACGCACTTAACGGACGAACTGATTCGTATATTCGATTAACAGTAAAGTCTGTCAATCACTTTAGAAGAAAAGGTTGTACACAAATTGATGGCGGAAAGTCGGCATGCCAAGATGTGTATGAAGGATGCTGAAGACGTGTACTTCTATAAAATTTCAAAAAAGATTTTTATATCATCACAATATATTGCATTGAGGACGTAAAAAAGTAAAAACTCTTCTTCCTCTGTCCCGACATTAATTTCATTTCATTTTATTTATTGTATTCTATAGCTCTTACATCAGCATTGTAGCTTTGAGATGTGAAAAACAAAATAAATTTACACAAAAATGTAATAATCATGTAACACTTCTTTATGCTAATAGTAAGTAAATGAATTAAATTTGCAATTCATATTTAAATTTAGAATTCATTTACAATTTAAAAATTATTTTCAATTCTTCTGCTGAGTAGAAGATATGAATATAGATAATTCTTTTTAAATTCTCTTCTAAACTTAATCACTTGGCCCTTCAAAGCTTTAAGATAATTAGGCCGTGCACTGAAGACTATGGGTGCTATGCATAGACATTTCGCTAGCCTGCGCTACGAGCGTGCTAAACTAGCCCCGGCTATCGACTGATTACTTGTACAGGATTCATAGCATATCATATCGCTAACACTGGTTTACGAATACGGTACGAAAAACGTTAGTTCGCTGATCATCCACCGGAAGCCCGCGCTAAGAATGTCTATGGATATGGCCCTTAAATAGGCCTACTTACTGACATCCTTTTTTGTGACTGCTGGACTAGCAGAGGATAGATGCAGATCTGAATTGTGTCTTGTATTAAAATTATGAATGTTTTGACTATAAACTGAATGTATCTTGATTTTTAAGGCAAACCATAATCAGAGAAAGAGCATACTCACAAGATAAGATCAATATTCTAAATTTTGGTGAACCTTCTTACATGTAATTTTATACACTTCTGTCATTCTTAGGGCTTCCTTTTGTTCTGCTTTAGATGAGATAAGCCAGAATATTAATCTATATTTATTATAGAATGAAAGTACGCAAAGGTATCATTTTAATGGTAGTTTTGTCTCCAATACAATATAAGATTTTAATGTGTAACAGCCAAGGCCCAGTTTAGATACAATACGAGTATAACCTACATGTGTTTCGAATTCAAGTGATCATCTAATTCCAAAGTGAGGAATTTTGTGCGTATAGATTCTTTGAGATAAATTACATTTAATATAATATCGTACGAAAACTCAGCATTATCTAATACATTTGATTACACTGATTTTATCAACATTATTTATTATTCATTAGCCTATTTTTTTATTTAACGATGCTCGCAACTGCCGAGCTTATATCAGCGTCGCTGGTGTACCGGAATTTTGTCCCGTAATTCTTTCACATGCCAGTAAATCTACTGACATGAGTCTGTCACATTTAAACATAGTTAAATGCCACGACCTGGGCCGGAATCGAACCCACAAGCTGGGGCATAGAAGGTTAGCACTCTACCGATTGAGCCGACATTATCAAAATGAAGTGCTAGTTTATTTACACGAAACCATTCATTCATTAGATTCAGCACTGTATTGGAAATGTTTGTAAAGTGATTGTATTTTTTACTTAAGGTAATCGCATAATCACACTTGCAATACCTGCAAATAAGATTACCTAGGATAAATTATTTATGATTGGGGCTAAACAATTTATATAAACTATAAACTATAATGGATCTAAAATGATCCCTTGAGAACTCTAAATTCGGGCAAGTAACCTTGTTATTATTTGATACATTTATTTCTACTTTTCGTTTCTACTTTCTAAGTAAGATGTAACCCAATCTAAGATATCATCTTTAATACCAGAAAACTTTAATTTGTTTATTAATATATTATCTACACAGTCAAATATTTTAGCCAAGTTACAGAATATTCATCCAAAATATAATTTCGAATTTAAAGAATTCAATATATTATCTACGAATCTAAAAACTTCATTCTCTGTCCATTTTTGTTTCCTAAATCCAGAACTGTTTTAAAATTAATATATTGTTGGATTCCAAGTAATAATACGTATAAATAGCTTAAAGGAGCAGAACTTATTTCAGAACAGGTATTTCATAATATGTAGGGGAGACCCGGGCAAAGAGAATAATGCATATTTCTCAGAAACGCCAACAGGTAGCGCTTTATGCTATGTTGGGGAAGAATCCCAATCAGATTTTGCTGCTGGAACTGACTTGTCGTCATTCTAGCTAGTGAGAGAAGAAGTCAGCGTGTGTTTGAAGAAAATTGACTGTTTTCTTAAAATATTTCAAGGTAAGAGAAACAAATGTACAACACACAAAATACTGTAGAAACTTTTTGTTATGTGATAGTAATATATAGGCGATACGATTACTTCTAAAGTGCCGTACTTACGAAGAAGATTATTGACGTTTATGTTTGTATAACCTTAAATGAAAAACGAAATGGCGTCTGCGGGCAAAGTGAATAGGGCAAAGTGGATAACTTATCCGCTTTGCCTTGCCACCTTTATTTGACTATATAAGTGTTATCTGTATTTTTGTATGTATTTGTCTATTGTAATAAAACGTGTTAGATCATTTTACATAGTGGAGGCATTAAGTCACACTAATTAAATTATAAATCAGTAACACTGATCTCAATTTTTACTTAAAACGGTCGTAATGTGTTTTCAGATGGTTTAATATTTCAAGAGGAAGACGGAACAAGCCAAATGGTCTGAAGAAGCCATGAAGAAAGCACTTGATGAAATAAAATCTTCCAATCGTTGGTTCTGCTATCTGGCCATACAACAACCATAATGTGTTTGTTGATGAAGATTTTGCTCTAGATCAACTTACAGATCGACCACTTGAGATAGAAATCAGCGAAACGACAGCTAGCTCAGATTTAACAAATTCTGCGGTACCAGCTTCTTCAGTGGCTGAAGAAACAGTTAATGCTCCCTCAGAATCAACCACCTCTGTGATGTCGTTATCTTCAGAAATTGAAGGAATATTCAATACATCAATTACACTTAGATTTTCAGTTCCGGTTACACCAAAACCCTCAACATCGTCAGCAAGAGAATCCAAGTCAGTTCTTTTGATTTAGACCAGTGCCAAAAGTGGATGCTCGAAAGATACGAAGTAAACGAAGAAAATGTCAGCGCTCTGAAGTTCTTACATCTATACCGATTAAAAACGTTGAAAGAGAAGTAACGTATGGGCAGAAGCAAAAGCAGAAGAAATCCAAATCTTCAGTGCTAGTGAAACGTCGACTTGTTCAAATTTGTATTTTGATCTAATCTAACGTACTGTAACGGGCTGTAAATAACATATCCTATCGTCTAATGTAACTCATTAACAACGTGTTTATGTGTACCCGGGCAAAGCGAATAATTAACTATATTTTCTTTCTCAAATCATATCACTGTCCGTAGGTACGAGAAACGAATTGCTGTTTTTTATATATGTGGACAACATGTGTCACAACCAATGTCATGAAGATTTTATTTCGGGAGCACCAAAATATAGCCTGTGGTATTGTTTGTTCTCAGCTTATCTGCTTTGCCCGGGTTTCCCCTAGAGGAATTTCTTTCCAAATTACTTATGCCATAGGTACTACACAATTTCTACTCCTGTATTGGGAATAAATTTGACACTTGGAAATTCTATTAAACAGCCAATTACAGTATCTCCTCCACAATTTTAATATTTATGCTATCAAGGATATTTACATAAATATTGTCAGAAGTATGTGCAATAGAAGTTAGATCCTCTACTTTTTGATAATTTATAATAATAGATGAATTATTTGCAACTGTTAGATATCGATCGGTTTTATTTTTAGCAGTATCCCAAATAGTTTTAATTTTATCACCTGAATTTTGTATCTTTCTTTTGAACTGCATTCTTTTAGCCTCCTTTATAATTTTTACTATAATTTTACATTAGTAGGGGAGAGTCGGGTAGTATCGGACAGTGCGTTTTTTTCATCTACCACCATATGGTAGGACCTGAATGACATAGTTACGTTTCTCTATGCGACATCACAGAAACGTAACCATGTGAATCAGGTACTATCATCGTGTTGTTGATGAAAGAAACTCACTGTCCGATATTACCCGATGTCCGATACTACCCGACTCTCCCCTACTTGTAAAGATAATGATAATGATAGCCAGAAGATCCCTATTGGACATTGGGCATTGAAGCTGGGTTGCTCCGTTGATCTCCCGTGGTGAGTCGTGAAGGAAGTATTTATAGTACTCGTAGTTCAAAATATGAGCATCATTACTGTTCTTTAGCTACCGGAGTAGATCAGGCGATAGCGCGTTTGCTTTCTGATCCGGAGTTGCGCTCGGGCATAGGTTCGATTCCCGCTTGGGCTTATTACCTGGTTGGGTTTTTTCCGAGGTTTTCCCCAATTGTAAGGCGAATGTCGGGTAATCTATGGCGATTCCTCGGCCTCATCTCACCAGTTCCATCGACACTAACTAATCTCGTAGTTGATACAGCGTCGTTAAATAACAAAATGAATATTGTTTTTATTCGTTAGGTACAAGTTCTTTTATTAATACAAGGGATTTTAGTTCTCTGTGATATTAACAAAATGTTTTCACTTTTAGACTCTTTCAAAACCTCGAATAAAATTTTTCATTGAAATAATTCATACTGTAATAGTAGATTTATCTCCCTTTTTGTATATTGATTTTACTATTTTGTACCTATTTTTTTAGTCTCTTTATACGACCCCATTATACCATATTATAAGGAAAAATATCATCTAACGTCGATCGAAGTTATTGGATTATTGATTGGGGCTAGAGGGACCGTCACAAAAAGATTCGTGCATTTTTGCAAGCAGTTTGGTCTAGGACAAACTCTTGTCACTGAAGTATCTCTAGGCCTATCTGCAGTGAAGGGATCTACAAAAATCCTAAGAAACCATCTCTGCACTTAAATATATTGATCTCTTTCCCATGGCGACCTGCTCACTTAAATTGGGTAACTAGTGCTAAATAGACGACCTGTGATCACCTGATAGCAAATAGATACTAGGAAATTTTAAGTTTCTTCTGGAATTAATGATGTTCTGTTTAGTCGTCTTCAATTATTTATAATTGTGTCATTTCTTTTTGTTTTCCTTCTCTATTGTTTTCTTTTTTCCATTATATTATTTACCTACCATTTATTAAAAAAAAACAACAATTTTATGGTAAGCTTTGTCTTGTAGGCAGCCTTCACTTGGAGGAAGCTGAATAAAATTTATTCAAAATAAATACTCGTAGTTAAAATTTTGCTATTAATGTTAATGATGCCATTTACATTTTCTTATGGTTCATTTTGTAGACATGAATTAAGTTATTGATGGATTTAGCATTTATAATATTTATTTAGTTTATATTTTTTGTTTCGAATTTCTGTCACATTGCAGACGCTTTGTATTTGTATAATAATTATCATGATGAGACTGGCCTTTAATTAGAGGTTCTGTTAAATTTGAATTCAATCTACTTTCACATACAAAAATATTTTTAATATCTGTGCTACTTCCAGCTTAAGTCTTGTACTACCTGAACTAACACGAACAATTGCGAAATGTAAAGAAAAGTTGTTTGAAAAGTAACACTTAAAAAATTTGGGCATCATATTCACTATGGGAATAAAAACCGGCCATTAAAATTATGCGTCATTGTTACCTTTGCCCGAAGATACATCTCTCGACTCAACGACTGTGACCAGTAAGTGAAAGGGACGTTATTCAAATGTTTCTTCACTGAAGACTCGGACCGGTTTCCTGACTACGCAACTGCATATACTGTATATATGCCACGAGGAACTTGATATGCAAGAGGCCTCCTCTCTGCTCCAAGTCTTGATATCAATAAAGTTACTGTGGTCAGTGGGTTCGGCTACTCAACTATCTAGCACTGCGTCCGCGTACATCAGTCTTGGTCGTGAAGGAAGTTAATTTATAAACGGCATTCATTCAATGAGATTTTACAGTTTTCTCCCCACGACAATCGTAAAGCTTTCACTCTCTATATTCGCTTTCTAGATAAGTATTACCCTTATTAGGGGACCCCGCAGTTCATCACTGCTGCAACAGAAGCAGGCCGCTGTCAGTACAGCAATGTGCATGAGGCTAATCAATTTCTCTGCTGTCCATTCCGTTTCACCTCGTGTTTCTTTTATCAGCTGTTTAACGATGCTTTGTCAAATATGACGTTATTCAGCGTCGCTAGTCGGTAAAATCGCTGATGAGGTGGAATTTCGCGAAATGAGTCCGACGATTCGTCTAATTCATCGGTCATCAGCATAGAGCACCCAGGGGCTAGCGTCTTTTACCCGCGGAGAACACACTGCACCATGGTGCACTCGTAGCTGCTAGAGGGTATGCTCTCTACCTCTTCCTGCTGCACGACGGGGCACACGGGACTGCTCCGCTTACCCTTTACCCATTTCTGCGAGTGCTGACAACCACTGGTCTAATCGTTGGAAAAAATTCTGGAAAAATTCAAGTACCTATAGGTAGTCGGCCCACGCGAGATTCGCTTGAATTGGAATTTCGCAATTCCAGATCACGAGTTAAGGCTGGTCCACAATAAACCAGGAACGGAAACAGCAATGAGAACAAGAACGGAAACATTGTTAAAATAAATGTATTTTAACAATATTTCCGTTCTCGTTGTCGTTTATGTTCCCGATTTATTGTGGACCAGCGTTTACACTCGTTAACCCGAAAAAGCCCGGTGATCTCATTATGTTAAATACTATTGCAGTCCTTTCAGTTTTGTTTGACACAGCATATGCGTCCCGTGTATTAACGACTCAGTTATACAGAGAATGTATTAGAATATTGATTTGCTTTTCTTTTCTTGTTAGGATGGAAGGAGGGAACATCCCATGCACTGCGACCTAAGGTTTATTGTACACTCCCATATATAGGATGAGTTGCGTGCCCTCTACGCGCACCGACCTAACCACTTGACTCGGTCCCTACAGCCAACAGAGTCCATGTATCATTCCTGCTTCGGCAACCCCCCAAGGCTCCCTTAACGGTCCGAGGGGGAAGTCCTCCCCCAAGAAGGTCTGCCCCGGGTTCCGTTGCAGAAGCTATCCATCTTCATATGAATACAATCCACGGAGGCCGGTCGAGAGAGCCAGCAGCTTCGGAGGGCCGACTGTAGAGCGATCTGAAAACCAGAAGAAGTAACGGGATGATGAATGAAAGGATAATAGGGGAGGAAAAAAAGTGGCGAAGTTGAGTGGGGTTCCAATCGCCTGATAAAGTTACCTAATATTCATTCGTAGGAGTGAGGGAAAAAATACCGAAAAAACCTCACTCAAGCAACTCGTCCCGAACCCGGGCCCGCTGGGTTCGGAGTTAGACTCGCTAACCCCTTAGCCACAACGGTGGACTTGTTTTGCTTTACTATTTTTTTTAATAAGCTTATCAATTCTGCTGTAACATGTTAATGAAGGCCATCTACATTTTTCAGGACAGTATTACATTATTATCGTTTTATTTAATTTAAATAATACAGTTAAAATTGATTCAATTTTGGAAAACATAACAGAAATATAATTACTCATATTCATTTAATATTAAACCCAAAATCTAATCTAGCCATCATCCCATTGACGATTTTGTAGAGGTCCGCGAAAATATTGATTTATGGAAAGGTTATCCGCAGTGCTAATATGTTTGAGGACCACCGACCTATATTATTACTATTATTGTTATTGTTATTATTATTATTATTATTATTATTATTATTATTATTATTATTATTATTATTTAGACGAGTGATTCTATTGTGGAAAAACAGCTTACAGACTGAAAAGGCCCGTATTCAAACCTGAGCTGCAACTTAATAGAACGGCACCGGATTTGCTCAGTATCATATTAAATTGCATAGCGCGTCTAAGCTGATCCAGAATGTAGTGCCGACCATAGCCCAGAAAGAAAGGAGGCTCTACTTTTCCATTTCATATGCGTCTCAATAACCTATTTAAAGACGCTTTAATTTTATACCTACTATTATTTTATTATTACATTACTATCATCATAATTTTATTATCAATACCAAAATCACTATTACAACGCTTTTCATCAGTTTATATCAGAACATTATTACCACCGTTACAACGTACCAACATAATCATCATTACGACAATATATCTACAGAGCGATTCAGGAGGAGTAGTAAATATTTTAGCGGTGGTGGTAATATGGACTATTATAAATAAAGAAGTTGATATAAATATCTGTTCCATTTTCAGTGGGTGTGGAGATACAACTGTTTGAATGTTACACATAACAAGCTTAGAAAAGCTACAAAGGACGACAAATAACTACGTACTATTGACTACATACAAATTAATACGTGTCGCTCTTCTAAGATTATCTGAGGGCAGCGTTATTCATAATGGGAGTAGAGAAACAGCTGTTTTTAGTTTCCTCGGCTAGAAGAATGGGCATGTTCTTCCAGCATGACGGAGACCCAGTACATTTTAGTCGTCAGCTGACACATGATGTAAATATCACATTCTCCGGACGATGGTCGACCTGGTTTGCAAGTTGGTATAGCGCTGGCCTTCTATGCCCAAGGTTGCGGGTTCGATCCCGAGCCAGGTCGATGGCATTTAAGTGTGCTTAAATGCGACAGGCTCATATCAGTAGATTTACTGGCATGTAAAAGAACTCATGCGGGACAAAATTCCGGCACATCCGTGACGCTGATATAACCTCTGCAGTTGCGAGCGTCGTTAAATAAAACATAACATTTTAACGATGGATCGGTCGCCGTGGTCACGTTCATTGGCCACCAAGGTCCCCAGATCTTACTATTGTCGATTTTTGTCTGTGGAGGTCGATGAAAGTCTAAGTGTACAAGAACAAAGTGAACACAAGGAACAAATTGGTCGCTCACATTATAAATACTGCTGCCCTCATAAAAGAACAAGATGACCTCAGAAGGGCAACATTTACTGTTGTCAACAGAGCGGAAAAGTACATTGAACTGTTCCATGCAAATAATCAATAAGTATAATCATTTAGCCATTTATATTTCCTTCTTAGCACTTGTAGCGGTTGTTATGAGTAACATTCAAACAGCTGTAACTTCTCATCCATTGAAAATTGGACACATGTTCATATGAACTTTTTTACTTACAATACTCTATGCTACACCCCTTACAATATTTACTATTCCTCCAGAATCACTTTGTATATCAATTCATCATAATCAGCATTGCCAATACTGATAATCCGCTATCATAACTGGTCATTGCTATCTATTTTAATAAGTCCTACCAGTACTATTGCTTCACTTTGTCACCATTCAGTATTACAGTATATATTTATTTTTAGTGGGTTATTTTACGACGCTGTATCAACATCTCAGGTTATTTAGCGTCTGAATGAAATGAAGGTGATAATGCCGGTGAGGTCCAGCACCGATAGTTACCCAGCATTTGCTCATATTGGGTTGAGGGAAAACCCAGGAAAAACCTCAACCAAGTAACTTTCCCCGACCGGAATTCGAACCCGGGCCACCTGATTTCGCGGTAAGACTGACTAACCGTTACTCCACGGGTGTTGACAGTATTACAATAAAATCAACCATTATCTTCCTGATCTTTGTCACGATCACATTCAATTTCATGATCGCCAGTATCGTTACTTTCACAATTACCATAACACAAGCATCATAATCATATTCATCAATAACAGTAACAACAGAGATGCACTAGACCAGTCATGCCAGAAATCAGACTCTAATGTGCAGTTTTGTGCGCGGATCGCCGGTCTGTGCAGACTGCATCATTCGAGCGTTGCTATTACCCTTTCTTAGCTGGAGGGGTGTACAAGAATCTATTCTGCGCTTCTAGGGTTGGATTAAATAGGCATTTGGACATTATGAACACACTTAGCAGAAGGAAAAAAACACGGTTATTATCAGTGTCTATACTTGACAATTTTAATACAAGAAATTTTAGGCTTACTCAGTTATACTTCACAAAGTAGTGGTTTGTAAAGCATAATTTATTAATATGATTTTTATATAGTATTTGGAGAAAAAATATTGCAGTAATTTCGAAACAACAAAAAACGAATAAGTATTTCATTTTACGTAGTAGGTACTAATTATTTTAAAGTAATAGACCCTACTCTTTGATTGTTCGTCGAGCATTATTATTTACGGGGACCATTGGTACAAATGTTGAAGAAAATATTATAGTCCCAATTAATTACATGCAGTAGGACATTGTGAACTTTTTATATTGAAATAATTTCCTTGCTGTATGTCAATATAAATTAACATTAATATTAATAAATGATATAAATTAAGCTTAGAATTTAAATTCACATATAGTTTATTTGGAAAACGTTGAGAGCAAGTATCGACAAGTTGGGAGCGTTACTGAAAGAATTTAAAAGTTCACAAGCTGGGAAGCGACGATATTCTATTTATGTCAGGTGTAAAGGTTTATTAATGTAAGTAGGCCTATATTAACATAATATAGTGACGTGAGATGGAAAATTTGCCATTATATATTTTTCCAGAAAATTTTTCCGCCTTGCAAATAGTTGCTTTCTTCGCTCCTTACAACCTCACTATATTCTCATCATCTACCAGTTTATGAAATGAAAGTCGTAAGTCGTTTAATCTTTGATGGCTGTGTTAGTACAGACTCCAAAACATTGTTAAGTTCATTTTTCCGTGAGAGTACTGATTAAGAAATAAGCGCTGGCAATATAATATTTTGAGAACTTTATTAATCTGATCTAAACTATCACAAGACTATTACCTCGACATGGACTGATGAAAGCCTTTCATTTTAAAATAATTATTGTTGGCTGAGGAAAACATTATAACAATTATGTTATATGATTCGTAATTTCTCTTCTTCGTTATCTGTGAACTCCTCACTTTATTTATCATAACTCATTCACAGACACAGCCAAATCAGCCCCGTACTGAAACTGCGTTACTGATATGCTGTTGCAGGTCTGTTTAGCCCTGTCGCGTTCCCCTCCAAGGCGATTCACTCCCTCCAAGTAGGGGAATAGAAAGTGCACATCGCACAGAGACTACTGCACAATGTGCGCGACTGCACAATGTGCAGGGTTTTGGCATGCCTGCACTAGACAATGGAGTTATTCTACGAAGAACAATGAATCTGCTGGTTTCGTAGGCGCATAACTTAATACTGAGTCGATACTGCAAGCTGTATAAACAATTTTTTCTTTAACCTCCTCTTGTAGGACATACACACCAATGACTGAAGGGGAGGAGACAATTCTATGGACATACATACTAGACTTCGACACATTTGTAGGCCTCCTCTGGCATGGGATCAACAGGGCGTAGTGGCCTCCAAAGAGACACACACAGGACAGAATATTAACGAAGGAAAGACATCCATGCCCTAGTCGGGATTCGAACCTAGGGACCTTCGGAGCGCATCTTAGACCGCATAGTTACCCTGCCCGGCGACTTATGCACAATAAAAAACGAAAATTAAGATGTATTATTTTCAGTCATTCTGTAAGGTAAGACATTGGAATTTCCAACCGGAACCGCAATCAATTTAATAGCGGGTGCAGCGATTTATCATACCCATTCAACTGTCAATTTATTTTTATTGACGTGGTTTGGGTTCACGTACTTGCCCAGCTTGGCAAGGACAACTCGTTCGCACAAAATTATACTGTTACAGAGTCCTTCACGTAATGCAAACCTGGTCCACAAACAAGGAAATCGCCCTGACGAAACCGAATTGTGATCAACGTCTACACAGTGATTAGATTAGATGAAAGAAAGTTCCTCACCACACGAGCTTTATTACAGGCGTAACCAGTCAGATAACACAAAACGGCTATTGGGAATATTTTCTCTAACAAAAGAACTGTGGTGGGCTTACGTTGAAACATTATGCCTACCTCTGCACACATTGTTAGCTATTTATAATAGAATGACGTCCTGCGCTGTGGAATAAAGGTTAGCACGTCTGACCGTGCAACGAACTGTCCCGGGGTTCAAATTGTGGTTAGAGAAAGTTACCTAGTTGAAGTTTTTCCTAGGTTTTCTCTCAATAGAATGAAGCAGAATTGCTGAGTAACTTTCGGTGTTGGTCCTCGGATTTATTTCGCCAACATAATTACACTTCTTTTCTTTCATTATCATCTCAGTTTCTTTCCTAGATTTCGGGCTTGCTCCGATGTAGTGGGCCGCCGCTGAACTTGGACCCAGTGGATATGTGGTCATTCGTTGTTGGTAGTAGTGCTATGCATCGTAGACTCTCCACTGGGCTCATGGTAACTTGTGGGATCGAGATTGAGGGATCGAGAGACCTACGTGGAAAGATAAAGGAAGGGAAGTTCGGAGGTGACGCGCAGGAGGATCTGTAGCGCGGAGGGGGGGGGGCTTTAGGACATTTCCGGTCCGTCATGCCCTCCCATGAAGGGGGACTAATACATGTAAATAGATAGTAGACAGATAAAAACATGGATCATTCGAAACATAGTGCCAATACTTTAATTAAAATCAAGAACAATTCTTAAAAGTAATATCCAGGATCACGTACTCGTCGCCATACCTCTGGAAGGCGACGGTTTGTCGTTTACAGCGTCACTTTGCTTTATGCTTCTAATTGATTGCTTCACAGCTGATATAATGATATGTCTCAGTGGTTCTTTCATCTTAAGGGAAGGGTTGTAGTCCCAGGGATTCATATTTGGAGAATACGGAGTCTGCTTTAGAATTTTCCAGTTCTATCTCTTTAGTAAATTAACCACTTCGGAGCCACTTGACAACGAGTACCTTAATGAAAAATGGGATTAGAATTCAAGAACTTTTGGCGCTTTGGCGCATTGTTGGTCGTAATTAGTGTAAAAAAAAAAAGTGACAGTGTGCTTAAAATGGTTGAGAGGGAACTCCTCGGAAAAACTCCAACTAGGTAACTTTTCTTGAACTGGATTTGAAGGTCACATATGCTAACCGTTACTTCACAGCGATGGACGAAAAGTCTATTTACTTGAATGTGAACGTCAAATTATTATTTCACGACGCACGTTAAAGAAAAGTTGTGAGTGTGAATTACGACAGTTTTATGGTTCATACATACAATACGTTAGTAATTGCTGGTGTTACCTTCCAAATTAGTGTTGATCTCTTACTTTCCCCGAAAACATTTTCCTTTTCACCTGTTACTGCAGATGACACACGCCAAGCTGTCGTGTCCAACGCCTCACGCCATGCGTTGGGTAGCCGGCCTGTCTCGCGCCGGTGAGCGTGACAGTTAAGATGCAAGTGCAGATGTAGGCCATTGGATTGGAGGACACTCTGCAACCCAACTTATAAGGCTGGAGTATTTATTATATAAAAAATAAGCTTTTAAGAAGAGCACAAATTTTAGCAGAATACGAATCTTGAACACAGATACATGATTATTTACCTGGATGTGTGAAGAGCATTGAATAATAAAATATGTTAAGGAGATGACTCATTACAAAATTATGAAATTTTATTGATTTCCTGCGTAAATACATTTCAGCATTTATCCCAATATTTTTAGCTGGTCCTTTTTCTGTGTATCAAATACTTCTTTCTCCCTCTTTTCACGTTTCATCCACTCTCGTATTTATTTCTTCCCCTTGTCATGTCACGGCAAAGCTTGCCAAGCAAAATCTCATTCATCAACAAGGGCTTTAAGTCTGGATTAGATTATGAAAACAAAGCACTTGACAGCATAAATCGTTTGTCCTTCCTGTGGGTTAATATTTACGTACGACAGAATCACGTTGACGAGATTGTTCACGACAAATATTCTTCAGTACCGTACGGTAATTGCCTTGGCTTTACGAGGGCTGGCGGCTCCGTACACTTAGCCAAGTTTTGGCCCATTGTGCGCGCTATATATGCGATGATTAATTAAGCCCGACATGTGGCCTGAGTGACATTCATGAATCCGGCGCTAACAGGTGGGACATCCTGTTTCAGTCTCTGATATAGCCAGGTTCCATCCGCACACGAGTAGCCTGATAAGCCCCAGGGGCTTAATAAACTGACGTCAGAAGACATCACTCTTTTTCACTGAAGAACGTCAATGTCGAATGTACATAGCTAAATATACTTCGGAACTTGACGGTGTTGAAGATAATGCAAATACAGGTAGAACTTATGCGCCATCTGTGGCTATTGGTATTCCAGTATTCCATCCAAGCAGCCAGAGTTCGATCCCCGGCTAGGTAGTAGGCCTAATGAAATTTGTGTAGTGTAGATCAGTCATGGGGAAAAGTGCCTCATTGTGTTCCCTCCCCTTCCATCCATTACCACGACTTGCCTACCTTTACTAAGCAAGCACCATTATGATGTCTTTCATAACAATTGAGTTGTGGAGTCATGTCTCTTGGTAGAACAAAGAAATATGTTTTCAAACTCGAATGGGAACTAAAGTACTTTTCTGTCGCTCATAATGACAAGGTATTTTGTTTGTTTAATGTGCGATGACATTTTAACACTGTTCACGCAAAGGATTACAGTGAACTATGTTTTCCAGGTGTATTGCAATTGTTATTTCATTTTATTTTTGACGTTGTGGTTGTCATATAGATAGTTGTCTGTCTCATTATATATGTGTACTATTTTTTTTACAAAATATTTGTGATTTTAAGATATTCCGAAAGACGTATATTTAAAAGTATACTTTTTATTTTCCTTCTGTATACGCCCAAACCGTCTCAGAAAGAGTTAAAGAAAACTAGACATGAGCCCGTTTCAGTTTGTTTAGGAACAAACGTAATTCGAGTCAGTTATCTTATCTCGAAGCACATAGCCGAACATTTGAAATGTTTCTCGAAAGGAGAATTCATTAGAGAATGTTTGATGATTGTCTCCGAGCATCTTTGTTCGAAAAAAAAAAACTGAACTATTTAAATCAATAAGGGCCATATTCATAGACATTCTTAGCGCAAGCTTCCGGTGGATGATCTGCGAACTAAAGTTTTTCGTATTCATAAACCAGTGTTGGCAATATGATATGATATGAATCCTGTACAAGTAATAAGTCGATAGCCGGGGGTAATTTAGCACGCTCGTAGCGCGGGCTAGCGAAATGTCTATGAATAGCAGCCTTAATCTCTCTCGGCGAACTATCACAGACAAAATTACGGACGTTGAAGATCAGCAAAAAGTAAAATTGAGAGAGTTGATATGGTACTCTTTAGCTATCGACAAAAAGATACAAAAGACACTGCGCAATTAGCCATTTTTCTATGGGGTGTGGATCCTAAACTCAATATATTTGGAGATTTTCTTGATTTTGTTTCTTTGAGAGACAAGGGGAAATGATATTTTCGAAGCTGTCTTTGAAGTTGTAACAAAATATTAATTATCCTGGAAAAAATTTATTTCTATAGCCACAGATAGCACCCCAGCAATGATAGGGAAACATAATGACTTCGTAGCTATATACGACGATTTCTAAACCCTATTAATGAATCATCAGATGAATTAGTTGCAATTCACTGCATAATACATGGAGAGGCATTATACTAAAGCACGATGTCTTGATAATGCCATGCAGATAGTCGTAAAATCGTAACAATGAGTATTAGTTTTATGTTTTGTAATAAAAGAGTATTATTTTTACGTTATGTAATAAAATAGTATTATTATCTGTAATGAAAAATGTATTATTTTAGTTGCATTTAGTTAAATATAATATATTTATGTGTAGTTGTGGAATACCTTATTGATTTGGATAATAATAGATCGAAATAGTTATAATCCGATCGCGTTCCGCCACTGGTGACGTCTTGTGTACAAACAGAAGTTCAAAGAAGGAAGTAAGCGTATCGCTGTTGTTGGAAAGTGGTGTGGGTTAATAAAACAAAAAGCGAGTTCCTCTCCTTTTCCCCATGCCTGGTGTAGATAAAGCGAACATTCCTGAGGGATTTTATCGGAGTACTTTCGTTTTTTCTTACCATTCATCCACAATCTGTACCTTCTCTTCATTTCATTTATCATAGCATAGTTAATAATAGTAGTTTGGAATGAAGTCATGGTGGTAGTACAGGTTTCCGACGCTGATATAAGAAGAGCTTGAGGCTCCGTGCCATTAGGTACTCGTTTGGGGATGGCACTTGACTTTATCAGGGCTGAATCAAGATGGCCCACCTGTCAGTATTGGATTCACGAATGCCACCCAGGTCACGTGTCGGACTTGGAAAATCATTTTATAGGCTTATAGGACGCATAATGATCCAAAGCATGTCTCAGTGCAAGTCTCTTTCCGGATCCAACTCTCGTAAAGCCAAGCCAAGGCAGGAGTCAAATCAGAAGGGAGAGAGTGTTAGACGGTTACAATACTTACAAGAAACCATACAGTGGTCAGACCTTCGGGTTCGAGTCCCGATCAGGCCTGGGATTTTTCATTAAAAAATGCATAGTGACATTTGTGACGGACAAGATCGCTGTTGGTTTTCTTCGCAGTTCTCCAGTTTCCCAACTTTAAACATCAACATCAATCGTCCAATGGTCATTCCGTCATCATTTCCCAATTGATATGTGAAGTAAGTAAATAATAATAATAATAATACTTTATTGCCAGAACAAAGATACATATTGCTTTTTATATAAAAACACTCTAGCACCTGCAGAAAGAGTGCTCAGGGGACATTCCACATAATGTTAAGCCATTTTATTAAATAACAGAGTAAAAAGTAAAAAAGGAAAGAAAAAAGAAGAAGAAAAACACAGATATCACAGTAATTGAACTTTAAATTTGCTCTCTAAACAGCAATTTTTTAATTGACTTTTTGAAATAAGGAGCATTAATAAATTGTATGTATGGGAATTTAGCTATTATCATGTTATAAATCCTTGGACCGAAGTTGCTACTATGATTATGCTACAGTTGTGGTACATTTAGGTTCTGTCAAGCATACGTATGTTGTCTGACCTTTCGGTTTTATATTTATTGTGAATATAAATTAAATATATTTCAGTTTTTATGTGCGAAATTTAATAATACATTGTTATAAATTTGATGAAAATCAAATACTTTAAATTCTGAATACAAGAGTTCTAAAGGATAATCAAGAGGTTTATTAAGACTTTTTTTAATAAAAAAAAAGCTAGCAGTGCATAACTGTGGATTCCCTGCCAATAATACACTCAGCTGAGTGCGCTCCTAGTATAACGGCAGTTGACATTGGATATACGTCAACGTATATATGCTTAACTTGGAGTCAGGCCACAAAGGGAAACATCGAAGGAGGAATGTTCGATCCGGTGGTGTTGTGGATTGAATTCGGCGTAGTTCATTGGTCAGAGCGCTTGGTACGTAGAACTAAGGATCCGGGTTCGATCGCCGGCGCCGGAGCGAATTTTTCTCCTAAAATATTAAGTGTCAATATTACAGATAAATTCTGTAGGACAAATTAATATATCTATAATATTATTAACACATATTTTTATTATTCTTTTCTGTAGCAGAGTTATTGGCATGAGGGAGGTACTATAAGCACTACCCCATCCTATAATGCCACATTGTAATATAGCTTGTAGCAATGGGAGTTAAATCAGTCGTAAAGTATGGACAGTCAAGTAATTTCGTAGGATGACAAAATAGTGAATAATTTTTCTTAATCTATTGCACATAAATAAATAAATAAATAAATAAATAAATACTTATTAAAATGCATGATCAAAAAGTAGAGGATCTAAATTCTATTTCAAATGCGTTTAACAACCCCCATGTAAGTATATTTGTAAACTTACATATTGAAATTGTGCAAGACATGACTGACGACGCACAATGATCCTTTTACGCTATCTGGCCATGCAAAATCCGATTCAATATTAAAATGATGTAGAAACATTTAAATAACAATTTGTACATATGTTAAGCATTTTCCTTATCCATATCGACATGATTCGAATTCAGTTTAGGTTTAATATTAACTCAATCATAGACATAAAGGTATTCTATAGGCAACAACACTGTAGGACTTCAGGTCTTCATCACTGAATGTATGAAATATACAGAGTGTTTCCGAGGTGGTGTTACAAGCTTTCAGGGATGATGGCGAAGGGCACATGTAGGCTATCAATTTGAGATAAGGAACCATGGTCCGGAAATGACTGAGTCGAAAGTTATAAGCAAAAATAGTTGTGTGAAAATGGAATTGTAATTTGGCATCACGTGCCCTCCTTCCCTTAACCTTTGGAACAGTCGTGGCGCTGTTGTAAAAGTTGTTTCTCCTGAGATTAAGAGTCCCTACAACCAATTAAAAAATTTACTTATCGGAGTACATCCGTTTTCAACACACTTCTTGAATAATATAAGACAGTATAACATCCTACTGGAGCAAGAGAAATACATAAAGTTAATTCTATGCCATCATTAATTTAAAGTTAAAACATAGGCTTGTCATTTAATTGGAAGTCTCCTTCTAGCTGAGAGTAAGAGTCCTCAGTTCTTACAAGTTTATTTTATTTCAGACGCTGATCAATTGTCCACTAGGTGTAAAAGGAATATCAGTCTTAAAAGTAGAGTTGACTGACCAAGTCCAGAAAGTATTGCATGATAATAACAGTTAAATTTATAGTTTTAAATACAACTTTCAAAATGATTCAGGAGCAAACGACTTACAACATATTTATAAGAAGCTATTGTTTACTAAGTAATTATAAAACTGAATTTAGATTTAAGTCAATAACATTTATTTCTAACAAGTGCAGCGAAGGGCAGGGGGTATGGCTAGTTCATTATAATTTAATTGTCAAAACTGCATTGGGGTTTCAATGTGTTGTTTTTACAGTGGTACCGATCGTGATATAGCGACCGATTAAAGAGCAGCATTAAATTTGCGTGGAAACTATATTCGCGGGTTCGAATCTCGCTTAGGATTGAGTGTTTAACGGTTGTCAATAATATATCCTTTGTTTCCTTAGATCAGCGGTTCAGCACAGTGCACCCTCGGGCTAGCTTCTCTTACCAGCGGATATGACATTGCACTAGCGTGCATCCGTGGCTGCTGGCGGGTATGCTTTCTACCTCTCCCTTCTACACAACAGTGCACTCGTTACACTTTACCCATTTCAGCGAGTGCTGACGACCACTGTCTTATAGGCTATCCTTAGAATCTTCGGTAGAGGACCGATGTCGTTCTGTCCTCACACCCGCGGAGTACCGCCAAATTACCATTTAACGGAAAAGTTCAAAAAGAAAAAATAATGAAATTCATACATACTTACGTACATACATACATACATACACACACACACATACATACATACATACATACATACATACATACATACATACATACATACATACATACATACATACATACATACATACATACATACATACATACATACATACATACATACATACATACATACATTTACGTACCATAGTTTTTAATATTTTTATGAACTTTCGTTTAAAGTTTCTTCCATTTAGAATCTGCAACTTGTAATATGAATAACGTAAACCATAAAAAGAAAACCTTTTTCAGAAACTTTCACAATCGCATTCATTGTCTTCCACCCGTGTCAACGATTAGGCCTAATTAGTTTTTATACTAGAACGAGCCATAGTACATATTAATAATAACATCGTTAGGAACAATGAAAAACACAGCCTTCATTAAGTGAATCACACATTTGTTTACATAATGAGTTAAGAATCATTCGGACTACAAAGATGAACAGTGACGCAATTCTCTGAGAGCATCACTCTCCACTGACTTTCTCACACGAAACATCTCCACATTTGGAGACGGGTGTTTACTTCTGTCGACACTGTGAAATCTGACGATATTAAAAAGTATAGTATGTCAGATGCATTTTCAATGCACAAGACTCTAGAAGAGGCCTGCAGAACTCGTAAGCAGGGGAAATATGACGTCAGCCTCACTCCACTTCTATCGGGGTTGATCGACTTCCACGTAGAGTTGTTTACATTCTCTCCCCTTGCAAGGTCCATCAGTGGTGGCACTGTAATTTTCAAAAAGGATTGTAATAAATTCTTTGTATTTATAATGCGTTATCTCGTTCAAGGTTTACAATTATGCTAGATTTCCTGTCAGTAGTTTCTTTGAGATTTCTTTGCACCTAATCTGCTTTAGATTTTCGAAAACTTTCCTCCTATCAACACCTACTGAAACATAAATTTATAGCATTTAAGTAATGAACCTAGAAAGTCACTACTAATTTCAATTCAAAATGAACACAAAGAATATTTAACAATATATTAATAAATAATCAATATACAGTTCTTAATAATGAACTTACCCGAAAGTTTGTGCATTCCATAATTCTTAATATGGGCTTTGTTGAAATGTGGTTTAATATTGAAGTGACGAGTAGAAATAAATTGGATGGGGCACAGTAAACAAGCAATTCTTTCATTTTCAACAACAAAATAATCATATTCCCATTTCGTTTGGAAGTAACATTTCTTCAAGGGTTTAGATTTTTCCATGTTCCAGTTCGCTTTAAACCGCAGTACGCGTATTGTGTATTTATTTATTTATTTACTTATTTATTTTTATTTATTTATTATTTATTTGGCTGGAGTGCGTTACAATGTTGAATGACAGCATTGATATCCGGTCATATAGCTATCACTCACTTATCAACGTACAAATTATGTATAGTTATATTACTAGTAAATCCAGTTAAGACCAGTAATGCAAGTTTTGTAAAAACAGGAATTAAAACTTTATTAATGCACGAAAAATCATAATAAATTCTTCAAATAAAGTAATTGGTTTGTTGCCTGCATGCAACATTTCGGACTTATTTCATTTTCGTAGAATACAGAGCACGAAAAGACAAGTTGGGGACTGATTATACTTAACTTATTTTATACAAAAAGTGGACTTAATCGGCTTTACTAGTAATGGGACGATATATACATATTTAGATCTTCTTACATTACATGCACATATACATTTTAAAATTTATTTTACATATCTTTTTACTTATTTATTTCCCTCTTCATTTTTCTCTTATTTTCTAAAGGTATGTTCCTAAGGACTTCATTATCTGTTCATTTGTAATTCTTGATAGCGTATTGTATACCTGCCGCCGCGAGAATAAATGCTGATACAGCCAAGCGTAACTAGAACATCATGACCGCAGTGATAGAAAAGGTAGGTGGGGTAAGAAGGGGTAGTAAGGCAGTCCCTCTGAGGAGCTTCAGTTCTGCAGGTCTGCTCTAGAAGTATAGAAGTTCTTAATAGTGGGAGGCATGCAGCATTCCTAAATCCTAAGCACTTTAGCTCAAATAGGCTTTTGTGCACTCGTGGTGGAATAAGTTGCGTGCTGGGCTAAGCCGGCTACACCTGAAGTGGCACCAACCACTCCCCTCAACCACCGTATTCGTTTACCTACCATAAATCCTGTGGTGGTCTGTCATAGCTCACATATATTTATGAGTCGTTCTATCCTCGTCAGGCAATCAAGAACCTTCATGAGACCATGAAAAAAATGGGCAACGAATCTATTACTCATCAATATACATTCTAGATTTCAAATTTTGTTGTTCATTTACACGTACGTATATTTGACTGGCAACGTAAGCCTTGGCATTAGCGGAGCTTCTTAACACCGGCAGGCATCGAGGACTTGTCTTTGGCGATGGTGTTTTCTTTCCTCGGCTCAACAACTGGGCGAGGGATGCTATTGAATGCAGCGGTATTAGCTGTCTATGTTGTTGCGGGTACTCGTGCTTGACTAACTTCATTAACTTGCCACTTAACGTTCTTCTAATTCACATAAATTCGCATAAAATATTCAAAATATATAAGTTCAAATAATTATATATTTATTTTACATTTAAAACATTAAAACCCAGTGGCGGTTCCTCTATATGAGCACAGGAGCACGTGAACACCTTAAAAATCAACAATAATCATACACATTATTGTATTAATATTATTACATCTATTACTTTCCAATGTGCAATGACGTTCCTACATTTTTCGTTTCGTTCGTGTGTCCTGTGTCTTTAAATTTCCATTGGACAGGTTGACAGCAGCTCGCACAATTTTTCTCTAGCAGGGTGAAATAGCCTGAGGCGAGAATAATTTCTGGTTTGTTACATTGGTTACAATAGCTCTGTTCGCACAGATCTTAACGTGCTAGTGACAGAGAGACAGAGATGCTCCATCTCCCTTGGATCTGGCATCCTGTTCCTTTCTCCCTCTTTCCTCGTTTTCTCTCTTTACTCTTTCTTTTCAAAATACCGTTACGCGCGGGAGCTGATTCTGATGTCTCTTGTTCAGCAAAGTAAGGAAAATACAAGCTGCAATGATGCGTATTGAAAGCTGAAATAGTAATACTTGAAGTTTGGAGACGGATGTATGTGAAATTGTGTGTTACATTAAAAGAGGATTAAAACATTCCTCCGCACCATGACAGAAGACCTATTAAGTACATTGGCTATATTGGTAGTGGAAAAAAACTTGTTAACGACATTAGAGACGTCAATAATAAAGTTATTGATAAGTTTGCATCTCTCAAAACTAGGTGCATGGAGTTTCTCTACAAATAAATCTAGATCTCCAACAACAGCAGTGAAGGTGAGTCCTATGAATTAATTTTACTGTACTCTTGTTTAATGGTTTCAATTTTGGTTTATATGTGTAGATTTGGTACATGCATGTTAGAACTCGTTTATCTCTGACGTGTGACTCAGCTATACGAGAATATATCAGTGTGTTCATTACTATTTTTTTTTTTTGTGAACACCAATCCAAGAAAGGCACGAGCCGCCACTGTTAAAACCTAAATTAAATAGTTAGGTTAATAATATTTTCCTACGAGTACTTTAAAGTCACATTATTAGAGTTCACACATTTTAATTTAAACATTCACTGAGAATTACTTCATCATCATCTGCCTGTCTAGTAATAGGCCTAGTGGCATGTTACGATCTCCTGCCAGCTTCGAATGATCGACCCACAAATCTTCTTCCTCTGGGCATGTACCAAAGCATCTGTTTTGGTATTTTGGAACGTTTCAGTCTATTAACGTGTTGTAACCAATTTTGTCTATAATCACGGAGATATTCAGCTATAGAATTACTTTATCGATCCTATGAAGTGTTTTATGTAGTGAGAGGATTTTAATGCGGGCTTAAGTTGCAGGGTAGTTTCAATATTTTACATTTCTCTCTTAACCTAAAAGAATTCATTATAAGGTAAACTACCCAAATAAGAGACACTTTTTTTAACTGCTAATAAATGAGGATGAGAATAGACATTCTTAATGTGAATTGGTGGAATACATACAGCATTTCGTTTATTTTTAGAATCGACATTACAAATTTTAGTCAGTTTTTATTATTATTTTAAATTATAAAAAGAAGTAAAACTGGGAAATAATGATGTTTTGGAAAGAGGTTCCAAATAAGAGATACGTGTGTTATTTAACTTTATTTTTGATCATGGACAAAAATTATCATTGGGTGAAAATTGAAGCAATATATAACATTGTTAAATATTGTAGATACTTTAATCAATTCAGGAACATTTTAAAATTGAAGGGGTCAGTGCAACAGTGGTCTAACTCTCAAAAAAATCTGTTGTTTTTTTTTTTTAATTTTTCCAAGCGAAATTAAGATGGTTTACGAAAATAACACAAAGTCGCGTCATGAATGTACTAATCTTACTTAGGCTACTATTGCTAACGTTAATATTTTGCTAGAGAGAAAAAAAGATAGAATATTGAACTTCGATCTCCATATTTTAAATTTAAGTTGATTGCACTTATCTTGCGACCCCTTTAATTGACACAATTCTTATTTCTCTCTATTGAGCAAGTTAGACAAATAAAAGTTCTTCATCAGAGCCGCAGTGTTCGTGTGCCCAACGACGACATTTTGAACATTGAATCTATTCCCCCCTGCCGGGCCCTAGTGTCCTCTGAAAAAAATCCAGTGCAAAACAAGCACTCTCCATCATCATAATTTCCTCCATATTCCGAGTCACTAGAGTTAATTAATTGCATTTCCACATCGGATTCTTCATCACTGGACGAACGCAAGCAGTGCTTCTTGGACTGATTTTTTTCTGTGGTTTTTGTTGTTTTTCGAACTTCTTGCGAGCTCCATCTTTTCTTTGTTTTTCCTTATCTAAACTCTTTCTCATTTGTTTCTGTTAAGAAGTTGATATTACGATAGCTCCTTTTCCTGCCCTGCATAGTTTACATGCCACTCCTTACTGGTTGAAACTTGCGGCTCTTGAGGTGGTTGTTGCTGCTTCTGTAATTGTGATATAACTAAAGTCACCGTTTCTGCCACGTGAAATAAGTACTGGGAACGTTGAGAGCGAATAACTTATCTTTGCCACAGTCTGTGGGCATGAAAGCTGACAACTATGATTGGCAGATTGTTAACGTCACATCTGTTTAGGAGATGGTACCACTCTCAGCCGAAGTGGTAACAGATGCCACTGACTAGACAGTGTACCCAAGGACACATCCCAGAAACGCAAAGTGCGAGTGTCTTTCCTTCGACGCAATCAGTGGCCAATAAGACTGACAACTATGATTGGCAGATTGCTTACGTGACGCGTTGGGTGTTACCGTTCTCAGCTATATTGCCAACAAGTGATCACTAACTGGCTTTTTACTCACGGACAAGCGCCACAAACGCTGGCACTGGTTGTAGTGGCGATACTTACAAAGGTCCAACTAAATTTTCGAAACCCGGAATCACAATTAAATTTAATAGTTTTAATAATTATACGAGATTTTTATTCGAAATATGTAGAGAATATTTCACGAATTACGCACTTATGTTTTGATCTTTAGGTCAGGTAAATATTTTCGGACTAGCCAATTTTAATTGATTGTAGATATTGATATTATTGTCATCTCAATGAATAATTAATTTTAGTCATTAATAATGGTAACTTAATCATTTCAATTAGTAATTTTTGTAATGAATAATTGAGGGCAATGGATAATTAATGATTGACCTAATTCGTAATTAATTTTAATTAATAGTTCGATTAAGCTTTCATTGGTTCTTATGTAGTTTATGGCAGACAAACTGTCACGACTAGAAGCATTAACGCCTTTCGTAAACTCTCAAAGGTGAGCATCATAATAAAACCAAATAAGGGTTCTAAATAAGAGATACTATCTCTTAATAGGACCCCTAGGTATCTCTTATTAGGGAACGAAATAAATAAAAATGAAATAGCTACCCAAGGTCATAAATTATTATCTTTATTATTAGCAATGTACCTTATTATATGCAACATTTTACCAGCAATTTTATAAAATTAATAATAAATTTGTTATACCTTACATTAATTGCTGTTCACTTCCTCAACAAAAACTATCAAAAAGTTCAAAATGTGAAAAATTACTTTACTTGCTCTCAGCTTCGTTGCTTACTTTCAATTGAGGTTAGATAAAGAACACGATGTCTTAGAAGCACAAACATTGATGTAGGCCTATCTCTTATTAGGAACCTGTCTCTTATTTGGGTACTTTACCTTAGTGTTACTCATTTCTTAATTTGAAATTCAATCAGAAAGATGCGCTTGCTTTCGATGGCACAGAGCTTTGAAGTCAGGAACCAAAGAAGTTAAATGAAGTCGCAGATAACTTTCAGAACTAAGGTCTATTTCTAGATTTATTTTTTAGACAGAAGTATGAAGAAAAAGACCTCTCGCACGAATATGTGGATGAAAAAGGTAATATGGCTATTATGGCTTCATTCACTAACATTGGGAACTCTTTCTTTAAACTTAACGAAAAACGAATTAATGACAAATTTTATAACTCTTTCGTAATCGAAAATCAGTGGAAATGGCTTTTAAGTAGAGAAGGGTTCAGATTATTATTAGCAAGAATGACACCACAAACAACACAGTGCGGTCTTGGACAGTCTTTGTCACCTGTATAGGAAAACCCAAATCTAATATAATTATCGTAGTACTTTCTTATCTGTACACACCGATGACCATCGTCAGATTGATGCACAGCCAATTGAATCAGCCGATGAACTTGTCGCAGCACTCACTCCCGATTTCTGTTCCTGTTTCAAATGTCTACTTTTCAACATCTATTTTAGATGTGAACTGAAACGATTCTGATTACAATATGCAGCTGCATTGTCAATTAGATATACCCTATTGTTGAAAATACAAATTTCTATAGTTGTGATTTGTTGTTACATTTAAAGATATAACGTTTAGAAATTACGATTTGATAGGTTGTTCATTTTCTGAGGTGGAGCTTAACGACTCACAAGAGAAAGTTTGGATTTTAGGAATTTATGCAGAAACATGTCTTTTGAAATCCACACCTATGGAGTAAATGTTGGCGCGTCTGACCGCGAAACCCGGTGGCCCGGGTTCGAATCCAGGTTGGGGAAAGTTACTTGGTTGAGGTTTTTTCAACCCAATATGAGCAAATGCTGGGTAACTATCGGTGCTGGACCCCGGACTCATTTCACCGGCATTATCACCTTCATTTTCATTCAGACGCTAAATAACCTAAGATGTTGATAGAGCGTCGTAAAATAACCCAATAAAATAGAATTCAACACGTTTTATGACCGCTCGAAATGCTACCAGAAGGCAACAGAGGTTTAGATACAATGTCTGCAAACCTTTTAACAGGTCGGAAATACATTAAAATAAATAGCGGATGAGACATAACTGCACATATAAGAATACAAAGATCGTTCGAAAACTAGGAACGCACGTACTTTATAAAGAATACGTCCTTAAACGCCTCTTAGTTCGGGTCATTTATAAATCTGATCTTTATGACAAACTGCGGATTCTACCCCCTTGTCACTCATGTCCATAGTCGAAGTCTTCTCCTTGTAACAGACTGAGGAAGCTACTCCCTGTCATTAGGGGAGAGTCGGGTAGTATCGGACATCGGGTAATATCGGACAGTGAGTTTCTTTCATCTACCACACGATGATACTACCTGATTCACATGGTTACGTTTCTGTGATGTCGCATAGAGAAACGTAACCATGTCATTCAGGTATTACCATATGGTGGTAGATGAAAGAAACGCACTGTCCGATACTACCCGATGTCCGATACTACCCGATGTCCGATACTACCCGACTCTCCCCTAAATATTAAAGACACAATTCATTTCAAAGCTCTAAAAACAGTATGTCTAATCCACAAAGTTGCTACAGTTCGAAATTCCTAGTTTAATTTGCAATAATAATACCATAACAATAAACAACAATAATCCGACAGTCCGCCAGAGAAAAGACTTCGCGAACCCCTTGCAAAATTTCGCGCACCCCCAGGGGATTCGCGAGCCACAGTTTGGAAAAAAATGATGTAGGTTATACTATGGCATTCAATGCTTCCCTATATGAAACTAAATGCTGACGTTTGCAACAGCGACAGATGTAATAATAATAATAATAATAATAATAATAATAATAATAATAATAATAATAATAATAATAATAATAATAAATAACCATAAGAATATCACAAATTTTCCGCAACTGCTTACACTACGCACTTAATTTTTTTCACAAACAACAACAAAAATAAATCTATTAAGGTAAGATATATTAGAATTATGTAAAGTTTACTCTGACTATTTAATGTGTCTCTACATCAGGCGTGGCGAAAATGTAACTCACGAGCACATTGTGGCTCGCAGTGGTAGCTGTGCATTTCCTTTGCTTCCTGTCTCCCACAATCCCCACTCTTTCATCACTGGAGTCAAAATCCGTTCCATTTGTATTTGTCTCTGACCTGCGAGTGGCGTATCGTCGCAATGTCTCTCTCGAAACCATGTACCTCTACAAAAACGAAAGTTTCAAGTAGGATGGGAGGATGCATTTTTTTTGCTACCAATATGATGAGAATATTAAGTATATGATTTGTTCACAAGTATTACGAGGAAACGGTTCTATAACATAAAACGGCATTGTAAGTTACTACATGTTACTGATGAAACAATAAAAGGTTAAGTGTTGTTGTTGTTGTTGTTGTTATCATCATCATCATCATCATCATCATCATCATCATCATCTCTGTACGTCGATCCTTTTTCAGCAGATGTACGAACAATGCGGTTAGATCTTCAATTTAAACTCACAGATTTAAATGAAAGCTAGATATAGTCTAAGGACTTGACAAATGTTCAACCTTTCAAATCTTTGCCAAAAAATAAATATCCGAAGCTTCGTTCTTTCGCTTACTCTGTTGAAGTCATGTTCGCTACAACTTACGTTTGTGAAAAATTATTTTCAACAATGAAAATACAGTAGTAAAAACCAAATTTAGATCACGACTGACGAAAAATACCTTCGTGATCAACTACGACTGGCAGAAAGTGATATAATTCCTGATTTTTAAACTGTCGCAGAGACATTCTGAAGACAATTTTAGGTTGTGATAATGTGTCCTATGTTTTCTTGTTCATTTCTTTCTTCGTTACAAGTACTAAACATTAGTTTGTAGCCTTATACTATACTTACTTACTTACAAATGGCTTTTAAGGAACCCGAAGGTTCATTGCCGCCCTCACATAAGCCCGCCAGCGGTCCCTATCCTGTGCAAGATTAATCCAGTCTCTATCATCATATCCCACCTCCCTCAAATCCATTTTAATATTATCCTCCCATCTACGTCTCGGCCTCCCTAAAGGTCTTTTTCCCTCCGGTCTCCCTACTAACACTCTATATGCATTTCTGGATTCGCCCATACGTGCTACATGCCCTGCCCATCTCAAACGTCTGGATTTAATGTTCCTAATTATGTCAGGTGAAGAATACAATGCGTGCAGTTCTGTGTTGTGTAACTTTCTCCATTCTCCTGTAACTTCATCCCTCTTAGCCCCAAATATTTTCCTTAGTATCTTATTCTCAAACACCCTGAACCTATGTTCCTCTCTCAGAGTGAGAGTCCAAGTTTCACAACCTTTCAGAAGAACCGGTAATATAACTGTTTTATAAATTCTAACTTTCAGATTTTTCGACAGCAGACTGGATGATAAGAGCTTCTCAACCGAATAATAACACGCATTTCCCATATTTATTCTGCGTTTAATTTCCTCCCGAGTGTCATTTATATTTGTTACTGTTGCTCCAAGATATTTGAATTTTTCCACCTCTTCGAAGGATAAATCTCCAATTTTTATATTTCCATTTCCTACAATATTCTGGTCACGAGACATAATCATATACTTTGTCTTTTCGGGATTTACTTCCAAACCGATCGCTCTACTTGCTTCAAGTAAAATTTCCGTGTTTTCCCTAATCGTTTGTGTATTTTCTCCTAACATATTCACGTCATCCGCATAGACAAGAAGCTGATGTAACCCGTTCAATTCCAAACCCTGCCTGTTATCCTGAACTTTCCTAATGGCATATTCTAGAGCGAAGTTAAAAAGTAAAGGTGATAGTGCATCCCTGCTTTAGCCCGCAGTGAATTGGAAAAGCATCAGATAGAAACTGACCTATACAGACTCTGCTGTATGTTTCACTGAGACACATTTTAATTAATCCAACTAGTTTCTTGGGAATACCAAATTCAATAAGAATATCATATAATACTTCCCTCTTAACCGAGTCATAAGCCTTTTTGAAATCTATGAATAACTGATGTACTGTACCCTTATACTCCCATTTTTTCTCCATTATCTGTCGAATACAAAAAATCTGATCAATAGTCGATCTATTACGCCGAAAACCACACTGATGATCCCCAATAATTTCATCTACGTACGGAGTTAATCTTCTCAAAAGAATATTGGACAAAATTTTGTACGACGTCAACAAAAGTGATATTCCTCGAAAGTTACCACAGTTGGTTTTGTCCCCCTTTTTAAAAATAGGTACAATTATGGACTCCTTCCATTGTTCTGGTACAATTTCCTTTTCCCAAATAGCAAGTACAAGTTTATAAATTTCGCTATATAATGCATTCCCACCCTCTTGTATTAATTCTGCTGGAATTTGATCGATACCTGGAGACTTGTACTTTTTCAGATTTTCTATCGCAATTTCGACTTCTGAAAGCGTGGGTTCGGGTATAAATGGCTCAGCAGTTTGTATTTCAATTTCGTCCCGATCATTTCTATTTGGCCTATGTACATTTAGTAGTTGCGCAAAATAGTTTTTCCATCTGTTTAGGATTGATGGAGAGTCTGCAAGCAAGTCACCATTCTCATCCTTGATCACGTTTACCCTTGGCTGATATCCGTTCTTAAATTCCTTTATACCCTTATATAAATCTGAAATATGTTTATTCATACTATTTGTTTCTACCTCATTCAGTTTTTCCTCCAAGTAACCTCTCTTTTTATTCCTAAGTGTACGATTTGTCCCGTCTTTCATTGAAATAATTATCTCTCTTCTCCTCAACTGGATCCTGTAAGAATTTCAATTTTGCCTGTTTCCTTCTTTCTACTACCATGCAACAATCTTCATCAAACCACGGTTTCTTTTTCTTAGTTTCATAATAACCTATGCTCTGCTCAGCTGCAATTTTGATACTATCTCTGATATTTTCCCACACGCTATTAACATCTAATTCTTTCTCAACTTCGTCGGAACTTTCTAAAGTGGCAAACCTATTCGAAATTTCGACCTGATAATTTTGCTTAGCTTCCTCGTCCTTTAATTTCAAAATATTGAATTTAGTAATATTAACTTGTTGCTCTACTCGCTTGGCTACTGATAATCTTTCTCTTAATTCTCCAATCACCAAATAATGGTCAGAATTACAGTCTGCACCCCTGAAAGTTCGAATATCTACTATACTAGTATGTCTCCGTTTATCTATCAAGATGTGATCTATTTGGTTGTGTGTCAATCCATCTGGAGAAGTCCAAGTATATTTATGTATATCCTTATGGGGGAATGTTGTACTTTTGACAATTAAATTGTTCGATGTGGCAAAGTTGACTAATCTAACTCCATTGTCACTACTAATTGCGTGTAGGCTCTCTTTTCCAATAGTTGGTCTAAAAATATCCTCCCGTCCTACTTTAGCATTGAAATCCCCAATAAAATTTTCATGTGATATCTAGGGAACTGATCAAAAGTATGTTCCAATTCCTCATAGAAGCTATTCTTTATATGGTCGTCTTTCTCTTCTGTAGGGGCGTGAGCATTTATAACTATGATGTCGCACCATCTACCCTTAAGTACTAAATATGATAACATGTCACTGATAAATTCGACCTTTTTTACTGCTGATTTTATTCTTTTATGAACAAAGAATCCTGTTCCTAATTGGTGATTATTGTTTCCTTCCCCATAATACAACAAGTAGGCCTAATCTCCTATTTGTGATATGCCATTCCCATCTAACCTAACCTCTTGTACTCCTACGAAGTCTATTCTATATCTAGCTAGTTCTTTTGCTACTAATGTTACCCCTCCTGTTCTATAAAGACTAGTTACGTTCCAAGTGCCAAATCTCAAATCCTTATTCCTTTGCTGTGGTCGTGCCAGAGAATCAGTCCTATTCCGAGGCTTATTATAGGGATACGTAACAAGCTGTTTTTTACGGTGATGAGTTGTTAGCCCTTCGCCCAACCCCCAAGCTGGAGGACCACCCCTTATCGGCTGTCCACGACTGCTTATTCGATATATTCGCAGCTACCCTCCATATCTGGAGGCCGTCTCCTCTATCCGCAACCTGAGGACGCGCCATGCCGTGGTGATAGGGACCCACAATACATGGAGCCTTATACTATATAAAATTATATTTAAGTACTAGACGTAAGAAAAATGAAAATCCGTTAATAAATCAGGCAGTTGCTTCACTTCCCCTTCGGGTGTCCGCCTCCCTCCATAGGTGCTATGCACGTTGCAGGTTACACAGTGGCTCGGCGCACGATCGCATTTTCGCCACCGCTGCTCTACATGAAACTGAATGTTGGACGTTTGCAAACGCGACGGGTGAAAGAATTTAAGTGTACGAAATGGAATTTAAAATTTAATTTTAGATTATAAAAAAAAATATGTAGGCCTGATATGTAAGAAGCTCGTAAGGCGCGTATTTAATATTAGCACTAATTAATCAATGCCTGAAAAAACAGCACAGCATACAGAAAGGGTAAAGGTTAATGTCACTGAAATCTAAAAGACGACGACGACGATGACGATGACGATGATGATGATTATGATGATGATGATGATGATGATGATGACATATTACGACATGTAGTTCTTGAATTTCTTTTATCGTAGCCAATAGCATATTCAATTACTTACTAGGGAAACGAAAGGAGGCTAAAGATACAGGAAATGTACTTGAACAGTGAATACTGTTGAGTCCGCTGTCCAATGTGCAAAGCAAACAAGAAGTCTGTGAGTCACGCAAACGTCATGTTGTCATGTTTCATGCCAGTGTGCAACAAATTTACTGTCTTTTCTGAATTTGGGTCATTCTTGGAAAAGTGGAATATTTATGTGACCACGTGAGATGAATTGCAGAGAGGAAGCCATAAACTATTCAAGTTCCTTTCTTTAAGGTTAATTGAATCGATAGTGCGTCACTTTCTGTTGTCAAGCGTTCTGAGGCTTTCACAATTGCAACTATATGAGAAATAATACGATTAACTGTACTACAAACTGGCTAGAGAGAGAGAGAGAGTGTGTTTGTAATTTTATATAAGGATAATTGCAAAATTATGAATGTATTGTGTAACACAGGAAACGGCGGATATCGTAAATCGTATTTTCCTTACTAATTTGTTGTGTTATGAGATGAATGACATCAGAGGCAAGAAACTATTGGTAATCAAAAAGTTGACCGTGTTGTAATGTGATCTTTTCTGAGTACTCTGCTTGCTCCCTAAGTGCAGCCAGTGCGTCGGTCGCGTCGGTCGCGATAGTATTTTGCTTCGTGTTTCTTGGGCATCTTTGAAATTTTTAAGTCGATGTAATCTGACTTCTGACGCTTGCCTCAGCCTAAATTTGGGTATTCCCGCCAGCCCGATAAGCGTCCGATTGCGCGGCTCTCTAGCTACGAGCTGAGGTGCTGACGTCAACGCAACGAGCTACTTCTAACTCGTCGCGTCAATGCTATTACAAGTAGGGACATTTTCGCGACGTTGCCATCTCACTCAAGCTGAAGCGGCAGCAGCCGTTCACTTCTCGTTTGATGCGGTGTTCCTTTATCTATCCAATAGTATATGTACAATCTCACTGTGTCCTTTCATTTGTTAGCAGGAGCGGCGAGAGTGGGTTGCACTTTTATGTGATGGTCAATTCCCAAGTTATCCCCCAGAGAGATGATAAACTAAATTTCGAATAACAGTAAGAAAAATTAAGTTACTTATTTAAGCTGGTTACACGACATTTTATATTCATATTACACAGATGTTAGATACAGTAATTTGAACTTATAATGGTGCAAAGATTTGTCTGTTTGTTATGAAATTTACACATTTTCCGGACCATGTATTTAAAAATGTACAATGAAATGTATAGCACGACCATGAAGTAAGAACTCTTGATTATTAATGTGTAGGTTTTAACAAAAGTAAAATAAACAACTTCGTATTTTTAATTACATAAGGAGAGGTTATTCAAAGAAGGGCCCAACGCGTTCATTTTTAAATTTTACAGGTGGAACAAGAAAACCGAATATCTCAGTATCAAATACCTACACAAAATCAATTATATAACATCATATATTTAAAGCACTTCCAAGAAGATATGATAGATTTTTATTCTTTCTATGACTGCTTAAAAAGGGTTTAATTATAATTTGAAAATAACAGCATTGGACCTTTCTTCTATAATACTACTATTTTAGAAATAAAATTCCTCTTAAATCCTTATTATTAATGTAATTTTAACACAATAATATTCTAAGCTATTACATTAAGTAAATTCAAACAGACGAGACAGCATATGGTTTTAGGGAAGGCTTCTCATGTGATAGTCATATTAAGTCGCTGGTTCAGGACCTAGCTGAAGAGGTAGATAGAGGCGGAAGAATCAATACAGTTGTGATTGATTTTTCGAAAGCATTTGATTTGGTGCCACATGACATATTAATAGATAAGTTAAGTAGGCTAGGAATAGATAAAAGAATGGTGCTATGGATCCAAGAATTCTTAAAAGGTAGAACCCAGAGAGTTAGAGTAAGTCACGAAATATCGGAAATTGGGGATGTAAGTTCAAGGGTGCCACAGAGTAGCGTTCTGGAGCCATTACTCTTTATAATATACGTAAATGACTTATGACAGATTATTACATCAAATGTGAGGCTATTTGCAGACGACTGCATTATCTATAGAAAGATTATAATTAATTCGGATGTGGATGCTATCCAAACAAACTTGAATAAAATTTATAACTGGACGTTAATGCATAGGATGAAAATAAATGGTTCTAAAAGTAAATCTACAACATTTTGTAAAACCCGAGAGAAAACTAGTCTAAATTACGAATTCAGTGGTGTTGTAATTCCGCAAGAACAATGTTGTAAATACCTAGGAGTATATTTAAACTCCAAACTTTCTTGAGGAGAGCATGTTGATAATGTTATGGGTAAAGCATGGAGGGCACTTCACTTTATTATGAGAATCATGAAAAAGGTTAGCCCCAAATCGAGGGAAATAGCATATCCAGTCTAACGTTAGTGCGACCGTTAATGGAATACGGAACTACATGTTGGGATCCCCATAGAATATATCAGATAATTTCCTTAGAAAGAATCTAGTATAGAGCAGCTAAATTTGTTAAAGGTAAAAGAGAAGTCGGAAATGATACGATAAAAGAACTTAAATGGGAAACATTGGAAAAGAGACGTAGAAAAAACTAGAATAACTTCATTGTATAGAGCACATCTAGGTCAAAAAGCGTGGGTAGACATAACGGCTCGGTTAGAGAAGCCAACGTACTATGGTAGGAACGATCATGATTTTAAAATCAAATGTAGGAAACAGAAAACGGATGTAGGTAAGTTCTCATTTTTAAATAGAACTACAAATAATTGGAATGACCTACTTGCAGCGGTCTTTGAGGGCTGTCTTTCCTTAAGGTGATTCAAGAATAACTCAAAATGTTGTATATAATGTGTAAATTAAAATTAAGGTGACATTTATTTTTTAAGGTGACATGTATTTATTTAGCCTGTCGAGTTACTCCCTTGGTTTGAATTGTAAATTATTTAAAAATAGCTTGTAAGAGGGTCTTAGACTAGAAATGTTTAGTTTAAATGTAGTTCTGTTATAAGTATGAATAAGGGTGTCATTGTTTGTCTTATTTGAACTGTTGTATCAATGAAGCGTGATGAGTCAGTGAAGCTATGGTTTTACAGTGCAGTGAATAGTTCCGATCAGTGATAATTTATATTGCCAATGAAATGTGTTCTAAAGTGTCAATGAAATGTGTCATAGTGCCAGTACAGTGAGTGATATGAGAGTAAAGTGAAAGATTATCAGTATCAATGTGAAACTTATGTAGGGGCTATAGATATGTAGGATGAAATGTAAAATTAGGTTCACTTATTAATTAGGTTATTTTGTGTATTATTATTAATTGTAATTATCATGTATAATTGTATTGTGTATTCTTATTGTATTGTACAGTATAATTGTATTGCGTATTGTTTATATTGTGTATACCACTGCCACTGGGTGCTTGCCCACTTGCAGTGTAAATAAATACATACATTCTGCACATATTAAGAAAACTAGAATTCCAAAAATTAAAATGTACCATATTGTGAATTTACTGAGTAATATTAATGAAATAACAGTCTTACGAATAAAATCTGACAGAAGAAGGGCCCAACTGTAAATGACGGTGCCGTTCTTCTTCTACAGTCTTAAATACCGTGTTACAATAAGGTCTCAAAAACAATAATTGGATCATTCTTCTACCAATCAAAATATTCATTACGTGTTTTTGCTGGAATTATAATTTTGACTGGGCCCTTTTCTACTGGCAAGATGCGCCTTTTAAAGAAGTACAAAAAATGGAAAAAAGTGATTTTTGAAAAAAAAAATTGCTAGTTGGGCCCTTTTTTGAGTAGCCGCTTCATATGTGTAATTATAATGTTGGCAGCGATGTGTATTAGATCTGTTCAATTCAAAGTTTTCTGTTCAAATCCTACATAGGGGAGAGTCGGGTAGTATCGGACATCGGATAATATCGGACAGTGAGTTTCTTTCATCTACCACACGATGATAGTACCTGATTCACATGGTTACGTTTCTGTGATGTCGCATAGAGAAACGTAACCATGTCATTAAGGTACTACCATATGGAGGTAGATGAAAGAAACGCACTGTCCGATACTACCCGATGTCCGATACTACCCGACTCTCCCCTAATGATGAGTCCAAATCAAAGTTCGTGAACAATGTTTATAGTACTGTGTTCTGTGTGTAGTCGTATAAAGATGCTTTTGTGAAAGCGATGTGTTTGACAAATCTAATAAAATATTCATTATATCGGTAAAGTTTGGAGATTTGACTAAAATTAAGTTGTGAAAAAATTCGAAATTGTTTGCCCAGAATGGCATACATATACGCACAAGACTTCAAAATTAGCAACGTGCTTCACTGCGTCCCGAAGATACAACCTTGTAACAATTCGTCCCTGAGACAAGAAATATGCTGGAATTTTCATCCATCATAGGCTACATGGAAACGCCTTGGTATTTGCAGCTTTGCAATTAGCTTGATTTGCTTTTATAATTTGTACCCACTCGGTGAGACAAATATAGACAGGAATCCGTGTATAGTTTCATGACACAATTACAAGAATTCACTAAGGAATGATATACTATAAATTTCACAATATGTCTGCATTATGAAATGAAGCAAAGAACATACTCAAAATGATTTATCATTGCTTTTATACTTCAACAATATCGCATATTTTGTAGCTGTATTTAGCTGCAAAAATGTAAGCAAATATTTCAATTAAACATGCAATATGTAATAGTGAAGATGGTTTTGTGTTTTTCAATCGCGCGTTAATCATTAATTTGTACGATTTTTCTAAACTACTTCCAATCTAAATTTTCATGGTCATATCGCGAGAATAGGACATATAAATTGTGCTGAAACTTCAGAGAAAATAATCTGAACACAATCCTCTTAACAAGACAAAAAAGTGAAAGCCTAAAAATCTTATAAAATCTTATACGTAGAATGAAATTGCCTTTCGTCTTATTCGCAAAAAATTGTATAGTTACCTACTTATCTTCGAAATTGTATCAGTTATAATTACATAAAAATAAATCAATGCGTTTAAAAGTCCTGTAATTTATCTCCAGTATGGTCGGTTCCTGCCAGACTGAAACTCTTGGACATGTGTTGGGGTTTTATCGAAAGACCAAACTAATGCGAAACAACCGTCATAATTGGGTGCGGGCTATGATCGCTGATTTTCTTAGAGAACAATGATGGGAGGTTCATTTCCTCTCTAGATGATACTACAAGACGGGCCGACATTGTCGCCATTGATACAAAGTACAATCTAGGATTGATAATAGAAACACCATTCGATTAGAAAGAGATACAATGCAGCCCCCACTACTGACAATGAAAAGCAGTTGATATAAATCTTGTATTACCATTACATAATTCAGAGAAAAATATAACATGTCACCAATCAAATGTTCAAGGCGTTCTCTTTGGTGCGCAAGGCTCTTTACGAAAATATATCTATCACTTACTGAAATCTTTAGGTTTCAATTATTTTATTATTCAGAAGATCTTACTCAATATTGTAAAAGACCCATTGAAAATTTTGCAATTTCATCCATTTTTAAAGTAATTTTGAATAAGCCAATACTTAAATATTTATTATAGCCAAATTAGTCTTTGTATTTACTATATTAATTGTGTTAAAATTTGTAAAAAAAAAAAAAAAAAAAAAAAAAAAGAAGGGAAACTACTTTATGATTGTTCTGAATCCTTGTGGTCACCTTCATTAGGCTACAGGACGAATGGTTTTATATATTTGATCAAGTAGATAGTCACTTTTTCTACGCGAAATGAAATCTTTTAATAGACATATAAGGTAGGCGCTCGCTTACCGGAAAGAATTCGTTCGCTGCGTTCGGATTTTTATTACAGTATTGCTCACTTGTCCGCATTCCCTAATTATTCACCAAATAGTGTTGTAATTTACCACTAGAGCGCATTATTTCATTGTAGTGTTCTGAACTGAACCTGGAAATAAAATGAATAGTTCTGTAACTTAAACTATAGAGGACATACCTGGTTAATTTAGTATTTTCCCAATCTCATCCCATTTGTTTTTTCTCTATATTACATTGCTATAATTCTAATTTCATAAAGTATGAAGCTATTCATACTTTTGGACCTAATAAAATAAGCTTCGCGTCATCCACTAACATTATACCTTCAATATTACCGCGATTGGAGGCGTTGTAATCGATATAATTAGCCATAAGATTCATTATTTTGATCTTGGACCATACGAAATCCGTTTAGAATTCTCTGGTCAGAATTCTGGACGGAATCCGTCATGCGGACAGAGGCGATACGGCCAAGTGTGCGATGCTCTATTAAAATAGTGCAAAGAATAAAAATCCGAACGCGCCTACGAACCCATTCCGGTAAGTGAGCGCCTACATAGGGTACAATTCATTACAACAATAATTTAAGTTTATAAATTTTGTAACATCATCTCTTCTTCAAGTTGGTATCGTCTTCATGGATTGTACCAACACCACCTACATGGTGTTGATTGTACTTTGTTGTATAAAATAAAGAATGAGAGCACCGTGATATGATAATATAACAAAACAAATTTGACAGAAAATGGTCGGCTTTTTTATGTGTGGAGTTGTTTAGCAAATTTTTTATTACATTTTTAAAACTTTATTATTATTATTATTATTATTATTATTATTATTATTATTATTATTATTATTATTATTATTATTATTATTATTATTATTACATGGACGAGTGCTCTGTCTCATTTATAAGAATATGATTTCGTTTTTAATAATCTTTGACTCACTTCTTAGGTATCGACTATTGACAGAATTCAGTCTTGCATCTCTAGTGACGAGACTGGATAAACTATTTTATCAGAAGTTATTAACTTTAGCATGTTTAAATAAATTTAAGCATAAATAAACTTCTCACGATTAATTTCTTTACCTCTAAATTTCTTTACCAAATACTGAGGCAAAGAGTGTTTTAGTTACGGTAATGTGTTTGAATATGCTTAGGGCGTGGAATTTTGTCTGTAGCCAACGTAATATTCTGTTCTGTACCGAGTAAATTTTCTGCGTCGTGGTCGTGGTAGTACCGTTATTTATTAGCTATAGTTGAATTTCCAGGAGAATAAATATGAAAATTCTTCACCTCTTCTTCATTCTTCTGTTTCAGTTGCATGTCAATTTTGAAGTTGCAGAAACTCATGAAAAGGTGAAATTGAGGCACTCAGAAGCAAAGTGATACAAGTGACATTTAGTAAGTTTTGAGATAAGTGACTTTGAAGTTGAAACGGAAATTAAAAAATCTGTTACAGGACTATGTTGCTGTAAATTTACAGTTGTATATGTTGGTACCTATATTTTTTAACTTCTAAATAGAAATTATCTATTCTAAAACTGTTTAGGTAAAATATTTTGCCACGAAAATATAAAATGCAAAAGTAATATAAGTGCAAGGGTTTTCGGTATTTTTATATTATTTAAAACAAGAACAAGGACATTGCTTACAACATTGAAACATTTCTGTCGTAACAGCACTTGAGCTTTCTTATTATCATATTATAACAAAACATGTGTCTGTATAACCGAAAGAATCAATCAATCTTCTTAATGTGTCCAGTAGCTTGCAGACAACATAAAGTCAACTATAGTCCACTGTAGTATTTTCAGTTCTTCTTTTTCATAGTAAATTAGGGGTATTTTGATCGGTGTTCATTATAGACGCTTGTTGCTACTAGCCAGATGTAAGGTGTAGTCAATATATGCTGTAGAGATGTGTCTTCTGCAACTGATACTGATGATTTTAATTGACTTCTTTTGTGGTTTATGGATGGACAGTATAGAAGAATGTGTTCCAGATCTTCATCATGATTATTACACCACATACAAGTAGGAGTATCAGAAAGGTGAAATCGGTATAGGTACAATTATGTGACAATGTGATCTGTTCTGACTCTTGTTAAAAATGTTTGAACATGTCTGGGCAAGTTTTTGTAAATTTACAGGTCATTCGATTTCTTTTTAACGGACTGTAAAATTTTTCCTTTGTCAGAAAGAGAGCCAATTGTTGATCCATAAGTTTATAAAATGAAACTTTACTGAAGTAAAGGCATTGGATAGAGATGTCACTTGAAGAGGTCTTGGTTGCAAATATGTTGCCTGTTTCGCAACGTTATCGACTTTCTCGTTTCCAGGTAGACCACAATGACTAGGTATCAATTGAAATTTTATTTTCTTTTGCAGTTTTTTTAGTTCACATAGTTGTTTCTGAATTGGAATAATTCTATGTGCGTATAGGTGTGGTACATATTTAATTATATTAAATATAGCTCCCTTGGAGTCGGTAAGTATTCAAATAGATCTTTCAGAAATTTGAGTAACACACTTGAGCAATTCAGTGTCAAGACTGGAGGAGGCTGAACATGGTATGAAGTAATTTTCTTGATATTTTGGAATATAATACCCTGCTCCTGAAGTTCCATCATCAGGGTTTAGAGATTAATCTGTATAAATTTGAAGGTAATCCTTATATGAGCTGCAGAGTAGTTCCATGGCATTTAACTTAAGAATGTATGAAGGATCATTTTTGAAATTATTTCGTGGAATTTGTAGGCAATGTTCTGGAATTATCCATTTTCATTGAGGAATTTCATTTACAACTGGAGTTTTAGCAATGAGTGTGTCTGTGATATAGACTGGTATTTCTTCTTTGTTTATTTTGTAGAAATTACATAGGATATTATCTGACAATTTGAAGAACATCTGAGATCTGGATGAGGCTTTCAATTTTAAATGTATTTTTAGATCCTTTTTTAATACATAGTGTCTTATTGGTCGAATATTATATTCAATTTCTAGGGCAACAGTTGATGTGGTTTTTGGTACTCCGAAAAAAGAGGGCTAAGAAAATTTCAAATTTTAAATGAAATTCAGCCTTAGTCGCTGTTCATTACGTCACTAGCCTCATCTAATGAAGTCATATCTCTCTCTGCTGAAACATCTATGTTTCTGTCATGAAGTGCATCTGTAGTGCTCCTACCGCGAATATTCCTTCAACTTCTTCCACGCACTTTTCCACGTCCTACAGTCCTTATTATAGGCCCATCCTAATGCTTCAGGTCATCAAAGAAAGAGTGGTGTAAGAGTGGGATGAATTTCTTTAGCTATTGCAAGTTGCTCCACTTAGCAAAAGTTATCCTTATTGGATCACTGTATAGTTGGTCCAGGTCATTGTGTGCAGGCCTTCCACGTAGATGTTTCGAATATGTAATTTATTACCTTTCTCCATTATGGCAAATGAATTAGTCATACACAGAAGAAACGCAACAATAATATGCAAACAACGCACTTGTATTAGTTTGCCTCTCAGTCAAATCTCTGTATGCATTGTAATATAAGTGTAAGGCCAACATGGAGCAGCAATGACTGGAACTGCACTTATATTACTTTTTCTCTGAACAGAAGTGACGTTAAAGATTTAGAATATATACTTATCTCACTTAAAAAAAAATGTCACTTATATTACTTTGCTTCTGAATACAATAGTGATAAAATAAGTTACCTAATAAACATAAATGATTACATTTGTGTCAAGTTAAACGTAATAAGTTCACATACATGAAGCTGTCAGAGGATATGGAATGAAATGGAAGAGATAACTCGGAGGAAACAAGACCCATTAATATTTTGTCCACCAAAAGTTTACGGGATTTGTCGTGGATCAAACTTCCTATTTTGCTGGTGATTATCCATCAGCAGAATCGACTGAGTTGTGTCTGAGAGCTTGGTTATATTTATTTATTTATTTTTTAGAGAACTAGAAAGAAATCCGTTAACCCATACTTCATTAGCATCTCGATTACTTGTAGCGTCATACGAAGCGTCCACACCTGTGGAGTAACGGTCAGCGCGTGTAGCCGCGAAACCAGGTGGCCCGGGTTAGAATCCCGGTTGGGGCAAGTTACCTGATTGAGGTTTTTTCTGGGGTTTTCCCTCAACCCAATACGAGCAAATGCTGGGTAACTTTCGGTGCTGGACCCCGGACTCGTTTCACCGGCATTATCACCTTCATCTCATTCAGGCGCTAAATAACCTAGATGTTGATACAGCGTCGTAAAATAACCCACTCATACGAAGCAGCAACGCATAAAATCATCGTACACCATTATCATAATATAATCACTGCAATTTTCATCCGTGTGATTATTATAATTTAGTGGAAACCAACACAGCCGTGTAGACTACATTATTGGGAGAACCTACATTCCATGTGATTGTATGTTTGACTGGGTGCTGTTTTGACCTTCGCATGCAAGAGAGAGTCGTAGGCCTAATTAGTTTGCTCCGTGGTTAGAAAAGAAAGCTCTGCACTTGCCAGTGACCTTCAATATGCGTTCGGTTTCGAGGGTGGAGGTCGGTACAAACATGACATCCAGTCACGTAGCATTCTTTGAGAAGATTTTAAGGGACTCACTTAACACAATCTTTCAAAGATTTACTACCTATTTTTTGTCTGTCAGCATACAATCAGATCTGAAAATTCTCTTCCGTCTTCGTCGTTACTACGGGAATATCTCACTACTATTCCTAATACAGTTGTTCATTTCCGTTCCCTTCTCATCCTCTGCCTTTTGCTCCTCCTCTGCTGCCTCTCATTCACTCCACTGTCATCTTCCTCTTATTCTCTTATCGTACTCTTCGCAAGCATCTTTCACTTATTCTCTCCTCTGCATTACTCACTCCTCTGTCTTCTATTCCACAGTCTTCTTTCCTCTGTCTTCTTCTCCGTATTCTTCTCTTCTCCTTCTTCTTCGTATTCTTTTTTTCCTCTTTTAACGTATACTTCTTTCTTATTTCTCCTTCTCCGTATACTTCTCTCCTCTGCATTCTCTGCACACTTCTCTCCTGTGTCTTTTCCGTATACTTCTCTTTTCTGTCTTCTCCGTATACTTCTCTTCATCCGCCTTCTCTGCATACTTCTCTCCTCTGTCTTCTCCGTATTCTTTTCTCCTCCTTTCTCTCCGTATATTTCTCCTCTCTGTCTTCTTCATATACTTCCTTCCTCTTTCTTCTCCGTATACGTCACTCCTCTATCTTCTTCCCTGCATTCTTCTCTCCTCTGTATACATATCTACTCTGTATTCTCCATATTGTTCTCTCCTCTGTCTTCTTCTCTGTATACTTCTTTCCTCTGTGTTCTTCTCTGTATATTTCCTTCTTCTGTCTTCCTATCTGTATACTTCTTTCCTCAGTCTTCTTCTCCGTATACTTCTATCCTCTGTCTCCCTTTCTGTATATTTCTTTCTTCCGTCTTTTTCTCTGTATATCTACTTCTCACCTCTGTCTTCTTCTTTATATACTTCTTTCCGTCCACACCTGTGGAGTAACGGTCAGCGCGTCTGGCTGCGAAACCAGGTGGCCCGGGTTCGAATCCCGGTCGGGGCAAGTTACCTCGTTGAGGTTTTTTCCGGGGTTTTCCCTCAACCCAATACGAGGAAATGCTGGGTAACTTTCGGTGCTGGACCCCGGACTCATTTCACCGGCAGTATCACCTTCATATTATTCAGACGCTAAATAACCTAGATGTTGATACAGCGTCGTAAAATAACCCAATAAAATAAAAAAAAATAAATACTTCTTTCCTCTTTCTTTTTCTCTGTATAATTCTTTCTTCTATCTTCTTCTCTGTATATTTTATTCTTCTGACTTTTTCTCTGTATACCTACTTCTCTCGTCTGTCTTCTTCTCCGTATACTTCTTTCCTCTGTCTTCTTCTCTGTATATTTCTTTCTTCTGTCTTCTTCTTTGTATATTTCTTTCTTCTGTCTTTTTCTCTGTATACCTACTTCTGTCCTCTGTCTTCTCCGTATACTTCCTTTCTCTGTCTTCTTCTCTGTATATTTCTTTCTCCTGTCTTCTTCTCTGTATATTTCTTTCCTCTGTCTTTTTCTCTGTGTATCTACTTCTCTCCTCTGTATTCTTCTTCGTATACTTCCTTCCTCTGTCTTCTTCTCCGTATATTTCTTTCTTCTGTCTTTTTCTCTGTATATCTACTACTCTCCTCTGTCTTCTTCTCCGTATACTTTCTTCCTCTGTCTTCTTCTCTGTATATTTCTTTCTCCTGTCTTCTTCTCTGTATATTCCTTTCTTCTGTCTTTTTCTCTGTATATGTACTTCACTCCTCTGTCTTCTTATCCGTATACTTTCTTCCTCTGTCTTCTTGTCTGTATATTTCTTTATCCTGTCTTCTTCTCTGTATATTTCTTTCTTCTGTGTTTTTCTCTGTATATCTACTTCTCTCCTCTGTCTTCTTCTCCGTATACTTCTTTCCTCTGTCTTCTTCTCTGTATATTTCTTTCTTTTGTCTTTTTCTCTGTATACTTACAGTACTTCTCTCCTCTGTCTTCTCCGTATACTTCCTTCCTCTGTCTTTTTCTCTGTATATTTCTTTCTTCTGCCTTTTCTCTGTATATCCACTTCTCTCCTCTGTCTTCTTCTTCATATACTTCTTTCCTCTGTCTTCTTCTTTTTATATTTCTTTCTTCTGTCTTCTTCTCTGTATATTTCTTTCTTCTGCCTTTTTCTCTGTATATTTCTCTCCTCTGTCTTCTCCGTATTCTTCCTTCCTCTGTCTTCTTCTCTGCATATTTCTTTCCTCTCTCTTCTTCTCTGTATATTTCTCTCTTCTGTCTTTTTCTCTGTATATCTGCTTCTCTCCTCTGTCTTCTACTCCGTATACTTCTTTTCTCTGTCTTCTTCTTTTTATATTTATTTCTTCTGTCTTCTTCACTGCATATTTCTTTCTTCTGTCTTTTGCTCTGTATACCTACTTCTCTTCTCTGTCTTCTTCTCTGTATATTTCTTTCCTCTGTCTTCTTCTCTGTATATTTCTTTCTTCTGTCTTTTTCTCTGTATATCTACTTCTCTCCTCTGTCTTCTTCTTCATATACTTCCTTCCTCTGTCTTCTCTGTATATTTCTTTCATCTGTCTTCTTCCCTGTATATTTTTTCTTCTGTCTTTTTCTCTATATCTCTACTTCTCTCCTCTGTCTTCTTCTCCGTATACTTCTTTCTTCTGTCTTCTTCTCCGTATGCCTACTTCTCTCCTCTCTCTTCTTCTCAGTATACTTCTCTTCTCTGTCTTCTTCTCCGTATACTTCTTTCCTCTGTCTTCTTCTCTGTTTTTTTCTGTATATCTACTTCTCTCCTCTGTTTTCTTCTCCGAATAATTCTTTCCTCTGTCTTCTTCTCTGTATATTTCTTTCTTCTGTCTTTTTTCTCTTTATACCCACTTCTCTCCTTTGTCTTCTTCTCAGTATACTTCTCTTCTCTGTCTTCTTCTCCGTATACTTCTCTCCTTTGTCTTCTTCTCTGTATATTTCTTTCTTCTGTTTTTTCTCCGTATACCTACTTCTCTCCTCTGTCTTCTTCTCCGAATAATTCTTTTCTCTGTCTTTTTCTCTGTATATTTCTTTCTTCTTTTTTCTCTGTATACCTACTTCTCTCCTCTGTCTTCTTCTCCGTATACTTCTCTCCTCTATTTTCTTCTCTGTATATTTCTTTCTTCTGTCTTTTTTCTCTGTATACCCACTTCACTCCTCTGTCTTCTTCTCCGTATACTTCTTTCCTCAGTCTTCTTCTCTGTATTTTTCTTTCTTCTGTTTTTTCTCTGTACACCTACTTCTGTCCTCAGTCTTCTTCTCCGATAACTTATTTTCTATGTCTTCTTCTCTGTATATTTCTTTCTTCCGTTTTTCTCTGTATACCTACTTCTGTCCTCTGTCTTCTTCTCCGTATATTTCTTTCCTCAGTCTTCTTCTCTGTATTTTTCTTTCTTCTGTTTTTTCTCTGTACACCTACTTCTCTTCTCAGTCTTCTTCTCCGATAACTTTTTTTCTATGTCTTTTTCTCTGTATATTTCTTTCTTCCGTTTTTTCTCTTTATACCTACTTCTATCCTCTGTCTTCTTCTCCGTATACTTCTCTTTTCTGTGTGCTTGTGCGTACATTCTCCTCCTTTGTCTTCTTCTCTGTATACTTCTCTCCTCTGTCTTATTCTCTATATACTTCTCGCCTCTATCTTTTTCTCCGTATACTTCCCTCTTCTGTCTTCTTATTCGTATTCTTCTCTCCTATATCTTTTCTTCATATTTATTTATTTGTACTTTTATTTATGTACCTGTTCATTTATATCATCACACAATTATCTGGTAGTGGCGAATTAGATCCATTCTCATTCTTAAGCCACCATTCCCAATAATGAATACAGTGCAAAAACAATTTACGCTTTGATCCTACTCCCATTCTCAACATACAGTATAATAGAATTATAAATTGAGTACATTACAATAATAAAATTACCTCTACTTCTAACTTCCATTCAGCTCTCTTCTTCGAACATTATATTCAGAGAGTTTACATTGCGCACAAGTTTAAGATTTTACCCTTTCAATTAGTCACATTGCGCACACGGTCTTTTGAGGAATACGGTCGCATAGCCACAAGGTTATTTTAAGCATTGTAGGCGCACAGTCACTGCGCACTACCAAATAGTATAGCGATTACATTATTCCCATCTTAGATCCATCGGACCAGTCGCGTATATGTCATCACTTTTAACCAATTGGACTTTAGATCAACTGCTTCCAGAAATAAAATACACTTTTTCAATATCGACGAATCAACCATCATCATAATATTACATAAATATTTAATTTTCCTCTTAAGAATAATTCCTAGACTACTATCGATCCAAATCTCCAATCAGCTGCCAAGTTGGACGCGCTCTATGGTACACCTATAAATATTTTGCACACTTTTGCTATTACTTTTGTCGATGATTATACAAGTCCCACTACTACCCTAATTTCTACATTATGTAGTCTTTCTTCATGACATGGTGGCGTGGAAGAGAAGATGGTCTGATTATTTGCTCTCTTCTATTCATTTTTTATTTTTTCTTCAAATTCTTCTCTCCCCACTTCTTCTCTGTATATTTCTGTTCTCTGTCGCTTCTCCTATTTTTCTCTGTTCTGTCTTTTCTCCTATTCTTCTCTGTTCTGTCTTTTCTCCGCATTCTTCTCTGTTCTGTCTTTTCTCCGCATTCTTCTCTGTTGTCTTTTCTCCGCATTCTTCTCTGTTCTGTCTTTTCTCCGCATTCTTCTCTGTTGTCTTTTCTCCGCATTCTTCTCTGTTCTGTCTTTTCTCCGTATTCTTCTCTGTTCTGTCTTTTCTTCTACTCTTCTCTGTTCTTTCTTTCTCTCCGTATTCTTCTCTGTTCTGTCTTTTCTCAGTGTTATTTTCTTCTCTATCTTCTTTTCCGTATTCTTCTCTCCTTTGTCTCCTTCTGCTTATTCTTCTCTCCTCTATCTTTTTCTTCGTTTTTCTCCCTTGTCTTCACTTTATTCTTCTCTCCTTGATTATATTCTCTACGCTTTTTCTCATCTGCCTTGTCCATATGCGTCTCTGCTGCCTTCTTCTCCGCATTCTTTTCTTTTTCCTTTCTTCCGTATTCGTGTCCCCTCTGTTTACTCGTGTCATTTTTTTCTGCTTAGTTCCTCCTCTGTCTGTTATTTAACTTATACTTAGTCCAACTGCCAAATCTCATAATGTTTGTTTATATATACGAGGTGCTATACGTACAAATTCCAACGTTTCGAAATAATTCGACTGTCTTTTTCTTGTTCTCTTCAGCAAAATATTAATTTGAAATGCATTCGTTATTCCCGCTGTTATGTTGGAGCCGTACAAAAGCTTCACGCGTAGCCTTCTGGAAATGTCAGGTTTTTATATTGTTTGTATTGGAAGGTTCATAGTTCGCTTTCCTGGTTATCTTTGTGACGGGGCCTATTATACTAGAATACAGTGTTTCAAGATTATATCGCTCCTAGATATCTGTCCTTAATTGCCTTCCAGTTTGGAGTGCGCTTTCCATTGCTGCAGGATATCTAATATTGTTTCCCTCTCATTATAATGTAACAGACATTAAATATGAAATATGTGGGCCAATACAGCACGGAAGTTAACGAAGACCGCAGCATCTCAATTCAGCTTTTGGGAAAGTTTCATTTCTCTTCAGGTCGTGGCCTTTGAAATGAGCAAAAAAAATTACTTATGTGTACATCTTCAAGCAAAAGCACTACTTTTCGTCTAGACAATTATAATACCTAGAAGTTAAAGGAAATTTTGTTGCAACTTTTCTCATTTCAATACATAATACAGGCTACTTCAACTAACTGGTCAGTCAATTGGAGTAGTATAACAGACAAGTATTAGCAGGAAAATATACATGTACAGAGATAGTGGAATTATTCCGGTACACCTAAAATTTTACTTTTAATAACAATGACTAGAATAGAGAATCAATATCATCTGCTAATATCTCAATTTCAAGTAAAAGGTTTTGTTTTCTTAATGCCTTGAAACCACTGCTCCACTGCTTATTTCAGTGCAAATGTAAGTAATTCCTATTAATTAGGCCTGAACCTTTACTGCTAATAATAATTAATGCTCTCCATTTACTACACTAAGGGCCGGTTTGTCCAAGTATTGTTAGAACACTTAACGACTGTTAAACCTTCAACAGTTTGTTAAATACAGTTTTTCCATTTGTTCAACACCAGTTTGGCTTAACAGCTTCTTAACCGTTTGTTAACTTTAAATGTAGGATTTCAGGCCGTTAACTCATTTAACAAACAGTTAAACATGGCGGATAACACCACAGCTGTTCAGACAAAAGTTGTGAAAATAACATGTTATGTTTCTCTGTGAGGAATGTTTAGAGTAAGGGCCGGTTTCACCAAGCTTCAGTAAATCAGTCCAAATGAAACATTAACTAGTACTGAACATTAAAATATTTACACGAGTACATTTATATGTGCGGTGTCTCCGTAGACTTCAAGCTGAGCTCCTATATGTGCCTCGTCGCGCTCTTTACCTGATTACTCTTTGATGGCGCAGTCAGTAGCGAGTTGGCTTGGCATCCCAGGGACCCGTGTTCGAATCTCGGTCTTAACCTTTTTTTTTTATCAACGTAACTAATTTTTATGCATGTTACCTTTCATTTTTTTTTAATTTTGCGTAGTGGAACGAATTATTTCGCAACTTTGGCTCCACTAGGAGAATTTAAAAAACTCTTGGGAGATCAATTTTCTTCCCGAAATAAAACAAAGATAAACAAACAAATTAAAGAAAAATAAAATAAATACACATGTGGATCTAATACATTGTCCACATGCCACCGGCGTCTATCACTGTCTGGCATTTTCGGGGCATTGAGTCCACCAGATCGCGGAAATAGTTCTGGTCCTTAGCGAAATCTTCCCAGATAGCCAGAACTTGATCCCAGAACTGATCTGGATTTTGAGGTGGGATGTCTCGATATTTGTCAATCCTCCTCTTTTTCATACTTTTCCGTGAACCGTCTTTGAACGTATATGGCGGAGTGCGCGGGGTGATTATCCTGCTGGAAAATTAAATTTCCATCGGAAAGAAAACGATTATAAATTCCAAGAATCCAGCTCTTTCGCTTCTGTTTTAAAGCCAGTGCAAACATATCTTATCGCTAGCTATAATATAATTCTAATAAATGAAAGTTAATATACCAATTAAGTTTTGTTATGTTTTAATGCACATTATGTATTAATTTACTCATATTTCTTAGGTATACCGGTATGTAGTTATAATAATCACTTTCATGTCTTAAAATAAAACTCAGTTCTATGTTACCTAGTTGACTAGTTTCAGCTTTGTCTCGGCCGTTTTTATGATATTCTAACCTACAATCAGTTTCTTCTAAAATTTTGAGTACCGGTACCACGATCTTCGTGACGCGGTATCTTTTGTGAATTTTTATGTCATTCAAATTTTCAAAATGATAGGTTTTTAAATGGTTAACATTATCTCCATTTGACTCTTAATTTTCGAGCAGTTTCAGATATAACAATTCTGCGTCGAAAAGTTCCGCCATTTTATATTGCAACTAATGAATAATTAAAAATTTAAAGACGGACATTTCTATCACTAAATTTAATGATAGTTTTACTGGTTTGTTAGGCTAAAGATGCTTGGTGAGATATAAAAATGATTTAATAAACCAGTAAATACATTAATGAATCATTAAAACCTTAATGAAGCTTTGTGAAACCGACCATAAGACTGGTAATATATAATTTCAAAAATATTTTGAAATATTAATATAGGGAAGATAATCTTTATAAGTCAACTGATTATCATACTGACACTTATTTCGATGCTGAGCTATTATCCATTTAATATTGAGGAAATGTGCGATCTCAACGTGGCAAGAAATTGAAGTCAGATTTGAATATCCTATAAACAGAAATAGGCCACTTGTTCCAATTCACCAGCTACTATTAACTCTAGATTCTATGTTACTGGCTCTTCAACTATAGCCGATATCAATAGTGCTTCAAAATACGCAGTGAGTAAATAATAAAATGTTTCAGCAGCAATTGCTTCTTTAGGACTAAATTACATATAATTTATACATGGACCTGAATTAGAGAATTTTATATGATACGGAATTCTCCTCGGGGTTTTGTGTACAGTTGACTACACACACATTAGTGTAATTATTGTCACCTGGTGGTAATAATGCTGAGTTTTTCTAAACAGAAATTCATATTTAGCATTATAAAATATAACCATACTTATAATAATTATTATTATTCAATAGTAGTCAATGCAACTTTCATTTATCAACTCTCTGTACTGTATGAATCATGACTGCTGTAACAGGTTACGATTTTACACATGTTTCATGACATACTCTACAGTACAGAATTTAAATAATAATAATAATAATAATAATAATAATAATAATAATAATAATAATAATATCAGCCAATAAGAAGTTGTCTTATATATGCAAAATCATTACCAACTGCTGTTGAGTAGTTAGAATAATATTAACGACAGTTAAAGTTAAGTGTTGGTTATTTTAAACAAAATTATGTTGGAAAAATGAAAAAAATCTTAACAAAACGTTAAAAATAAACCAGCTGTTAATTTAACATTTGTTAAGCCAAATTAAACATTACTTGGACAAACCGGCCATTACAGTATTGCTGTTTAAATATGTATTTATATTTTATAAACACTTACAGTTAGATTTTGGATTGTTGTCATATTTTACCCTTTTTCTGTACGCTTAAAATAATTTTCAATATTACGAGAATTTTTAAGTTTCTGGACAAAAAGTGACCTCTTTAGCTCCAAACGTTCCTGCAGAAACTGTAACAACTTTAACACAATGATGATGAGATAAAGCAATACGATTCTCTTACTAGTAGCATTCTGAAGTGAACCAAGACATAGGTTCAAAGCATGGTATACAACAGAGTGCTGTAGAACAGGACTTAGAACAGGTTTATATTTGACCGGCCGCAGAACAACTGGCGAGGTTGAACATTCGACCGAATATCCGGCCTTCAAGCGGTTGCACCTGATATCGTTGCTGGCGAGACAGAACCATAGATATATAGGACAGAATACCAAGCGCATTTCACCATACACGAACTCTGATAACCTTTTCTAACTACACAAATGGAGTAACAATTGAAGGAAATTTACTTTTCCTAATTGAAGAAAGTGAAATAGGATTATAATTGATTGGACACTTTGGTACATTTATCTTCATAACTAATATATAAATCAACTAATGGACATCGGTAACAACAAAGGAAATAAGCGTAATGCATAGATGAAATCTGACATGTAAACAAATACAAGAATAAAATAAATTACGATTACTTACAAAATAGAAGCGCAATTATAAATACATACTTGGGGCCTATTTTTGTAACGTTCATACTTTAAACTCGAAATACATAGGCTATCTCTGTGTTAATATGGCCTATGTCTTTTAATTATTCTAAGTGGATGTATTATTATTTCAGCAATAAATCATATTTAAGAGATAAAAATTATTAATAGAAATAAAAGCGCTCTCAAGCTCTAATAATTGTAGCTTCATAATGCGTGCTGTTGCAATACCTGGATTGCTGAATGAATGAATGAATGAATGAATCAATTAATCAATCAATCAATCAATGGGGAGAGAGGAGAAAATATCAATTGGAAGGTACACGATGATAATCGCGTTCTTGCAACGATTCTTGGAACTTCTGTATGGCTCAATATTATCTGTCTTTCATGACCCAGAGTCTTCCACCCGAGAAAGACTCGGACATTCGTTAAACCGAAAATTGGACCACTCCGCGAGACGGAAGAGCTTCGCATACTGTCTATAGCACCAGGCATTCAGTAGCAATATGTCATTTCTATCTTTCGTAGCCGGTTGTGCACGAATCTAGTACACAAAGTACTGATATGAGGAAGTTCAATTTTTGAGAGCCGTAGTATAAGTATTAGGGGCGCGCGGTAGAGTCGCGTTTAAGGCGCTGTGCTGCAAGCCGGAATATTGTGGGTTCGGAGCCAAGAATTTTCTCCTTTCGCTTCAAGTCGCACAATGGCTCTGGAGCTTACACACGTTCTGAAAAAAAAATGAGTACATATCTGGAGTATTTCCTTGGAAGCAAAGACAGAAAGCACATAGGATTGACATGGCTGCAACATCTTCATAAAATTTATTAGGAGAGGTGAGATTATTAAACAGTTTAGTGGCTTGATCTTGATAATTATATGCATATCCCTACTGCTACTAATGCCGGTTTTCTATAAAAGGTTGGAGCTTAACCTTCTGTTGCGCTGTAGGACTTTATGGCCTATGATAGGCATAAGACATTTGTTTTTTTTAGTACTAATAATCCTATTAAAGTTGAAAGAAATAGATCTATGTTATACTCTAGGAATTTAATCTAGTAATTGTAATACTATCAGTTGTAACGTCGCATAAAATAATACGCAAACGAAGAAATGTTGAATGAAATGATCGATCATGAGTAAGTAATACACAATAATTATGAAATATCCATTGAGCGATTAAGATAGTGGATGGAAGAGAGAGAGAGTGAGTGAGTGAGTGAGTGAGTGAGTGAGTGAGTGAGTGAGTGAGTGAGTCAGTGAGTGAGTCAGTCAGTCAGTGAGTCAGTGAGTGAGTGAGTGAGTATCCCATTACACTGACAACACCAAACTTTCAATAGTAGGACGTGTTACTTAAAAGTGAATATAGAACAAGATTAGTTATTAATGTTACACAGCATCTTGTTGACAACAGTGTATGTCGCTGTGTATGGTTGTGTGGAAATCACGTTCGTGTATTCGAATTTCGCCATGACGTGGACATAGTCTTTGGTCAACGTTATGTGATGAGTTATCTTTGAGATAGGCGTTGCGTCGTGCTGAACCATTATCACTGGAATAAGCCTTAAATAAATGACGAAAGAAGGTTTTTAAACCGAACAGTTTGTCTCATATAGCTGTAACCGAACACGACATGAAATACGGCAGTGTAATTTGGGAACAGAAGGAAATAAGTAAGTGATTTGTTTGACCCCATATTAATTAGATGCTCTAATAGAAAGTGAACGATTTTCAGTGTATTAACCTAGCAGCCCTAATTCGCATAGACTTCTAAATACGTACACATATATGCAAACTTTCTCATTAACTTAATAAAGGGGCTAGTGTAACGGAAATAATGTAAAAGTCGTTACCGCTTACTCACGTACATGCAATTCACGATCTTATGCTTGCAGTATTTGAAGTTGTGGCTCAGACGCATCAAAGACTGATCATTCGTTTGACTTTCTACTTCTGTCCGTCTGTCTGTATGTCCGTGTCACATAATTCAGCTCCCATTGGACATACTTTACGAGCTTTTATACTTATTAGTTATTTATTATTATTATTATTATTATTATTATTATTATTACTATTAGTATTATTATCAATATTTATTTATTTATTTAATCTGAGAGGATTAAGGCCATAAGACCTTCTCTTCCATCCTAACAGAGAGCATATATAAATACAAAAAAGAAATACGAACACTGATGAAAATAATTCAAATTAATTTAAAGCCCTATAGATGGTCAACAGGGTCAAAAGAACGCTATAGAGCTCTCATCGAGCTAATACAAGAAAAAAATAAGAATGAAAAACATAGATAGCAATGATGATAGTGATAACTAATAGTAGTAGTAATAATAATAATAATAATAATAATAATAATAATAATAAATACATTACATATTTTAGTTAGGTTATTTTACGAGGCTTTATCATCATATTAGGTTATTTAGCGTGTGACTGAGATGAAGGTGATAATGCCGGTGAAATGAGTTCGGGGTCCAGCACCGCAAGTTACCCAGCATTTGCTCATAGTGAGTTGAGGGAAAACCCCGGAAAAACCTCAACCAGGTAACTTGTCCCAACCGGGAATCGAACCCGGATCATCTGGTTTCGTTGCCAGACGCGCTAACAGTTACTCCACAGGTGTGGACCATTACATATTAATTGTCAACTTTACAACAGCATAGTTACAATATTTATTATATGTCATGGGTTAAGCCGAAGTTGCGCAACCTGACAGGTGTTCAACAAGCAATTCCATGAACTAGAATGTGATTCTAGAATTCTAGAACTAGAATAAGACTGCAAACAGCGAATTTGTATTACATTTTCTATGCTCAACGGCTTCAAAATGGTAAGAAGGCAAATCCAAATTCGGACACCACAGAAACTCCTGAAAAGCAGAAAGAGAGGCCTATTTCATTACTATAAGGCACTTTTCGTCAAGATATTTTTAACAACATAAAAACAACAAATTATGAACAGCAGAAAATCTAGTTTTGCTATTACGTCAAAGAAAGTATTTTACTTCATATAATGACCCTTAAACTATACACAAACCTTATGAAGAGTAATGGTTGTCAGAGGAAAAAAATTCGCTCCGGCGACGGGGATCGAACTCAACTCCTTGGTTCTATGTACTAAGCACTCTAACCACTGAGCTACGCCGAAGTTCAAGACCATAAAGGGAAAAACAATAGAGGAGGGGGATTCGAACCGATACTGTGCATTCAACTTCGACATAGCTTAGTGATTAGAGAGCTGGAAACGTAGAACCAAGGACCCGGGTTCGATTCCCGTCGCCGGAGCGAATTTTTCTCCTCTAATAACCATTATTACCATAACAGATAAGTTCTGTGAGTTCTATTCATAGACATTTTGCTAGCCCGTGCTACGAGAGTGCTAAACTAGCCCCGGCTATCGACTGGTTACTTGTACAGGAGTCATATCACATCGCTAACACTGGTTTATGAATACGAAAAACGTTAGTTCGCTGATCATCCACCGGAAGCCCGCGCGAAGAATGTCTATGAATACTTCCCTAAAAGACTAAAAATTAATCTTTACGTAGCTTATGAAGAGCGTTCAGCTCGGCTCTTGGCCGGTAACACGCCCATCAGTCATGCTTGCATGGTCGTATTACTGCGATCCGTAAACTCCCTCATATTTTTAGGGCCTACTCATATGAATTTGATTTATAAGCATAGAAACATTAGCCTCTACATAGTGTTCTGCCAAATGGTAGGTTTTTCACTGCAAATCCAGCATTTTTCAATCTTTCTTATTTTCTGCCTTCCTCTTTGTTTCCGCATATGAACCATAAGCCTATATTTTAATATTGTCTATAATCTGATAACTTCTTCTGCCTCGAACTCCTCTCGTTCACCATTTCTTCTTACACGTGTAATATATTTATTTAGTAATGAGTCCTACCTATGTTGTAGAAGTTTCTCGAAGTTGTGTCCGTCGACATTCACAGTTTCCGGACATCTTTTGATTAAATCGTTGTTCACACGTAAAATTTATATTAATTTTTGTAATGTTTACAATTTATTTTTATATTGTCTCTACTTTGTCTATTGTGTGGGGGTTATTCCCGTATACTCAATTTTTTTTTAAAGATTTTTAAGTTCTGAACAACAATTCATCAAAAGATATCGGGAATGTGTGAATGCAACTGACACCACTTTGAACAACTCCTACAACACAGGTTAGTAGCCTACTCATTATGAAATAAAGACGTATTTGTGTGCGTGCTATTAAACAAAGTTATATTAATAAAAATACGCGGGAGGTAACGGATCGATAATGATGCTGTCTAAGACTACCATGGTAGTATGTTTTGATGCTGTGTTCGTGGTTGGGAGCCGAGCTGAACGTTATATCCGTAATATCACTTAACATTGGAAAATATATTGAACTTATATAGCAAAACAATTAATCATGAATTATTTACGATGACCGATCGAAAAAGAGGCTAATGTACATACAACAGGCCTACATTTCCAGTACGGACGTGAATTAATTTCTTACTTAGAAGACTACACGTGAAGGAAACTAGGAAACTCACTAAAAGTTACGTAGATATAATTTCGATTTTACTGGGTATAATCAGTTTCATTTTCATTGTTACACTCTTTATAAAAATAGACAAGCGCTTCATTGCACTTGCGAATAAATGCAATTTACATAAATCTATTATACAGTATTTTCAAATACAACTTTGTTATTACTTACAATTAGTGAATAATTAACTAGAAACAATTTTTACTTGGTTATTTAACGATGCTGTATAAACTACTAGGTTATTTAGCGTCGATGGGATTGGTGATAACGAGATGGTATTTGAGGAGATGAGGCAGAGGATTCGCCATAGATTACATGACATTTGCCTAACGGGAAATAAAATTAAATGTGGAATGCAATATTTATTTAATTACAGCATATTTATTTCGTGATATTACAATGCCCGCTGCATTAAAGTACATTTTTAATTTTATTGGTGTTATGAATTAAAAGGTATACTGATTTACTGAACACCCGGATCTGAATAAACCAACATATAATTGTTCATTAGAAAACTTATACCCACATATTTATAAGTTTGTCCCTACGATTTGTTAATAGTTATTACGAAAGTAAATTTGACGAAAACTTCAATAGTTTAAACGTAAAATACAGGTCTATGGTAATCATGGCGATACGAGTTGTATGTGCTAATTGGTCGTCTAGCCGCGAAACCAGATGGCCCGGTTTCGATTCCCGGTCGGGGAAAGTTACCTGGTTGAGGTTTTCTCCAGGGTTTTCCCTCAACCCAATATGAGCAAATGCTGGGTAACTTTCGGTCTTGGACCCTGGACTCATTTCACCGGCATTATCACCTTCATCTCATTCAGACGCTAAATAACCTAAGATGTTGATAAAGCGTCGTAAAATAACCTACTAAAATAAAATTAAAAATGCTAACTGGTCTGCCAGCTGAGTTTCATAGTTACTTCAGTAATATTATTGCGTTTTGTTTTGACCTGTAGTGCACGTTATTTATTGATATCCAACCTATGCTACAAAATAAATAACAGCAATGACCTTACCTACACAAAATGAATTACAAAATCAAAATCAGTTCATTATAGTAAATTAAATAGATTATATTCTATTGTATGCTCGTGATGTCCACCCTAACTACAAAATAAATAACAGCAATGACCTTACCTACCTAAAATAAATTGACAAATCGAAATCAGTTCATTATAGTATAGATCAACGGTCTCACCCAATGGTATGCGTACCACTTGTGGTATGCGAGCCATTACTGTGTGGTACTTAAAATTTGAAATAAATATATGAATTATCATAAATGTAAATATGTTTAACCTTTTCTCTATATTTTATGAGACACTCCATTGAATAAATTCAAAGAGTAAATGTTTCTTAATTAAACACTTCTAAATGAAGCAATCATTATTGGTACTGGAGCACGGAAACGTTTATTCTAACCATGGGAGCGACACATGACGTTTTGCGATAATACATTTGGTTAGTGCTGCAGCAAATTTCATAAGTTAATGTAGTGGTACGCCATTAAAAAAGGTTGAGAACCGCTGGTATAGAGTATCTATGTAGCCTATGATTATTTACCTGTAGGTATATTGTGCCACTTTCCATACATAGGCAAATTCAAAATAACACAATTATGAGCTTATCTTCTTTAATTCTAGACCTAAGTAATGCAGTTGTAAGATAATTATTAATTGAAAAAAATAATTTTGTCCATAATGTTATAGCAAAACAACAATAAAGATCAAAATTTAACAAACATAAAAGTCATGCAGTTTTATTTTTTTTATATCATGAGACAACTTATTGAAGAAGAACAGACAACATGCCTACTTTGAAAGGAAGGAAGGAAGAAGAATATATAAGTATGTCGATATGACGCAATATTAATTTGATATCAGTATTTTTATTATTTTTTATATAGAAATATTCTCTTAAAGTGCCATGCTAATAGCCGCGTCTTTTCGAAAATTCATGACAAATTTATTACCTTCAAATAGCATTCAATTTAACTACATATCGTTCATTCACCTGTAGTTTCGACAGTACATGAACTTTTCTGTGCGTAAGAATCTGTTTAATACTAGATTATAGCGTATTTGTGCTTAGTCTTCGATTCACTCAGGAGTTACCGTAATGCAATACAGTCTATGTCAGTCTAGATTCTAAAGGAACTACACATTGAAATGGTGAAAGAATTATTCAAATAAATTAACTAGTTTCTGAGATTACGTAATACATAGGCTATATACAAACGCACTCTTCTTATATATTAGTAAGCTTATAGATATAGATTTGCTCATTGCACATATAGCTACATGTAAACATTTGTGATAGTGATAAAAGAGTGCGAAGCCAATAATATTAAGTGAAATGAGAAAGTGTCGGAAATATCTAGTACCGGTATTTTCCATACTACTGACAAAATTCGATATCGCTGAGTAACGCATCCTATTCCTGAAGCATGCACTAACCTAAAAATTAAAATTAGTAATGTATAATTTCCTTCCATTGTCACATGTTTTATGCCAAAAAAATAGGAGTCTGTTACACTGATATGATTTAGCCACCTCCATCATAGTTACGCCAAACATGCTCAAAATGCGTGCTGTCAGATGATGCAATTTTGGAAATGTTTTGTTCTGAATATGATTATAAAACAGAATAATACTTTGTCTAATTTCATACTTTTCATTCAGCTCAATGTCATTTTGCAAGGCAATATTCTTGGTATCCAATGAAAATAGAACTGCAAACAATTTAAAATTCATTTTCTAGTTTAGCAATATCCCGTATTCATTCATTCATTCATTCATTCATTCATTCATTCATTCATTCATTCATTCATTCATTCATTCATTCATTCATTCATTCATTCATTCAATCCCTTTTCTCCCCGTATATTCAGTTATAGATTAATTCATATCATTCACAAGTTTATTCCTTCTTTCTTTCGATTAATTAATTAATTAATTCATTCATTTATTCATTCATTCATTCATTCATTCACGCCTTCCACTCACTCACTCACTCATTCATTGCTTTTTTCATTTCATTTAGTTCATTCATCATTCACTCACTCACTCATTCATTCAATTCGTTCATTTCTCCACTCTTTCATCCCTTCCATTCATTCGTTCATTTCAACGATACGTTTCTCTTCTCATTCATTCACTTATTCATTAATTATTTCCATCGATTCGTTCATTCCTTCTATCAATTGATTCATTCATTCCTCCAACAATTGATTAAATAAATAAATAGATAAATAAATAAATAAAATTCATTAGTTCCTGTCATTCATTCATCATTCATCTACTCATCCATGTTTCATTCATTCGTTCACTAATAATTCATTCCCTCTTTCATCATTTCTTTTGTTCCTGTCTTTCTGTTCAGCTTCATTTTATCATTTTATGTATTCCTCTTTCCTTGCTAAAATTATAATTCATTTGTTTACACGTTCTTTTTTCTCTCTTTCCTTTATTTTCCGTCCTTTGATATTTACTTCCCTTTTTCCATTGCTCTTTCTTTGTTCATTTCTTTATGCCTTTGTAACATTCTTTCTTTCCTTCCGATGAAGTAGGCCTATTATGTCCTTTATGCCGCTAGGATAAGGAAGGACAGCATTTTATGTTGAATAAGAATCTTTCCCTGAAATGGAATTGAAACAAATGACTGTAGACTACAGGCCGTGCCAAATATATATTTCTTGAGCCTTTTGTACACCATTCGGTTTATTTAAGGATTTCTTGTCGACCGTGTCAACCTCATCGTTTCCTGAATCTTTGTAGGGAAAGTGCAGAAATCACGGTTACAGGAAGAAGCTCTCTCGTCACAGCGCCGAGTCTGATAGCCGGTCGTCACCTTGCTGATGAATCTTCTGAATGACGTAATTCTCTTACCCTCGCCGTACAACGTGTCATTTAGACGCTTCATGTGCCGGAAGACACGAGAGTCGATTGTTTGGTCTTATAATTTACCTCTCTGTATGACAAATTGCTGCCTCACATTAAATTGAGAGTCGCTGCATGAAAGCTTAGATCGTTAAGCAAACTTCCTGCTCTGCTTGACGGGTGGATGGGCTGCAATTAGTTGTCACTCGTACAAGATGCTCAATCAAGCAAGTCAATTGTCACCGGCCCTCTTTTTTATGGTGCATGATTAAAATCTTTTTCAATTCCTCATTTGTAGCTGCGCAATGTACTCTTTGTTGTTTGTTCCACTTTCTTCTTAACAAACTCGCCTTAAGACTAGTGTTATTTCCGAGACTAAATGGGCAGGAAAAATTGAAAAATAAATGGTGCAATAAATTTAAATTTTAAATCAATAAAGAAAGATTCCGTTGACAATTGGCCTCCCTCTGAAAGGATAATAATCTTTAGCGGTAAGTGAGCGACCGATTCCCGAAGACCGGAGCACTTTACGGAAGTATCTTTATAGAGTTTAAACTACAGATTTAGAAAGGAAAACTATAATGATCTCCGAAACATTAAAAGGAGACATTCATTTGTTTGTTGAAACGAATGAACTTTCTAACATTTTTAGAGAATAATGATAAATGAAAGCAAAGCTCTGTTCCGTCCACATTAGTGAGGATCACGAACTAGTGCTAGAAATACACAACTGGAGGGTCTTCCTGGTTATGTGTTCAGTGTGTAATGCCACCATTTAGAATTAAAACTAGACTGGGACTGAAGGGGAACTAGGTTAGCAATCAATGGAAATTTTATCTACCTCTTTTAAGGGGAGGCAGAGGTGAAATTTTGATCAAAACTAAAGAAAAAATGAAAATTGTTTTTTTATTATCTTTATACACTATATTTTCATATTCCGATGTTAGTTTTTGATTTTGTGCCCTTTAAAAGTATGAAATTAAAACCAAGATAACTGTATTACTATATTATTCCCATAATAAACTAATACTTATCATTATTTATATACCTTCTCTGAACATATAAATAAAAAGAAATATTGAAAATTTCTTACAATATGGTGCATGGAGCATTTTATATCAAACGATATAAGGTTTTATAAAATTATTAATATTTACAGAACTATTGCACTTAGAAAGTTGAAACTTGGTATGTCCATTACTAATAACATACTTAGTATCCATGATCAATTTCAAACAAATAGGATAAATTTTGTGGATTCTGAAATATTCACCTCTGCCTCCCCTTAAATCACAAAAGCGGAGTTAATTGATGTTAATTAGCTAGAAGAGTTACAATATTTATTTCAGTTGAGTTGACTTTCAGATTTAGACACCAAACCACTGATATCTGCTGAGATAATGAATTACATTCACAACTGCAAGCTTGACGGTATATCGTTACAGCGTATAAAGTTTGTACATACGGTAGAGTTTCATCCTATCGGTCTGTGCATTTTATACGGACACAATGTTACTTCAGTGATGTTAGACTACTGGGCAAGACACACATAATATAAAAATATTCCGTCCAAATAAGAGATATATCTCTACCTTCCTGTCGGAAATCGAACCCACACCTACTGAGTTTGTAGGCGGATATAATTATTTGTTCATCAGCAGAGAATCACACTGTATAGTATAAGCATTCACATAATCTTGTTGATGACATGACAAACAGAGATTAACCACAATCATTGAATCATTAATTTGAAGAACAAATTGGATTTAGAAGGAACAGACCTTGCATGAAATATATCTTTACTGTATCACAGATACTAGAGAAACCATTCCAGGTCAGTTTGTCCAATTCATATTGTCCAAAGTCCATCTTCATTTGGTACACGGACATTTCATCCACATTTTTTTTCCATAAAGAATTCGTCCATTTTCAGTAGGCCTATTGTCCATTAATATCATAAGTCCACAAATATTTTGTCTATTTTCTTTTGTCCACATTTTTTGTCCATTTTTTAAGTTCATGTGAAATGTTGTCCATACAACTAAATACAAGGCAAGTTGAATTGTAGGTAGTAGAAAACAATTTCATCATATTTAATGCTACTGTCTTACGGTTTCCATGGTAGAGAAATCCAATTTAATCTGTGTTTCAGAACTCTTAATGAGTTGTCAAATTTATGCTGTACATTTTAAAAGACATTATAACGGTATATTTACTTCCTCCGTCTAAAGGTAAAGATAAAATAGTTTATAACAATTACATAATTTTATATCATTCCACTCATTCAGCAAAAATGGAGACCGATCGTTTTCGCGGTGCGAAAATCGTGATACATGTAATACCCGTTGTATCACCAACAGGAATATACTGTAGGCCTACATGTTCGTATCTATGTATTTAAGGAAGGTAAGCACATACACGTTAGGAATAGAGCTGAAGTTGGTGCGAAAAACGTTGCGACAGGAATCAAAGGAATGACTGAACAACACCTTAAATGAACCACCAGTATGCGGAATTAAGAGAAGAAATTCAGACCACTGAAGGTCAGGAAATAGGTACTACTGAATTTACCAGAAAGAAATTCATTAGTACTGTATTGTCAACAGAACACAAAATGTGCTCGATGTATATTTACGTGCCATCAACTACAGATCAAAATTGTACAAAAACGAAGAGATGGAAGAAGAGAGAAGTAGAAAATAATTAATATGTTACTTAAATTTTTTTTTTTATTTCCTTCTAAAGTTATATTCTTAGTTAATTTCAGTGTACCGTATATGAAACATAAAGGAGTCTAATGTAATTCAGTAAATAATATATTAATCCTACAATGGACCATAAATTTTGTGGTCTAAAATATATGGACTAAAAATATATAAAATGGACAAAAATTCCTGAGGATAGATCAGTATGGTGGACGAAATGAAATAGTGGACGATTTTTTAAGTTGACATAGTGGACAAAATTGTTCATTCATTCAGTGTTCTGCCCAAGGGTAGGTCTTTCACTGCAAACCCAACTTTCTCCAATATTTTCCATTTTATGCCTTTCTCTTTATCTCCTCTTAGCTTCGAATAGGTTCGAAACGTCGAACATCTAAGCATAAACCACTAGAGTACTAGACGGAAGGGACATAAATCTCTTCATCTCTGTCGGAATCGAATTCGTATCTGCTGGGTTTGCAACCGGAAGCGATACGACTAGGGCTACAGCGAAGAATTAATTACCTCGATTCCATCGTGAAGTAACGCTAAGAAACTTACACTTTCTCTCAATTTCTCCGACAACGATTGAAAGCTATTAGGATGTAGTTAATCCATGAAGATGTGTAATCAATAACGTAATTCGTAAGAGACACGATTATCCAACCCCAGGAAAAGCAGATATATGTAGAAGTTGGAATATTTCATTGTGTCATGTGAAATGCATAAACTTTTGTAACTTCTGTTATTCATTATAAGTTATAATAATTATTCATAACTTACATTGATAGTTCAACAACCATTTTCACTTAATAACTATCGATTATTGCGTGTTTAAATCGCTTTCTACAATTTTCCATCCGGTAATTAATGACCTTCCTAAAATAGACGTTGAGAATTAAGTTACAGATCGCGTGTGCTTTCTACTTCGTATCTAGGAAGCTTTGATAACGAATTATCTGGTCTGGCAGTCCATCATTCTCGAAGACTGCTTCTCTTACATCCTTGTGTTAAAGAAAACAATATTTCACCAGTATTTTTGAGTCTCGAAATATGCGACTTAAATCCGTAATACTTTCTTCGCCCTTTTTTTTTTTTTTTTGAAGAGAATAGTGAATACATCTACAATATTCATTCAGTGCGAGGTATGGATGCCAGCATGAAAACGACAAGAGACACTTTTCGACATGCCATGGTCTATGCTTATATATCAGAAACCATACAACCTAGAGCTAAGTGACATATACCATCATGTAGAGGACATAATTACTGGTATGCACGAGATAACGAAGCAATCATATCCGCTGATGACGTCATCACAGCGCAGCGAGGGAAACCAAAATGGTGTTTTGTTTTAGCTAATATCGGCTGTAACTTCAGACTGAGTGGACGTATTTCGATGATCGAGGTGTCATTTGAAAGGGAATTAATTGTTCTTTAAGAAACAATAGATTGTTGTACACTGATATTTAAAATAAGCGAATGGTGCGCGTGTAAAATTAAATTTGGCGACAGAATTTCAAAACGTCGAAGATGTCGCTCAAAAAGTCAAGACGAAATAGATGAAAAAACATCAGGATAGTAAAGGACCTCGAGATGAATCTATTGGTGTGCCAAAAAGCAATGCTCAACGTTTTAGAGAGTATAGGGCACATCTTAAATCCGAGCGTCAGAACGGACAAATCGCGCACGGTGTGAGCGAGTGCAGTGCTTCTGCGTCTGTTGTGCCTGATATCGACATTAAATAGCGTTGTCACTGCTGACATTTACCTTAACAGCAGTTCTATCAGCTACGTATTTACGAATAAAACTTGTGGCTGTCTATCCGATACAGCTACCCCGATTTTGTTTTCCGTTTCTTCTTTTTTCCCAAGATTAGACTATGCAGGTGCAGTCAATTAATGGCTCCTCACCAAGGGGACTGCGATTATTTCTTAGAAAAATTTGTGGTGGGTAATGTGGCTATGAAACATGATTTTTTCCTGAATATTTCATTTTTATTTCTCGCTGATGTTCCAAAATTGATAAGCTATTGTTACAGCATTGTCTCAGTGATTTTAAGTACTCCTCTTAATTTAAAAGATCATTAAAAAAGATCTAAATATTATTACCTTTGCGCTGGTGATAATTATGACGACCATTAAGATGGAAACGATTGTGAAGATGATGATGATGACGATGATTATAATGGTGAAAACAAAATAAATAATGATCGTAACTAGAATAATCATGATGACAAAGATTGGAATGATAAAGCAGAAATTGAATGACAATGCTGATATATAAAGTAGCCACGTTCAATTAGTAGGCTAGCGGTGTCAAAGAGGACGGAAGCTTTGTAGTTTCAATAATTTTAATTATGTCGCGCTGCCCATTGTCGTCAAGTCTTTTGAAGGCCGCTCTAATACTCCACGCGGAGTGTATGGACGGAAGCTTTGTAGTTTCAATGATTTTAATTATGCCGCGCTGACCATTGTCGTCAAGTCTTTTGAAGGCCGCTACAATACTCCACGCGGAGTGTATATATAAACCAGAGTTGCAAATTTTAGCAGTGTGTCTTGTTCCATGTTATATTAATATATAGCAGCAACAAACAAGACGTGACAACGTCGCATTTTCATTTTATTATCGGTGCATGCAATAAAGACCTACAAATCTTAAAAGGAATGCCGCTGCCTTATAATTAAACGAGGCTACTATACTACGAATGAAGATGACAAAAATAATGATGCTAATAATGCCTATTCCGGCGCATCTGCGGTAACGGCCCTGTCGGTATATTGGTGCTCACAACTGGCTTCTATGGGTGAATGATGAACAGTGAAGTACTCGCCATTAGTAAAAAAATGATGATAATAATAATAATTATAATTATAAATATGGCAATGATGACAGATATGACGGTGATGAAATTGATGTTATTGACCAAAGTGACAGTGGCAAAGATCATAAAAAAATGAAATAGGTAACGTATGTGATGAATATTAGACTTAGGCCTAAGTACACTGATGACAGTGAATACAAAGATGGCATAGGTAACGGTTGTGATGGCAAAGATTACAATGACCACAGTAATTACAAAGATGGCATAGGTAACGGTCGTGATGGCAAAGATTACAATGACGACAGTAATAACAAAGATGGCATGGGTAACGGTTGTGATGGAAAAGATTACAATGACGACAGTAATTACAAAGAAAGCATAGGTAACGGTTGCCATGGTAAATATTGCAATGACGATAGTAATTACAAAGACGGCATTGGTAAAGGATGTGATGGCAAAGCACACAATGACGACAGTAATTACAAAGATGGCATAGGTATCGGTTGTGATGGCAAAGATTACAATGACGACAGTAATTACCAGGGAAAGGATTTATATGTAAATACATATTTACTTATAAAGCTAATATAATTTATATTTTGCATTATCTTTATGTTTCACAATGTGTAGGGTTGAAAAATCCTACTTTTATATTCCATATTTTTCCATATTTTAGAGTTTAGTACATATTTTCGTTAATTTCCATATATTTTCCATATTTCATATAAAACAGTCCATATTATATTAGGTTTAACAATAAAACAAAACAAAATTCCATTAACTTTTAAAAATACATTTCAACAATAGAGATTTAAACACATGTTCAGTAATCCCTTTAACATCAGAGTTATTTGAAAATTAGCAGTCCTATCAACAATGGGAAAGTAAGTTACAAAACTGTATTAATTTAATTTAAAATTTTTAACAGACTTCAGTTGTGCAGCTCAACAGTTAAATGCCAGTCAGAGTACACATAGGTTCAGTTTTGTAAATCATACTATAAAGACGGTAAATATGCCAAAAGTACGTCATTCAGTCAATTTAAAATCAAAACTAACAAGTTACATTTCAGAATTTAAAGAAGATGGTTTATCAACTGACAATAAAATATTATTTTGTAATTTGTGTCAGTGTGCAGTATCATCTACACAAAAGTTCCTGGTGCAACAACACATTACAACTAGTAAACATCAGGCCAACAAACAACTAAATTCCAAGCAGAGACAATTGTTTTTAACACAACCAACAACATCGAATGTAAGATCTGAGTTTAACATCGACCTGTGCCGTTCTCTCATCTCTGCTGATATTCCTCTCTACAAACTAAAGAATAAGGTCTTCAGGGAATTCCTTGAAAAATATACTCAACATACAATCCCGGATGAGTCAACACTTAGGAAGACGTATGCTCCATCCATCTACGATGAGACAATACAGAAGATAAGAGATGAAATTAAAGATAGTTCAATTTGGGTTTCCATTGATGAGACTCCCGACAAAGAAGGTAGACTTGTTGGTAATGTAGTTATCGGTTTGTTAAGTGAACAATATTCTGAACGAATTCTTTTACATTGTGATGTTCTAGAAAAGTGCAATAACAAAACTATAGTTAAACTGTTCAACGAAGCTATGGGTATCCTGTGGCCAAAGGGTATTATGTACGATAATGTGTTATTCTTTATTAGCGATGCTGCCCCTTATATGGTCAAAGCTGGACAAGCATTATCTGTTGTATATCCTAAATTGACTCATTTTACTTGTGTGGCGCATGCATTTCATCGTGTGGCAGAAGTGGTCAGAGACAATTTCCCTAAAGTAGATTTGTTGATTTCATCAGTGAAAAAAGTATTTCTCAAAGCTCCCAGTAGAGTTAACGTGTTGAAAGAAATGTACCCTGAAATTCCATTGCCACCAAAGCCAATTTTAACTAGATGGGGTACATGGCTAGAAGCAGTTGAATATTATGCCGAACATATAGACTCTATTAACAATGTTCTCCTTGCATTGGACTCTGAAGATGCAGTCTCAATTGATACTGCGAAAACAGTTACCTGTGACATAAGTGTGAAGAATGACTTAGCTCACATTCAGCATACATTTTCATGCATCATAAAAACGCTCAAAAGTCTCCAAAATAGGCACCTTTCACTATCTGAAAGTTTTGAAATTATAAATAGTACTGTGGAACAACTGAATCGTGGTAGAGGTAAAGTTGCAGATGCAGTAAGAGCTAAGGTGGACACTGTACTTTCAAAAAACCCTGGATATGAAGAACTACAAAAGGTTGTTGCTGTGATGAGTGGTGAATCAACAGTGAAGATTAACTTGGACTTATCCCCAGCAGACATTGTGAAATTGAATTATGTACCAGTTACTTCTTGTGACGTCGAACGCTCTTTTAGTCAGTATAAATCTATCCTCAGAGACAATAGAAGAAGATTCACTTTTCAGCACTTGAAAGAAATGTTTGTAACCTATTGTTATGGTAACAGACAATAAAAATTGTGTTTTGTTGAAACTACATTGGAAGATAAGGTACGTCCATTATATTTTTTGTTTAGTTTGATTAAAATGTACCAATATTTAACGTACATAGTCATTTTTTTATAATTTTAAGTCCATATTTAATTCCATATTTTGGTAAAAATCCATATTTAATTCCATATTTTGGTAAAAATAACTACATATATATTTACATATTTCATATATTTTTAGTCCATATAAATCCGTTCCCTGGTAATTACAAAGACGGCATACGTAAAGGATGTAATGGCAAAGACTACAATGACGACAGTAATTACAAAGATGGCATAGGTAACGGTTGTGATGGCAAAGATTACAATGATGACAGTAATTACAAAGATGGCAGAGGTAAAGGATGTGATGGTAATGAGGACAGTAATTACAAAGATGGCATAGGTAACGGATGTGATGGCAAAGATTACAATGACGACAGTAATTACAAAGACGGCATATGTAAAGGATGTGATGGCAAAGACTACAATGACGACAGTAATTACAAAGATAGCATAGGTAACGGTTGTGATGTCAAAGATTACAATGACGACAGTAATTACAAAGATGGCACAGGTAAAGGAGTGATGGCAAAGATTACAATGACGACAGTAATTACAAAGACGGCATACGTAAAGGATGTGATGGCAAAGATTACAATGACGACAGTAATTACAAAGAAGCATTGGAAACGGTTGTGAAGGCAAAGATTACAATGACGACAGTAATTACAAAGATGGTATAGGTAACGCTTGTGGTGGCAAAGACTACAATGACGACAGGAATTACAAAGATAGCATAGATAACGGTTGTGATGGCTAAGATTACAATGACGACAGGAATTACGAAGATAGCATAGGTAACGGTTGTGATGGCAAAGATTACAATGACGCCAGTAATTTACAAAGATGGCATAGGTAACGGTTGTGATGGCTAAGATTATAATGACGACAGGAATTACAAAGATGGCATAGGTAACGCTTGTGATGGCAAAGACTACCATGACGCCAGTAATTACAAAGATAGCATAGGTAACGGATGTGATGGCAAAGATTACAATGACGACAGTAATTACAAAAATGGCATAAGTAACGCTTGCGATGGCAAAGACTACAATGACGACAGTAATTACAAAGACAGCATAGGTAACGGTTTGATGGCAAAGATTACAATGACGACAGTAATTACAAAAATGGCATAAGTAACGCTTGCGATGGCAAAGACTACAATGACGACAGTAATTACAAATACAGCATAGGTAACGGTTTGATGGCAAAGATTACAATGACGACAGTAATTACAAAAATGGCATAAGTAACGCTTGCGATGGCAAAGACTACAATGACGACAGTAATTACAAAGACAGCATAGGTAACGGTTTGATGGCAAAGATTACAATGACGACAGTAGTTACAAAGATGGCATAGGTAACGGTTGTGATGTCAAAGATTACAATGACGACAGTAATTACAAAGATGGCACAGGTAAAGGAGTGATGGCAAAGATTACAATGACGACAGTAATTACAAAGAAGCATTGGTAACGGTTGTGAAGGCAAAGATTACAATGACGACAGTAATTACAAAGATGGTATAGGTAACGCTTGTGGTGGCAAAGACTACAATGACGACAGGAATTACAAAGATAGCATAGATAACGGTTGTGATGGCTAAGATTACAATGACGACAGGAATTACGAAGATAGCATAGGTAACGGTTGTGATGGCAAAGATTACAATGACGCCAGTAATTTACAAAGATGGCATAGGTAACGGTTGTGATGGCTAAGATTATAATGACGACAGGAATTACAAAGATGGCATAGGTAACGCTTGTGATGGCAAAGACTACCATGACGCCAGTAATTACAAAGATAGCATAGGTAACGGATGTGATGGCAAAGATTACAATGACGACAGTAATTACAAAAATGGCATAAGTAACGCTTGCGATGGCAAAGACTACAATGACGACAGTAATTACAAAGACAGCATAGGTCACGGTTTGATGGCAAAGATTACAATGACGACAGTAGTTACAAAGATGGCATAGGTAACGGATGTGATGGCAAAGATTACAATGACGACAGTAATTACAAAGATGGCATAGGTAACAGATGTTATGGCAAAGATTATAATGACGACAGTAATTACGAAGACGGCATAGGTAACGGTTGTGATGGCAAAGATTACAATGATGATAGTAATTACAAATATGCCATAGGTAACGGTTGTGATGGCAAAGATTACAATGACGGCAATAATTACAAATATGACATAAGTAAGGGTTGTGATGGCAAAGATTACAATGACGACAGTAATTACAAAGATGGCATAGGTAACGGCTGTGATGATAAAGGTTACGATGACGACAGTAATTACAAAGCTAGCATAGATAACGGTTGTGATGAAGAATGCAATGATGACGGTGATTGCAGGGATGACAAAGGTAAAAATGATTGCGATTACGATTACAAAAACGACACAGATAATGATTATCATGACGAATCTTACACTAATGAGATTAAGGAAAAATGACGTGATTTTTACAAAGAATATGGTTTTAAGGATTTTGATGATGAAAAAGCTGATAGTTGTGATAAAAAAATACGTGATGGTAATGACTAGAATTACAGTACCGATGTTTGCAATGATAGTGAAAATTTTGCCAATGATAATGGCAATTTTGACAATTAGAAAATTAATAGTGGTATTGTCACTTCGAAATATATACTGTCCGTTCGGTTCTTGTGTTAAAATGATCACTTAGTGTGCACTTGAGTAGAATGAGGAAATAAAGTAGAAAAAAATAGATATGTATTGATGCCGTTGCCCGAACTGTCGTGGGCCATGTTACATTCTGGGCTTTGCAAATTCTTTAAGAAATGGCGAAATCGGCTTATTACCCAGCGAGTGAGCGGTTGCAGAATGTTATCGTGTCTCGTATTTTGCATCTATCTGGATCGTCACAGTCGCCTAATGAAAGGGTAGCAAACCGAGCGAGCGAAAGTCTCTGCGATTATGTCCGCCCAGTTCCGCTATATTTCAGATGTGCTACACTTACCCGGGTCAGCTCCATGCATAACGTAATTATGTAAAAGAGACCGTAAATCTAGTTAATCGCGTCCAAGACGAGACGAATTGGTTGCTTCATTGTTGTGCTGTTGCGAGTTCCGCATGTCAGAGCGAAGTTCTGAGAGTCAAAGAGGTGCTAATTTCTTGGAAAACTATATTACAAGCAGGTCTAAAAACAAGACAGGAGCATTTTACATTCTTCAGAAAAAGAATGTTTCAGTTACGAATTAATTTAACATTTCTTTGGAATAAGAGTCTCTTGAGAGACTTGAAGAGATAGCAATAATGGAATGAGAATATGTTGAGAAACCTTTAATGAAACACAGGACGAAAGTCCTCAGCTCTGAATTCAGTCTTGTTAAGGTGAAGTGAGGGAGAGAAGGAACTGCATGACGTAGAGAGGGGCAGGTGTACAGTTCATAGCAACAAGTGAAGATATCTTTATCCAAAAATACTTAACACAAAGATTTATGTTGTATCCCCTCTATAGTAAGATAAATGTAACCTTCGGAATATACCATGTACAAGAAAAAGAAACGAATCTACCAAGCTTTGGTTGTGCACCGCCTGCAATTTAAGTAAGTGTCATAGTTTCCATAGAGTCGTAACTAGATTCATTGATTCATAGTTTTCTGCCCAAGTGCAGGTCTTTCACTGCAAACCCAGCATTCTCCAATCATTCTTATTTCTCTGCCTTTCTCTTAGTTTCCGCGTAATGATCTATATATCTTAATGTCGTCTATCATCTGATATCTTCTTCTGTCCCGAACTCTTCTCTCGTTCACCATTCCTTTCAGTGCATCCTTAAGTAGGCAGTTTCTTCTCAGCCAGTGACTCAGTAAATTCCTTTTTCTCTTTCTGATCAGTTTCAGCGAAACCAGGTGGCCCGGGTTCGATTCCCGGTCGGGGCAAGTTACCTGATTGAGGTTCTTTCCGGAGTTTTCCCTTAACCCAATATGAGCAAATGCTGGGTAAATTTCGGTGCTGGATCCCGGACTCATTTCACCGGTATTATTACTTTCATATCATTGAAACGCTAAATAACCTAAGATGTTGATAAAGGCTCGTAAAATAACCTACTAAAAATCATTCTTTCTTCACCCACTATTTATAACACAGCTTCATTTCTTATTCTGTCTATCCACTTCACACGCCCCACTTTCCTCCAAAAATACATTTCAAATCCTTCCAGTAGCTTCTCTTCACTTCGTCGTAATGTCCATGTTTCTGCTCTATACAATGCCGCAATCCACATTAAGCACTTTACTAGTCTCTTTCTTAGTTCTTTTTCCAGAGGTTCACAGAAGATGCTGTTTTTTCTGTTAAAAGCTTCCTTTGCCATTGCTATTCTCCTTTTGACTTCCTAGCAGCGGCTCATTTTGCTTATAGTACACCCCGAGTATTTGAAGCTTTCTACTTGCTCTACTGCCTCATTTAGAATTCGTAAGTTTATCTTATTTATTTTTCTTTCGATAACCATTGTCTTCGTCTTCTTTGCATTTATCTTCATCCATACTGCTCACAGTTGTCATTTAACTCCAGTAATATATCCCTTGAATCGTCTCTTCCTCTGTTAACAACGCCATATCATCAGCAAATCTTATGCACTTTAGTCTTCTTACTCTTACTATCACCCCTCCCATATTGTGAAAACAGTTCTTCACTAAATCCTTCAAGTAGATGTTGAACGGGATAGGTGATAAAGGACATCCTTGTACTTCTCTCCCTATTTGATTTCATGTGACAAATCTTCTCCTATCCTGATTTCGATTCGTTTCATCTAAAGATCTCTTTCTAATACACACCAATCTTCTTCAGGAACCCCATAAGTTTATTCAAATACAATCTGTCAAAAGCCTTTTTAAGGTGTATAAATGCTACGTACACTTCTTTATTTTTCTCTAGGAATTTCATTGATTGTTCGCAGTAGTCCAATTGCATTTTTTCGTATCTTTTCCCTTCCTGAAGCCAAATTGCTCTTTTCCCAATTCTCCTTCCGTCGTCGATTCAGTATTCGAAGGAGAATCTTCGCCGAGTGCGATATGAAGCTGACAGTCCTGAATTCATTACTACATTTCTTGGCATTACATTTCTCCGGTATTGGCAGTAACATTATCTCCGTAAATAGTGCCACATGTAATATAAAATGTTACACTTTTTTTCTTGATTGCAATCCCTCGAGAACTTGTGATTTTCAAATACCTGTTGTTCAGTTTTATTTACTTTTTTCCGTGACCTAGCAAGGTCGATTTCTTTCGTATTAATAATAAGGTGCGTTTCAACACACGTAATACTGATTTCTGGTCGACCTTTATACCATTCGAATTCCGGTTTTTTCGGCATTACTCTTCTACGTTCACAATTTCTACTTATCGCTCACGGGTCTGCAGCTTACCTTCACTGCCAGGTGCGAATGTTTGTAGACCATTGCTTCACTTCTCCTGCAGGCACTACTTGAATAAACTTTCGGATGAAACCTGCAACCTGCTAGTTCCTGCTCCTACCAGGATAAATCATAGTGGTAAACACGGAATGTTTTAAAGATTTCGTTATAAATTCAGATGTTAGATAGATTTGCTTCTATAATTGATGCATAAAAATAATAACTTGATAAAATGCCGTATTTATCTATAATCAGCGCATCTAACTGTAATATTAATAGCACGTGTTCAAATCCCGGTTGCTTGTTTGAAGTTTTACCGTGGATTTTCTCCAATCCACTTAAGGGCAAATATAAGACGCCTTGTAAGCGATTGTCAGATTCATTTTTGTCATTTTCATTTTGTTATCATTATTTTCATCATCAAGTGCCGTAAGCAAAATTCGTCAGTACAAAAGTTGAAAAAAAAAAGAAGAAGAAGAAAAATTAGCGGGGTTTTCCCAAGTTTCGGATCACTATGCTTGGGCCCGATTTCCGTTTGGACTGATTACCTGTAGTGCATTCGGAGTTTAGAAAATACCAATGGGTATATAGACGTCTTCTTAATCCCCCTCCCTAGGTTTTCCACAATTGTAAGGCAAATGTGAGATAATCACATGGCGAATCCTCGGCCTCATCTCGTTAAACATAATCCCATTACCATCACTTTCATCGAAATTAAATAACATGGTAGTTGATGGAACGTCGTTAATAACGTACTAAATTCTAAAGGAGAATATGCTGGCCCATTCACGTGGGGCCTGAGTGATTCAATGCAAATTCATCAACTCAACTTATTTACACTGTTAATGTTATATCTGTAAATGCTAGTTATATATTATGCAAATATCGAGCCTTAATATGGCTAACGGAACCATGTCACGGGCAACACTAATATTAAAGTTCAAGTGTTGTTATGTGTAATCATAGTTTTTACACACCCATGTGTAGGCCTACAATTTATATTGGTAATGCTTGGTTCTATTTGTGGCTCCACCTTATGGAGCCACGTGTATTCGGGAAAAGCAGGAAAGTAAGTCAGTCATTTTCTTACTATCTTTCTATCCTTCTTCCGCAATTTCACATATACTGTATGTAGCATATAGACACCATTAATATAACACAAAACACAAAATAAATGCTATTAATACTGTTGTTACATATTTACAAGTGATATAAACTCTTTTCTGCCGACTTCTTTGTATTAGGCCAGCCATTTAACTTTAACTCTTATGTATTATAATCAACGTTGAAGTCACGCCTAGAACAGCGTCATAGTTAGGTATTCACTGCAGATAGACAGATATAAACATTTACCTGCCTATGCTAACTGTAGAGGTGTGAAAATTTACATGGAATGCTTGGCTTGGCTTTACGAGGTCACACATTTTCCGACTGTACACTGAGGAACGCTTTGGCCCATTGTGCTGGCGTCTTATAAAACTTTAAAATATTCTTAATCGTTCCAATCTCTTCTTATCAATATCCAGATTACTATGTATATCATGAGTTTTTAGGCTTTCATGGTAACTGTGATCAGAATTAGGTTTTCGGGTAAACCACAGTGTCCTGAAATTTGACATTTCCAACGGGTCGGAACTACATTCAGTTTCCATCATCAGGGCAAAAGGTAAAACAAGAGAGGGCGCCTAATCTGTTCAAAGACGTTTGGATAGTATCACCTCGACTCACATGGATCGCTGGTATTCTGTTCAAAATTGAAACCGTCATGTTATTAGAAACATTAGCGTTATACACATAGTTAGCTCACATTGTTGATGAACATTTTTGCTGTATAATATTCTTATTGGATTTGGTATTTCCAAGAAACTAGTTCGATTAATTAAAATGTGTCTCAGGTCTCAGTGAAACGTGCAGCAGAGTCCGTATAGGCCAGTTTTTGGCAGACGCTTTTCCAATTCACTGCGGGCTAAGCAAGGAGATGCACTATCACCTTTACATTTTAAGTTTGATCTAGAATATGACATTAGGAAAGTCCAGGATAACAGAGAGAGTTTAGAATTGAACGGGATAGATCAACTCCTTTTTTATGCTGATGACGTGACTATGTTAGGAGAAAATCCACAAATTATTAGGGAAAACCCGGGAATTTTACTTGAAGGAAGTAAAGAGATAGGTTTGGAAGTAAATTCCGGAAAGACAAAGTATATGATTATGTCTCGTGACTAGAATATTGTACGAAATGGAAGCATAAAAATTGAAAGTTTATCCTTTGAAGAGGTGGAAAAATTGAAATATCTTGGAGCAACAGTAACAAATACAAATGATACTTGGGAGGAAATTAAATGCAGAATAAATATGGGAAATGCGTGTTATTATTCGGTTGAGAAGCTTTTATCATCCAGTCTGCTGTCAAAAAATCTGAAAGTTAGAATTTATAAAACAATTATATTACCTGTTCTTTTGTATAGTTGTGAAACTTGGACTCTCACTTTGAGAGAGGAACAGAGGTTAAGAGTGTTTGAAAATAAGGTGCTTAGGAAAATATTTGGGGCTAAGAGCGATGAAGTTACAGGAGAATGGAGAAAGTGACACAACGTAGAACTGCATGCATTTTATTCTTCACTTGACATAATTAGGAACATAAAATCCAGACGTTTGAGATGGGCAAGGCATGTAGGACGTGTGGGCGAAACCAAAAATGCATATAGAGTGTTAGTTGGTAGGCCGGAGGGAATAAGACCTTTGGGAAGGCCGAGACGTAGATGGGAGGATAATATTAAAATGAATTTGAGGGAGGTGGGATATGATTGTAGGGACTGGATTAATCTTGCTCACGATAGGGACGTATAGCGGGCTTATGTGAGGGCGGCAATGAACCTCCGGGTTCCTTAAAAGCTATAAGTAAGTAAGTAATATTATATCCTGCACCCCGGCAGGATGATTCTCCAGTCTGAAACATGTGACAATTTATTACAGAATATTTCCAAATGTCTGGAAAAATATTGTTTCTGGAAAACATTGAACATTGAACAACATCTTTAATAGGGCAGAACTTTATTATTGAAAGTAAATTATGCTTCGAAACATATCCAGTCTCTTAGTAAAAGTAGGTTAGATTTATTTTCACCCAGAGTACTTTGACGGTCCTGAGTATGGAGATCCATTATTATTTTCTTTTTTCATTGGTATTTGTGGTAGATCTCACGTATTTCGCGTACCGGGATCTGTGACTTACAATAATTACTAGTATTAATGTTTCCCACATAAACGCATGTAATATCCCATCGTAAGCATACTAATTTAATGATTGATTAAAGTAACAGTCTTTTGAAGGACATGTGGTTGCAGATTTCGTGGGCTGCTTTAAGCAACAGGACAAGTTCACTGCAAGCCTGTCTTCCTCAATACTCACTGGGCCATTCTGACTCATTTGCCCGCCCATGTCGCTCACTGAAAACACAATTAGCGCTATATCTTCACGGCTTACCTGCTTAATGACGGACATTGTTCTGCCTACCAATAATGACAGGGTGTAATAACGAGATTAGAGATAACATTCATGCTCACAAGGCGACACAAGACGAGAGAGGAGGGGATCGAATGGCCTTGATGAACAATAATCCAAGCTACAACAAAGTACGCATTGTCGTTGCTAGGTCGCTGATTCGATATCAGCCTGTGAAGTTATGATAGCGTGATGCACTGGACAGCCTCGGATATTGTCCTATTAATTCTACATTATGTGAATCGATAAAACTTAAATGAAAATATCGATATTGCATTAAGAAATAAAACGAACTTGAAAGCCATGTATAATTTTATGCTATAGGCTCCGTGCGTATAGCACTTTGCTGCTACAGGCGGACACTACGAGAACTACTTGTAGGCTTGTCTTCAACAGCTGTGTGTGATCTGTGTTGACAGCCGACTGCTGGAAGATTCGAGTAGGAGTGATTTTATACGCATGTATTTAATCTTTCATAAAGTGTTGCCTTTAGATTGCTATTTTAAAAATGTCAAAGCGGTCCAGCAAAATTATGTGCTGTGTTTTTAGCTGTAATAATAGATATTGTAATACAGAGCAAAATGTGAAGTTTTATAGTTTTCCATCACGACCCCACGAAATGGATTTGAAAAGACGGTGGATAATAGCAGTAAATCGGAAAGAGTGAGTTTAAATTAAGTATTTGGGATTTAAGTATTTTAATTAATACCTAATTAAGTTTTTACAGAACTTATCGTAATCGAGGATTTTACAATAAACCTACAGTAACTATTGCATGCAAATAATCACGTTAATGTTATACTTACAAAATAAGCAGCTGTAGGCCATATTTGTAAACACATCATAATAGTAGGGCGCATTGTATTCAGTAATTATGGCAAAGTCTTTATGATAGCCTGCATTATATAATTACAGAAATAGGCCTATATGAGAAATACGGAAAAATAGTATCATTACATACATACTTTACAATTACAGAATCATATTATGAATATAGAAGGAATTACAAATACAGAAAAATAATATAAATAAAAGTACATTACAATATTGTAATAGTCCTAAAGATATATCATTACGAAGACATATAACAAAAAATAATTTATACTCATTACAACAGAAATTACAAAACATTTAATAGAAACCAAAGCTACATTTTATGAAATCTATTTGAAGTGATTTTCTAAATATCATCTGCCTTTATAGTTTTGTCAAACATTAAACAATATGTTTACATTAATATGTCACATTTACACGAATTATTTTTATAGGGCAGACGGCACTTTATGGACACCTTCCAAATCATCTAGAATCTGTAGCGAACATTTCATAGGAGGGTGTAAATCTCAAAATCCTGCTAGTCCAGCATATGTTACAAAAGGGAGTCAACAGGAACAGACTCTCTCAACAGATTTAAAAGACTGAAGAAAAGAACTGAAATAATTTCACAGCCGGATACATCAGACCCTTTGGAAGATAGTGCGTCTATCCTAGTGACCACCAAAACTGATGCCCAAACTCAGACAGATAGAAATTATGACAAAGAAAGCAAGTTTGAATTCAGTTGTATGGTGGATGGAAACAATGTCAGCACACAAGCATGCATATCAGCCTTCCACGCATTGTATGCCAAACCTAAGTGTTCCAGTAAACTGTCTGGGTCTGACTCCCCATATGAAAAAAGAGGATTTTTTGGTTATAGTTCAATTTCTGATGAATCACAATTAAATGTCCTGGCTGGTGTTAACACAGAAATTTTTAATTTATTTTTGAACTTACTGTCAGACAGTACCCAGCGTAAAATTAGTAAAGAAAATAAACTTTTAATATTCTTAATGAAAATGAAGTTAGCCTTGCCATTTGCTGCCCTTGCTGTAATTTTCAATGTTCACCGTAGTACTATTTCTAGAATATTCCAATCTGTTTTACCTACACTTGCACAAGCAACTAAAAACTTTGTTTTCTGGTCTAGCAAAGATACTGTTAATGCAACATTGCCTACTGTGTTTAAAGATAATTATCCGAATTGTAGAGCTATTATTGACTGCACTGAAATTAAAACAGAACAACCTCCTGAAATCAGTCAGCGTGTATATATGTACTCTAACTATAAGTCTGCATATACTGCAAAAGTTCTTATTGGAATTGCGCCTTGTGGTATGGTAACATTTATTTCCAAATGTTATGGAGGTAGAGCCAGTGACAGTTTTATCACAAATGACTGTGGAATTTTGAAACTGATAGAACCAGGAGATCAAATTATGGCAGATAAAGGTTTTCCCGGTATAAAAACTGTATTGGAGGAGAGCAATGCAATTTTGGTAATGCCACCCTTTATGAATGAAGGTCACTTAACACCTGATCAAGTTGATGATACTTATAATATTGCTAGTGTGCGGATCCACGTTGAACGCTGCATTCAAAGAGTGAAAGTGTATAATATACTTCAAAAATGTCCAAGTGAACTATTACATTGTATTGATGACATTGTGCACGTGTGTTGTGTTATGACTAATGTACAGCCTCCATTGATTTCTGAAGATCATTGTTAGAACGGTATGCCAGTTCTTTTAAATAGTGTGTGAAGTAAAACTGTTGCAACTTTTCAATACAGCCCTTCAGGAACATATCATTTCTTTGAATTTCTATAAGAATGGAAATATGATTCTCTGTATAAATGAAAAAATCACAGAAATCAACGCCACAACAGTACATCAGCAGTTGACACTGAGTGAAATATGTATGACTTTGTTTTAGTTCCAAATTTCCTCGTGAATTTTTTATAATACAGGATACATTAATGTCGCCAATCTCACCGACAATGGGTTTTTCCTTACATGAAATAGGACATTTAATTTCTAATACTCTTTCTGGCTTACCATTCATCATTACTATCCCATCAGGACTAGCACACAACCAAGGTTGGGTTAAGTGAATGATAAGACCACAACCAGCAACTGTTCTGTCATATGAATTTGTGTATTTGTCAAGTGCAGTTTTTTCTAATTTACTTCCAAAAGTTACATTCCTAAGACCCCTACCATGAAGCAATTTTGGGTTCATGAGGGTATTTACCAGCTTCTCATGATCTTTTTTTCTAGTTTTAATTGAATGTGCCCTACTCGCAGAAATCCTTATTTTTCTTTCTGTAAACCATGAGTCTGATTTTGATTGATGCAAGGTTTTTACACAAATTTCAGTTGCTCTGGTCTTATCAATTAGGACATGATTATCATAAAAATCATTTTCTAATGCAGAAATATTGCTACTACATTCATTAATTATTATAGGCCTAGTTTCTTGTTTCATTAATAATGTTGTGATTAGCCCTTTACATGCATTATTCTCAACAATAGCTGTGATATCTGTTATTAAATGTCCCAGCAGTTCATTGACAACTTTAAGTGATTCTGATTTTTTCTCTTCGTTTAAAATTTTTGTCAGTATACATGGGGTTTTCAGTGCAGGAATTTCAATTGCTTCAACTTCAAGCCTCTGCTTTTTTTTGGGAAAAAGTTCTTCTAATCTCTTCCCCTTGCTATATTTCTCTTTCCCCGCATTTGAGATATGGGGTCGAGACCATTCGCAGGGCTGATCAGTTCGCGAAGTGATGCGTTCGGAGTTAACTGCATAAACAACAGCGGAAATGTGTTTACACTTTCCTGACGATCCAGCAGGACATTCGCAGGAACTATTAGTCGCTTCTCTAGCAGCATTAACCTACGATAACATGAGGTCGTCTTTTTAAGTCAGCATCGTTTAATGTATAAATTAACATCAATCACAAATAGTAATAATACATAAATAACTACGTTACCTCTATGGTGACATGATAAGGTTTCAGGCTAACTGATGTCTGTCTTATTACATTTGCAGTTATTACACTCTTGCAAATTCCAGCGAAATATTTTTCTTGTAAATTTAATACATGACCACTTTCTGCAAGTAAACGACCTTTCTTAGAAGAATTTGGCCGATTATTGTCATAGAAAATACTTTGAAATCCCACTGTTATTATTAAATCTGCCATGGCAGTACACTGTGAGATGACAGCTGATGCTCGCGCGGTAGTACGCAAGAACTTACAATTTTCGCCACTCAGAGCGCGGCGGTGCATTTCTCCCTGCAACGCACGGAGCCTATAGGCCACTATGTCGGGGATGTGTTCTTTTCGACCGCATCATTTCTTGTAGCAGTCATAACTCTATAAGGTTGCAATTTAGGACAGAAGATGAAAGGAGAGAAGAGTTAACAGAGAATAGAGAGCAGAAGATGAGATGAGAGAGAATATAGGGCAGGAAACGAAGAAGAGAGAGGATAGAGCATAGGAGGGCGAGAGGAGACGAGAGAGGATACAAGACAAGCGACAGAAGATAGAGAGTAGGAGACAGGAGAGAAGACGAGAGACGATAGAATACAAGAGGCAAAAGATATAGAGTAGGGAGCAGAAGAGGAGACGAGAGATGATAGAAGACAAGGGACAGAAGATAAGAGAGTAGGGGACAGAAGAGAAGACGAGAAACAATAGAATACAAGAGGCAAAAGATATAGAGTAGGGAGCAGAAGAGGAGACGAGAGACGATAGAAGACAAGGGACAGAAGATAAGAGAGTAGGGGACAGAAGAGAAGACGAGAAACGATAGAATACAAGAGGCAAAAGATATAGAATAGAGAGCAGAAGAGGAGACGAGAAACGATAGAAGACAAGGGACAGAAGATAAGAGAGTAGGGGACAGAAGAGAAGACGAGGAACGATAGAAGACAAGGGACAGAAGATATAGAGTAGGGAGCAGAAGAGGAGACGAGAGACGATAGAAGACAAGGGACAGAAGATAAGAGAGTAGGGGACAGAAGAGAAGACGAGAAACGATAGAATACAAGAGACAAAAGATATAGAGTAGGGAGCAGAAGAAGAGACGAGAGACGATAGAAGATAAGGAACAGAACATAAGAGAGTAGGGGGCAAGAAAGAAGACGAGAGACGATAGATTACAAGAGACAGAAGATAAGAGGTGTCAGAAGGTAAGAGAATAGGAGGCAGGAGAGAAGACGAGAGACGACAGAAGATAGAGAGTAGGAGGCAGGAGAGGAGACAAGATACGATAGAAGACAAGAAACAGAGTACGGAACGTGAGCGGTTACATGACAGAGGACAGGAGAGTAGATGAAAGATGATACAGGGTACGGAGACGAGAGAGAATGAAAGAGAGAAGGGAAAGAAAAGAACAGGAGGAAAAATGAGGGATTATAGAGATAAAGAGAGACTAGGAAACCAGAGATAACGATGAAAGTTAGAAGAATAGGCCTACAGGAAAATGACGAAAATAATGCCTCCAATTTTTGCTCGCCTATTAGGCCTACTAGGACCATGGATAAGAAATGCACTTTTTCATATTTTTTTCACGGAGAAGGAGTCAAGAGCCTTGTACCGCAGCATGAGGCATATTGTGCTTACCATTCCTATTCTGTGAATATTATTTGTCGCCGAACGGCCGCGCTCTTGTGCGAATACAGCACACTGCACTGTGAGCTTAATCCGACCTATGGTAATGATGACAATGATATTTGAATAAATCATAGCGAAATGAGTCCGAGAACCAACGCCGAAAGTTACCCACCAATTTGTGCTTCAATTGGTTGAAGGGAGACCTTGGAAAACCCCAGTTATTTAACTATCCCAATCAGGATTTGAATAAGGTTTGCTCGATTCACAGTCATATATGCTAATAGTTACTCTATAGCGGTGGACCTCTTCATAACTGAGTTCTTTAATTTATGTATTTGTATGTTCCCTCGAAGTTAGTAAAGTTGTGCTTTCTACACACTTCGTCCGGCTCTCAACGAGTAGGTTATCTCAGTCTTTTAAAATTCGCTCTCGGTTTGAGTACGCTATCCATCTTGCTTATGGGATTCGTTTTTTTTTTAGAAGCGCTGCCTTCGAAGTTTATCTCTCATTAAACCAATTATGTAAGATCGGGGCTGTACAGTCAATAGTATATCGGAATTTTGTATTGCAATCCATTGTAAAGTTGCAATGTAGGAGCTAAAGTCATGCTAGAGAAAATATATTTCTTTAATTTGTATAGCTGTTAAGTTTGTGCAATTCAGGACTTCAATTTCTTCAATATTCAAACATAAAAACTGCACTTAATCAAGCGATCTTCACGATCTTGTTATAGGACTCTCGAAACGATTGCACTTCCGATTCCGAAAAATATTGCATGTATTGCCAACAAATTTTTCTGTCTTGAACTATTTCTGTTCACCACTCCATCAACTGCAGTTTTAATTCGTGTTCACAGTGGTGAAACCTCTGATTGAGATTCTGAATGTGTACATCTATTATTCAGGCAGTACATTTCACTTAACGATATGTGTCAAAGGAAGAATAATATTATTGTTTTATACATCTGAAGTCTGATTAGTGTAATATGTAGCTAATCGGCGATATATGCAATGGAGGGGGAAAGGAACTGGCCACCCTACACCATTATCTCCTGGCCTAGTTGTCTCGCAAGTGGTGCTTGTGAGATTCAGACCTGTCTTCGGAAACTTGACTAAATAACAAACAATGGTGAATTGAGGCATCAGGTTCCAAAATCCGTCTTATCCACTTTTGGACGAAATTGTATTAGGAGTAGTTTCCGAATTCACTCCCTTTTCTCTATCATTCTATTCATACATCATATTCCAAACTACGTTTTATTGCCTTTATTTTAAGCGTTAGAATATATGACTGTTTCAAAAGACTTGTAATCAATTAATGTGTCGGTTTCAAAACCCATTTTTTTTCTTCTTTTTTTTTTCATTAACCGCCTCATCCTCATGCAACCAAACTGGATTTAGATGCATATAATTGTTTCGGAGAAGACAATTTATATAGTTGTTGATCCAATAGATCTGGAAAAAATTTTTGAATCAATTCCATATTGATAGAGGAATCAAAATTTATAATCAAATTTATTTAGATTTGTAATCATTTCAAATTCTCCATCTATGAAAAATAGATTATCCCACCGTGATGGTTCCATAATGCTCTTTGTCCATTAATATCTTGTTTAAGAGAAGAATTTAGTTGATATTTAGAAGTATGAACACAATCCGATACTAAAATAAAACATTATGGAAGTTGTTTTATTTTTATAGCTATAACCATAGCAACAGTTACAACATAGAGCTTAGGTTATGTCTGCCTGGCATACTAAGTTTTCTTGATGCTTCATTGTGGTTTAATAATTTAAATTTTAAGGGGGGGGGGGCATACCATTGACCTGCAAAAATTTAGTCAAATTAACTTTCAGCTACTATAAAAGCTAAATGAACAAAACTTTGCATGCTTAATATGCATACATTACACTTTATAAAATACTATTCAGAATATTAAAATTGCTAATAATTACCTGTAAAATAATATCAAATTTGCTTAATTTTTACAACCGTCAAGAATTTACATAATAATATACAATTAATTAAATATCTGCATGATTCTTTTACTGGACAATTTTAAAGACCTACATGAACAACGTAGTCTAGGATCTTTCGCCTATTCCTTCAAGAAATTTTTTTTTTCTTAATCGTTACCTTCAATATTAAATTTTCTAAAAAAATTCATAAGAAATAAATATCATCGAAAGACTTGTTACTTTTCAAAATATCAGCAGTCTTGCAGTAGACTAGAAAGCCACCTGGCACACGGTTTTCTCCAACAAGTTTCCCTCAGAATTATTATTCTTGGGCATTAAAGTTTATCTGTACAGTTAAGATTTTCAAGTTGTAGTCGGTTGATTCTGAAGAATCACCTGATTAATTTTCTTCCTCATTTCTTTCGTTACCATGTTGCAAGGGCGACTGGGTTTTCAATTATTGTTATTTAATCCACTTCCTATATCACACATCTAATTTACCTCCTTGAAGTAGCCTACTGGTACCGATTGTTTGCCTTAAATTTATTAAAACGTGATGAATTTGAATGGACGCAATATGGTCCGACAATTCGTACCACAACAGTTCGTTCGAAGAAATATATTTGTTCTAGACAGTTCGTCCCAAGAATCATATTCGTTCTAGACAATTCGTCCCACCACAATTAGTTGTGATTTTAAGGACATATCAATACGATTTGTAGGAAGAAGACAGAAACTATTTGGAAATAATTTGAAATCCTCCCAATAATTTTTCGCCTTTGTTTAACAAGAGTCCTGAATTTAGAATAAGACAAAAATCGTTTATAAGAATAAGGCAGAAGTAGAAAGTAGAAATTTAGAAAATATAGAAATGTATGTCATTATGAACCGTTATCAAGAAGTGAACAGTTGAGTAGAATGAATTGTTTTCGCTACCAGGAATACAAGGATAATGATTGGTCACTCCATCTCGGTGAATGATTTTTGAAATTAACTTGTATACAAAATATAATACATAATGTACATAAATCTCCTAAAATGTAATGTTGGATTTTACTCAATGAAATACCATGGTAAGGCACAGCATACATAACGATGTATGCCTTTCCAATTTTTTATATAAAATGTTTATCCAAAAGTAGAAACTTACTCGGTACAAACATGGGACGAATTTTAAATCAGTCGAATTTACCGGGACGAATTATGTAACGGTACTAATTCACGTTGTGACAAATTGTTTGGGACAAATTGTCGCGGTAGAAACTGTCTGAGACAAATTGTCGTACATTCGTCACAAATCGCTAAAAACAAACGATCGCCGATGTCATCTTTTATTTTGACTCACTGTTACTTAATTATAACATCTGGTAAAGAATGGTGGAATTTGTAGGGTATGAGCGAGAAAGTTAAAATTAAAATAATGACAGCCTATTTCGTTACATAGTCATTCTTTCAATTTAAACATAATAAAATAATGACTTTCGAAGTCACTTTATATAGAGAGGAGACAGAGAGGAAGAAAGAACAGCTGGAAAAGCAAGACAGAAGAAAATAACAAGAGAAAAATAAGAGGAGAGGTAAGGTAAAAGAAGCGAGAAATACAGAAGTCGATACCATTATATTCATATGGGACATCAATAATTTATGAAAATTCTTCATCAAATCGTTACACAAATTTTACAAGCTTGTGTACAGATTTGTTACTGTCGGTAAACTGCGTAGCATTCAATCAAAATTTGTAGTCTGCAGCTGGCACAACGGTACGTACCGTAAAGGAAAGCTAGCACAGTTATAGTCCGTAAATCAGGTTCAGTAAAGAAGCAAGAGTTTGTAATCTATGTCGCTCACTCAGGCATCCTGCTCGTCATGCAACGAGATGTACGAACACCAGTTAAGCCTATACATACTGTACATCTATAAACGAAAATAAAAGATTCTTGTGGAGAAAGGCTCTGACTACGCCTTACCAGGAACGGGCCACAGTTCAAGCACCAGGATGTTCCCACAGAATCTGGGCGTGCACTGGGTGTACAAACAACACCGTTGCGATGTTACCAGACCGGACCGGTTCGTCAGGAAGGGCTGCATTGAAATAGAAAGCGAACAGTCAGCTGGTTACACCTTAATTAGATCTGAGAGGTGGCATCACATTTGCTCGCCTCGATCACGTACAACTTGAAATTCGGCATCATTCACGTGATTGCCGTGGATCTTACTAGTCGAGAAGATTATTCCCTGCGAGACACGGAAGAGGAATGGATATTACTGTCACCAACAACAATCTCCTACATTGTCAAGCCTGTAGGCCCTTTCTAACTCCACAAGCATTGGTAATCATATACCCATTTTTTAACTTTTAAACTGATGCTCAGTCTCTTCATGTAATAATGAAATATTTGTGATCATATAGAGTTTGGAAATCTTGTATTAAAATAAAAAGTCCTCCAATACTTTGTAATCATTCGTAGGATTCATGCTAATAATCGTATAGTGTAAAACTCGCGAGAGAATTCTGCTGTCTTGTCTGCTCTGTTTGGCTAGTCCAATATATATAAAAGAAACCTTAAAGTGCTACCGATTTTAACATAGAAATGAGTAATCGTTGCATATGTGATCTGGGGTTTCAGTAACAATTATTAGTAGAAACAGTGTATGTTCGATAAAAGTGTACTGAAAATCAAGAACAGAGTCGTAAAAGTGTCGATTTTGAATTATCTAAATGGGGTCGAAAGTTAAATTAGAAGAGCGTCTACAAAAGGTATAACTGTAATGAATGTAATTGTGGGATCGGATACGTTAGGGGGTGAAACCATTCCGGAAGTTAACAAATGTAAATACCTCGGAATAACATTAAGCAGCGATCTTGGCTGGGGGGAACACGTTACAGACACAACGGGAAAAGCATGGAGAGCGTTACACTTTGTGATGACGGTACTAAGAAAAGGCTCTGATAAATCCAAAGAGATTGCATATAAATCACTAGTACGTCCAGTAATGGAATATGGTGCTGCATGTTGGGATCCTTACAGACTAGAACATATTAAGACACTGGAAAAGATTCAAAAACGGGCTCTCAAGTATTGTCGGAAAAATTCACCATTAAAATGGGACACACTCACGGACAGGAGAACGCGAATTCGATTATGCGCACTGTTCAAAACATACAGAGGTGAGCCTGCCTGGAGAGAAATAAAAAATTGGTTGCAGCCTCCAAATTACTCTTCAAGGAACGACCACTCTTATAAATTGAGGGAAAGAAGACAGAGGACGGACACTGGAAAGTTTTCTTTTCTCAATCGTACTATCAGGGACTGGAATACTTTACCTGCAGACTTACTAAAGGCTTTACCAACAACCAAAAATGTATTTAAATATAGGCTTAAGGACTTTACTAATAGACGATAATTATACACAGTATTTAAAGGGTGTAATTGATATTTTGTTATTGAAGTGTTCTATCAGTGAAGAATTATGTTGTGTCAGTGAAGTGTGTTGTGTCAGTGAAGTGTGTTGAGTAAGTGAAACGTGTTCCTGTCAGTGAAGCTTTATAGTTTATAGTGGCAGTGCAAAGTATTTGAACAGTGAAATGTTTTTGAAGTGTTAGTGAAATCAGGATAGAATCAGTGAAATGTGTCGTAGTTCCAGTGCAGTGAGTGAGTTGAAAGCGAAATGAGTGTAGTGTTGAAAGGTACTTGTGCAGATATGAACATATCATACTCGTGGGTTTTAGTTCGAACATAGGTTTAAGGTACAAATTAGATTTACTTTAAATGTTATTTTAACCGATTGTGCTTCATTTAATTTAGGATGTTCCCTGTTATTATTATTATTATTATTATTATTATTATTATTATTATTATTATCATTATTATTATTATTAATTATTGTTAGTATTAATTATTAATATTACTATTAATTGTAGTTTTTATTAATTGTGTTTATTATTGTCTTTATTGAGTGTAATTAGTTACCACTGCCACCGGGTATATATGTGAATAAATACATACATACAAAAACTGTGAGGTACACATTACATGGATGTAAATGTTGACATCAAATATATTTCATGTCATGTCATGTCATGTCATGTCATGTCATATCATGTCATGTCATATAAAAGAAACCGGCACCGAAAGTAGAAGGTAAATTCAGTAAATTCACAGAGCTAATTCTTAAGATAAAGAGACCAGAATTTTCCCTTGCCATTTTGAGTTATTTCTTTTTATTTCGTGGGAAATCGGCTTCGTTTCTAAAACTAACTTCAACATCACAGTACATTCAGTAGTACCTGCCAATGCATGGAAACACCCATTCTTCGCAGCAGTGAAGGGAAAAGATGTAAAGAAACACTGCTGCTGTACGCTCCGCTCCGAAAAACGCTGTACAGACAACACTGTACTCAGACCTTAGGGTGAAGCATGCATCTACATTTTGATAACAGCTTGCTCTAAGCTTTCTTGACCTCGGCACTAGAATGAGGCGGTTATGGGCGGCACCACGCTCCGATCGCTTTTCGCCTCCGGTTAAGATTCGGCCGGTGCTCAATTTCGTAGGAAGTTCGGTGAACCTTGGGGCCGTTCTGTAAGCTTCGGCAACGAGAAAATTCGTCACCACCCGGGATTCAATCCAGAACCTTTCAGTCCGTACACATTTACTCTACCAACTGAGCTACTCAGATTGGATTTTTAAACAAAGATAAAATTCTTAACACATACTGGGTCCCATATTGTAGATCCAGCGCATCTAAAAGATTCTGACTCAGAAAAAGTGGCCGGATGACGCCCCATCCCCCTCTACCAAGTTTTCTTTGCTTCACGCTTATGGAATCGATGATTCAAGAAAAATAATCTACAGCCGTTTATGCCCCACCAAGTTTCCTTTGCTTTACTAGACAGATGTCTCTGTTGCCCACCGTGCCCATTGAAACTGCAGATAACTGCATAAGATGATGCCTCATGAGACCAAGAAGGTTTCTGGCGATTGGAACAGGAAATAAAGTGGAGAAATTAAAATGCACTCTTCAAAAATCAGTAGCTTTGAAATTAAAAGACTCGAGTGGAGAGTGGTTTATATTAATTATTTTGATTAATTTAACATTCTAGGGTGCTATTCATAAACATTTCACTAGCCCGCGCTACGAGTGTGCTAAACTAACCCCGGGTATCGACTGGTTACTTGTACAGGATTCATATCATATTGCTATCACTGATTTATGAATATGAAAAACGTCAGTTCGCTGATCATCCACCGGAAGCTCGCGATAAGAACGTCTATGAATACGGCCCTGTGTTTAACTCTGTGCCTGTAGGCTATTAATTTTCATATTAGAGCTCTATGACAACTGCCGAAATCACATACATTACATTAGTGAAAGGATGCAGGAAACTCGACCGACATCGATATCGCAAGGTCCAAATATTACTTTCATATATTTCATGTCATTTATTATAGGCCTATTCCATAGATCTTACATTGAAGCTTTAAGTTTCGCAACAAGTAAGAGTTACACAATTTCTGGCGCGATAAATTGAGGTGAGGTGATAAAAAGAGAGTTGTAGAAATGATTAGAATTAGCCTTTGAAAACAATTCAAAAGACAAAATGGACATAGAATGCCCAAAAAAGAGATTTTTGCTGTGAAGCCGGAGCAAGTCACTGTCCAATTATTGATATTTTTATGATGATTATGATGATAGTGATATTGATGGTGATGATATTCATGGTGGTGATGTGATGATAATAATGATGATGATGTTCCTGATGATGACGATGGTGGCGGTAATGATATTGATGATAATAATGATAATGATAATATTCATACTGATGACGATGGTGGTGGTGATAATGATCTTAATGCGTACGAATGGCTATGTTAAATACGTGATCAATCAATTCATTAACAGTTACTGCTTTTATTTTTTTAGTTTGTTGGTCTACATTTTAACATAAGAGTGTAGTGTCCAATTTTCACACTCTCAGCACTGGTACTGAAAAAGTTTCATAAATTTTAGTTCCCTTTCTTTAAGGCCTTTTGTTTGGTGAAATAGGCTATTGTATGCATTGTTTGGAATTTACTTAGCTGGTATTTTTCTCCTCACTGGAGATTATTTCTAATATCGATAGTATATATGTCGCTTGTCTTTTTATCTTCCTTTAGTTATGAAGGAGTAGGCTATTAATAATTTACTGAAGTCGTTGAATATAATTAATTATTGTACGTAATTCTTCAATTTAATGACTTCCTAATGATAAATTAACAATAGTAAAGTCCACACCTGTGGAGTAACGGTTAGCCCGTCTGGCCGCGAAACTAGGTGGCCCGGGTTCGATTCCCGGTCGGGGCAAGTTACCTGGTTGAGGTAAATGCTGGGTAACTATCGGTGCTAGACCCTGTACTCCTTTCACCGGTATTATCACCTTCATCTCATTCGGACGCTAAATAACCTAAGATGTTGATAAAGCGCAGTGAAATAACCTACTAAAAACAATAGTAAAGCGTAGTCGTAAGTGATAGCACTTCGCCATCTGGGATCCCAGCTACTTCTTAATGTATAATTTTGGTTAAGGATCTGAACATATACAGAGTGAACCATAACTAATGTCATTAATTTCAGGGGGTTATTCTTTGAGACATTTCAAATAAAAAAGCCTAATGCAATTTTGGTCGTTTTTGCTTCTTTTTCGAGATAAAAAATATTTTATATGACACATTTTGTTGGGACCTAGTAGCTCGATTTATGTTTAAAAACACATTCTGATTGTAGTTATATGTATTTTTATTACCAGCTTTTATAAGCATTAGTACCTTCCCGATGCTAATGGATGGAGACGACTTACGGCAGGTTGCCAACCTTAGAGTCCCAAACACATTTCATAGTTTCATAGTGTGTTTTGGGAAAGCCATTGATTTAATTTCCAATATGCTCAGTCAATTTAAGAGAGCAATGTATTATGATAATATGAAAGAATTTTAGTTTTGCCTTTTAAATGTGCACAAATTTGATCCAAAAAAATATAACTTTTCGTTCTGCAAAGGAATTTTACAATGTTACATTTCTTCGGATCAAGTATCTGCACCTTTAAAGGACAAAACTAAAATTATTTATATCACTTACTATCGTAATTCACTGCTTTCTTAAATGGACTGAGCATATTTGGCCATTAGAAGGATAAATCCATTTCAATATATTTGTTTTAATTGTAAATATTTTGTAATATTGATGTATTTTAGCCTATTGTAACTGACTTAATATAACATATTCTCAGGCATACATTTATATAGGCTAAACAAATTGTCACCATAAAATATATACAGGGTGTATCTAAATTCAATATTCAAATTTTAGGGTTGATACAAGAGACCAAAATAATATTTGTTGTTAAATGACCATGGGTTGGAAATCGGTTATTTAATGAAACAACCAGAAACTGTACTGTACTGTAAGGAATAAAGAATACAGTTGTTTAACGTTACTTATGGCACTCATTCTTCAAAACCATTTCAATTTGTACTCATTTACAAAAACTGTTCAAAAGTGCTGCCTCCTGCGTCAATAAAAGCTCTGCAACGTCGTGTCATTGCCTGTCATACACGTCAAGGCATGTGCTGTAGAGCGTCAGCAGCTTCCGATTCAATTGGAGTATCGTGCACCAGGCTCTTCAAGTGTTCCCACACACAAAAGTCAAGTGGGGTGTAGTCGGGAGAACGAGCAGGCCATCCAATGGGTCCACCGCGGCCAATCCACTTGAACTCTATACTAGCAGACATATGTCACTATCAAGATAATTGGCGTCAGCATGTGAGGCGTATGTCTAGGACTATAAACCTTCGTGCAATCCTGCATTACCAACCTATAGGCAGGAAATCAACTGGGCGTCCAATGAAGAGATGGGCTCAAAATTTTTGTGAACCGTAACATTCCTTCTGGGACTATAACCTGTATAGCTGATGATGATGATGATGATAGTGATGATGATTAATGCCCTGTACACATTTAGAAAATACATCACCCCTAAATTCGGCCATTTATTTAAACATTCCTTTATTCATCGCTGTTTCATTTTGCCATTTCCAATTTTCCCTATTATATATTACTACTCCTAGATGCGTGAATCTGGAAACGCACTCAATAAGTATCCTATTTACAGACCATTTCTCTTTTTTACTTAGAATATTCCCCTTTTTAGATATAAACTCTTTGGACTTCTTTTCATTTATTTCTAGGTACCAAATTTTACAGAAGTTATTAATTTCATTAATTGCTTTTTGCAGACCCATCACGAGGAAAATGCGCCGGTCGCACAATCGTCTGCAAAGAGTAGGCCTGGAATAGGTATATTTTCTAGTACTGGGCAATGGGAATTTATATTTACAATATTGTCTAAAATATAACTAATAAACACATTAAATAAAGGATCAAATTACAACCCTGACTCACTCCCCTCGTTTGGTTAAGTCATTTTAGACAGATTTCCATTTTCCAATTTAGTTCTAAATACTACCTCTATATGGAGTGCTTTTCTATTTTCTAGAAATGAAGAGCTAATCCCAATTTTTTCCAATTTATATAATAATTTTTCCCTATTAATTGAATCGAGCGCTTTTTCCAAGTTATTAAAACACCAATACATACACCCCCTTTCAAAATTTAGATGTGTATCTATAATAGTCTTAATGATGGAAATGTTTTCACTTGTTCTCCTCTTCTCTCTAAATCCACTCTGAAATTCTGAAATGATGTAATTTTCCAAACACTGTCTTAATCTTCTTGCTAACAGTCCTGTATAAATTTTTCCTGGACTCGACAGAAGTGAGAACCCTCTATAATTATTCGGTTCTTTTTCTTGCTACCCTTTCCTTTATAGATTGGTAGTAGTATCGCCGAAGCCGCATGAGCATATTGTTTCTTCACAGTAGGACATTAAATCTCGTTATATTTTGGTCAACTTTATATCACTGTCGTTATAGTTCAAAAAATTGCATTGACTTATGTGTAGATCACTTAAGCACTTGCATGTTGCTCCCATAACCACTTAAAGCATCTATAAACGACTTACCCTTCCATTTACTTCCATTTTGCGTGAAATGGCGATTACACGGCAAAATACTACCAGGAGAAGCAAAGGAGGCTGAAATGACATAGTTAGAATGCAAGTACTAGCGCAGAGTCTGGTATGATGAAAGGCTTTTACAGATGTCCCATGTTCCTTGACGGCATAACAAACAACAAATAAAGTCAACGTTATGTATTCCTGTGTGACTCGAAGAAACTATGAGGAAGCATTAAAATGATTTTAGAATGTGGAACAAAACATAGCTGCTCTACATGCACCGTGAGGCGATTGCGAAAGATGGTTCAATTTCTTTACCTAGTTCTTTTGTTCTTTTCGTAACCACTTCAGAAATAAATGAGCACCACAACAATACACGAATTGTGGGAATCTCTTATAGTGTGGTCAGCAAGCCAAAAGAATGTACATTAACTCACTGTCTAAGATGTATGAATCTGCACTTTCCTTACCGGAATCCGCCACCAATTTACTTAACGTCTCCTAAAATTGCAAGGGCAAATCGAAGACGACTAATAACATGAATATGATTGAGCAATTATATAGAAATGAGAATAAGACTGGAAAGCAGTGACTGGAAACAAATCTGATTTACACCCATCATGTCCACAACAAACATAAACTATGTTATATTTACAATACGTTTGGAGATTTTATATACAGGTGATTTGGTGTCACAGGTAATGAAGAGGCTGATACATCTATCAAAAGAGGAGTTTAATTCTCTATTTTATTGGTTTACCTTTATTTATGGACTGGAAACGTAGAAGGAAAGTCATCTTAAGAAATTCCAGAGGGCTTGAAATGAAACACAAGGCATGGGACATCCTAAAGTCATCATTGATGGTCAGAGATGGTAGCTTTTCGCAATCACGATAAATGGGAAATGTGCCCAAACTCTGTTAAAGTAAGTAATTTTATGTTTAAAAGCATTTTAAGTACATTAGTGTAGTTCTTTAATCCGCGATAAAATGCGAAATTAATACAGAATGTTAAATGTATGTTTTTCTGCGAAATAAGGGCGAAATTATATTTTATGAGACATTTTTATTTTAGTAAAAAAAATCAGAATCTTTCTAAAGGCCCCGTCACATAGAGGTTCTTATATTTTTTCCTCGTTAGTTTTCATGGTATTAATAGCAATGGAATCCACAGCTGTGGAGTAATGGTTAGGTTAGCATGTTTGACCGTGAAACAAGCGGTCCCGGGTTCAAATCCTGGTTGGGACAAGTTACCTGGTTGAGATTTTTTCCGGGGTTTACCCTCAACCCATTTAGGGCAAATGCTAGGTAACTTTCGGCACTGAACCCTGGACTCATTTCGCTGGCACTATCACTTTCATTTCATTCAGACGCTAGATAAACATTGCAGTTAATAAAGCGTCCTAATTTAATTCAATTAAAAATAGGACAGGATTATGACCTACCTAATACTCTCTTTGTTGTTATCTGTATCATCATCTCGAGTTTTCAACTAATTTCTCGGTGCTGGTGGTAGAATATTGGCTGCCTATGCGATCTCTTTAGATCCTGTGTTCACGCACAAATAAGATGTATTTGGCAGCGGCTGATTTTCATTGAGTAATAAGATGGGTCGGAATAAAATCACACCATAACTTTTGGCATATTTCTTAATGTTCACAATTTCATTGTAATTTTATATGTTCCTTTACTTATTTATTATTCTCAAGAGTTTTAACTGGAAAATCTGGAACACATTGATGACATTGAATTCCTACTACCAAACTTTCCATAAAAATGTTTCAACCAAAAACCTCTGCAAAGTGCTAAATTGCAACATTAATAAAAGTGCCTTAAAATGTTAAATCTGGTTCTAAACAGTTATTTTGTTTACTTTGCTGAAATCTACATGTTTTTTTCGTTATTTTAAATAAGAATTAGCAGTAGAAGTACTAGTAATAGTGGTAGTAATAGTAGGCTTAGTAGTAGTAGTACAAGTTAATGTCCTGCAATGTTCGAACATGAGAGATGCAACCAAGGCATTAGGCCTAAAAACTTCGTCTTATTTCATATTAAAAATTATCTGCAATATCTGTGCTAAAATTCTTAAGGGATTAAAAACATGAGTGAAGGATAGCGAATATTTTCATAACAAGATGGGACAAACATGACAGGCCTTCTTCTGCAGAGCGAATATTGGCGAATAGCGAACTTTGCCATATTCGACAAACTTGAACAGAACAAAGCACCTGTAATGCACAACGCTAGTACAAGTAGTGATAATAATACTAGAAGTAGTGGCGGTAGTAAACCTAGTAGTAATGGTATTTTAGGCCTAGTAGTGGTAGTAGTACCAATAGTAGTGATAGCAGTAAGGTCTAGAAACAGTGGTTGTAGTAGGCTTAGTAGTAATGGTGGTAGTAGTAGGCCTAGTAGTAGTGGTAGCAGTAGACGTAGTAATAATAGTGGTAGTAGCAGTGATAGTAGCAGGCTAGTATTGGTAGTAGTGATAATAGTAGTAGTGGTAGTATTTTATTTTTTCAATTGAAGCAATGGGAAGATGTCAAGGAAAACAGAGGCAGAGAGGAAAGGATGTTGGTCAGTCTTCGATTGTAATGGCATTGAGGAACAATTTGATTTCGTAATATAAACAGGTAATTGGAGGTATTACAGACTCCTGTCCTGTTACAGAGAACGTGGAATGGCGTGCAAGCGGTACCGAACTGCACAATTAACGGAGGAGATACATCACTTTCACCGCGCATCAGAAGCGCTAAATAAACCAGACTGACCACTCACGACTGTTTTATGTCATCTAAATAAGTCAGTCACTTTTTCTTTCGCCTCCTCATTCTGCTCATGAACTTTCTGACTTATTTCCTAATTTGTTAGCGATGTTGTGGTCTTTTTTCCCTTCACCGAAAGCATCATTGATGAATCTCTCTCGTGGTTACGTAAGAGTTTTTATGACACTGAGCACGCTACAGCGTGTGGAGAAAGGAGGAGGACTCATTGTGGGACTGACCCATCTGGTATTGAAACCGTAACTTATAACAACGTGACGTGGGCAGCAAGCGTCTGGAACGGGCTCAGAGGACGGACAATGAGAGGCGATTAGAACAAAATGGCTGTATTGTGCGAGTCAAACCAAGTGCAGACATCAAGTTCACATAGCTCAGGCGTGAAGTAATTACGAATGTATACAACTGTTAATGCGAACCAGTCGCTTTTGAAGATAAATTCATAGTTGACGAGTACAGAAAACCCATGTACCCATGTATGGATTAAAAAGTGCTACAAAAGTATCAAACTTTTACAAGCTGTATTGAATCCTCAAATGTTGTGATAGTATAGAGCAGTGGTCGTCAGCACTCGCTGAAATGTGCAATGGGTACGCGGTGCCGTCCCCTGCGCACCGACATGCAACAGGGAGAGATAGAGAGCATACCCGCTAGAAGCTATGAGAGCACTATAGTGCACTGCGTTTTCTGCGGGTAAGAGAGGCTAGCCCCAGCGTGCTCTGTGCTGACGACCCCTGGTATAGAGATATTAAACTATTTATTAAAAGATGAAAATACAAATATATAATCTAATACGCGAGACTTTTTTTCTATTTTCTCCGAAGTGCAGTGGTTCACAATTAGGTAGTTGCTTTCTCTGTGATATCTTCGAGGATACAAATGTACATGTTGAGTTGTCTCATTTTATTCCATCCTTCCAGAATGTTAGTATGTACGATATTATAGTAACAGTGATGAACGTCTATCGTCCGTCTCCTAAAAAAAAAAAAAAAAAAGGAAAACATAAAACTACAGAACGTGCAACATAAAAAGTATTCATCCAATAATTTATGAACAGACTTATTTTTATTAACTCTAAAATGCTAACTTAGAAATAAATTGAAGATCCCTGCCCTGAGAGGACTCCAGGCAAGATTGGCGGCCAGCTTTCCTAACTTAACAAACTTTGCGGTCACATGCCCTTATGACATAACATTGTATTTAAACTGTACATATCTTTGCTAGACTTCAGACACCTCAAACAAGTGGGAAATAAAGTAAATATATTGTAATACGCGAAATAATCCGATAGTCTGCAAACTATGAGGAACTGAATAGAAGACGAGTCTTTCAAACAAGACAAAATACTTACTAAAGACAAATTTTAAAAAGTTACGTTTTATTTAAAGACGCTCGCAAGTGCCGAGGTTATATCAGCGTCGCCGGTGTGCCAGAAGTTTGTCGCACGGGAGTTCTTTTACATGTCAGTAAATCTACTGATTTGAGCCTGTCGTATTTAAGCACACTTAAATGCCATCGATCTGGCCAGGATCGAACCCTCAACCTCGGGCCTAGAAGGCCAGCGCTATACCAACTGTGCCAACCAGGCCGAGTACTAAAGACAAGTATTTCCTTCTTTCGCATGACATGAAATTGAAGTTTATTATGAACCAGTAACGGCTCGTGAGATTTGATGTTGGGGGTTCACATATTTAATATCTGCACTCATAAATAAGTTACGACATTAATTTTTTGTTTTCGTGTACATGAACTCGTTTTCAGAAAAAATAAACATAAAATCAAACTGTAAGAATCAAATACTCACCTAACCCAGTAATTCGGAAGAGGATGGTGTTGCTGTTGAACGCTTGTTGAAAATATGTTGATCATTCTCTCGTTGAAATCCACACATTCCGTAACCATGGATTTTTCAATGGATAGCATTGCTAAGGCCGTTAGACGTTCTTCCTCCATCGTATTTCGAAGAAACGTTTTCACCCGCTTTAATGTAGAAAAACATCTTTCTGCTTCCGAGGTAGACAAAGGTACTTTTGCTATTATTTTCAGGCGTTTCGACACTTCACTGAATGACACTACCACGTTATTTTTGATCACGAATTGCAAAAGATCGACACCGGACATATTTCTGAAGTCATTTCTCATGTAGATCACTTGCAACTCAGATTTCAGTTGTTATAATTTAAGAAATGGATATGTTTCTATTACAGATTTAAGATTTTTCTCGGGGAACATGTTGTTATAATTTGGAAAGTGTTTTGAGTCGAAAAGATTTGCTGCTAACATGTGATTTGTAACGCAGATGTGAAATTGATGAAAAACCTCTAAAGATCCCCGGGTTTGATGATGATGTTTTTCCACCATGTCCTCGCAGTGCTAATTCAAATTCACCACAAAAAATGAAACAATCGATAATTTTCGATAACACATACCGATTTTTTCTCACCACGCCATTATGTCTTTCAATATTTCTCCTGAACGCAGTGTCGAGTTGTTCCCTGATATCTGTTTTTCCAAGCATTGACAGATCCAATGTTGCATTCTTATGAACCACATATTCTTCGTGTTTTTTAATTTTTTGAGTCAGATGACTTAAATCACACACTCCTGTTTTAACCCAACTAGCATCACTTTCTTTAGCAAAGAGCAAACACGGGAAACAGAACAATTTGTTTGTGACTTCACATGCACAGATCCAGTTATTTCGTTCATAAATTTGAGGCCTGAACACTCTACGAAATGATTTACGCCTTACATGATCGATCCTGAGAAATTGATAAAAGTGAAAGTGGTCCTCCCAGAGCCTTTATTTCAAGTTTCTTTTCTAATGGAAGAGTTGAAAAGTTGGTTGTCTGGAGAACATTAACACTATTTTCCGCCATTACAAATCACAAGTTTTATTATAGGCCTAGTTAAAAACGCACAACCTCCTTACGTAAAACGTATAGCCTAACGCTATTTTCCACCATTACAAATCACACGTTTTATTATTGCTAGAAACACACTTTCTTACGTAAAACGTATTTACAATAACATTAGTTTCACTATTAGTATCGGTAGGCAGTAGCGGCTGGTGGTCAAATTAATGAGTGTGCTACAATCTCTATATCGGCCTACTGTATACACTTATATGTATTTATCTTAATTTGAGACTCGCCTAGTGACGAAATATGAAGTCCATACGACGTTCCTTCCTACTGCAGAACTTGTCAATTACCCTGGAGTTAAACCCCTCCATCTTGGACATCATACTCTTTTCTATTGACAGTATTGCAAGAGCAGTGAGGTGATCCTCGGACATAATGTTCCTTATAAACGTTTTTATGCGTTTAAAGAAAGAACAACACCTTTCTGGCTCAGCAGTAGTCATTGGTGTTGTAACCAAAATATTTAACAACTTCGTTACTTCACAGAATGGATCCTGTGAATTGTTGGCGGCTATGTTATGTATTGTAACAATTGAACAGCTCCATCTATATTTCGGAAGTTGGGTCTTCCATATAGAACTCCAAGTTGTGTCTTTAACATTCTTTTGTTCAGTACAGTATAGCTGTTGACAGCAACTTCAAGTTCGCGTTCAGGAAAATTATGCGAAAAATTGTCAAAAAATTTGCTGTTTAACAATTTTGTTGCGTCTAGGTAGCTTAAAGACTGAAATGATAAGTAGTTTCCTGAATTATACTGTCACGTAATTCCTTGGCTTCAATTTTCTGGACTGACTGATTCAGGAGGAACCTCAAAAACCAGGTAGATGGCAGCAGCGGTCGGACACTTGAATTACCAAACACATTGTACATAGTTCCGAGTTCTTACACAAACAAGCATTCTTTCCTTACGCTTTACTTTTGCAATCTCCAAGCTGTGTTGTGCTGAAGCTGACTACAGCACTTCCCCGCGTAAAAATAGCCAATCAGAGCAGTGATTTCAGCTTCGTACATGCGCATTAGTTGTCTACATTTTCATGTAGAGTTTTGAGTAGCACAACTTACCGCCTGAGGCACCAAAGAGCGAAGAGCGAAGACTAAACACTCTATAACGCGTCATGAACATAACCACGGGAAATTGTCAAATGGCAGATCAAATACTATGGTATTGCAAATACATTATTTGAGCAAAAATTATCATTGTGCTGTAGCACTGTAGCACAAAAGGACGAGCATTCAGTCGGTAGGTACTTATACAGAAGTCAGCGCCGCGGGAACACACTGTTGTACAACTGCTTCAGTGCTTCGCTAAAAACAACATTTCTTACAAATTCATGAGCTAGTCCTCCCCAACACTCATCCCCTCTGAAGTATTAACAAAAGAGAAACCTGTTCTATTTAGGCAGCTTTGAAGCAAGCTGGATAGCCCTCTTGCTTTAGAGAGAGAAGTGTGAATGACAGACGAGGGTAGTGTGAGTGATAGAGAAGGACAGAGTTGGAGCCACAGTTTTCGTTGGCGACAACAGCGTTTTTTCTTAACACACTTTTCCTCTACTTCTTCGCGTGTTCCCACTGCCGCAGGCTGTTTTAAAAGGTCTAGCTGGTTCACGTCTGAGCATGAACCCCCAGATGCAACTATTTCGCCCGACTTTACTGGCTATAACTCACTTATGCTCTAACGGTCTAACCAAAAGAAGCCGAACATCCAGCAGTTTCTTTCTATAGTTACTCTTAATTATGAAGAGAATGAGTGGCTTCAAGAAACAGGGGGTTCAGTGAACCAGTGAACCTAAAGACGAGCCGCGCCTGTTATGAACTACAGATGCTTTCAGGATCGATGGCATGACGATCAAGTAGGGAAGCAGTATCAGAAAAAACATAATTTTTGATATAAAACTTTTCAATGGTTACATTTTCTATAAGTAAAACCAGGGATTGAGCACTGGACCCTCAGAAAGAAGCCATCATTTATCTAGAACTGAAACCTCAGACGTGAAACACTTGCACTATACCCTAATTAATCACCACTAAAATCAAAATCATCACAAAGAAGTTGCGCTAATGGCTTAAGAATGAAATATATTGTAAATATTACTACTACTACTACTACTACTACTACTACTACTACTACTACTACTACTACTACTACTATTGTTATTATTATTATTATTATTAATTCTTCAACGTAAATAACCCCATGTTAGCACACTAGATATGTTAAATACATTAGAGATGTGTTATGTCGTCAATTACTGTGATATACGAAGTTTCTCTTTTCTAAATATGACTTTTCTTTTTCTTTTCAGTATTCGTTTCCACATCATCGTCACAATGCACCGCATTTTCGACGTCAATTGTCTCCCATCGAGCAAAAGGAAATTTTAACAGACATTCAACAAAATCATAGGTATCAACAACCACTGGTGGATCCACGTTCTCCAACCAACTCCCATCAACATCCTTTCTCAATTCAACCTCAACAGCAGTACCAATCTACTCTGTATAACCCGCAACAAGAGCACTTGGTTCGTAAACAACCAACACAACAATCGGGCATTAACCAACATTCGCAGTTCATCACAAAACAATCAGGGCTGTTTCCTCAACCACAGTCCCCACTTACAACACAGCAATCTGCCATTTTGCTCTCTCTTCAGCAATCACCTCTATCGTCGCCACAGTTTTCATCCCTGTTCTCCCAACAGCCACAGGCTCCAATATCAACCCAGAATTCACTGGTATCAAGTCAGCATTCACCTGCACAACTGTCCTTAGAAAACTCTCCTCTCTCGAATTTGCAATCGGTAGGACCGTCGGGCCAACTTCAGTCGCCACGAGCCACTCAACAGTCACCAGTTCCAACAAAGCAATCTCCAACACTGTTACAGTCACCATTTACAACACAGCAGTCTTCAGTAATATTCTCACAGCAATCAAATTCTCCATTATCAACACAGCAGTCATCACTCTCGGCTCAAGAATCTAGGGAAACGCAAGTGAAACCGCAACTTACTACACAAGAACCGAACGTGGAAGAGCTCACTACCGATATAAAAATACTAAAAGGCATTTCAAACACAGAATTCACAATACAACGCTCCATTTCAGATCCTGAGGAGCTCAAAAAAGTACAAATGCTAGAACTGCAACGAGAAAAAGAGAGAATAGAGCGGCTGAAGAAGATTCAAGAAGAACAGTTGAAGCTCATCCAGGAGGAGAATGAAAGGAGACGGAAGGAACGAGAAGAGGAGGACAGAAGGGACGAAGAAAGACGGCTTAAGCTACAGGAGACGTTGCGGAAAATACAGGAAGAAAAAGAAAGAAGGCGAAAACAACAAGAGGAAGAAGAACTCAAAGCGATTCAAGAAAGGAGAGCACGATTGCTAAAACAACAACAAGAGGAACAACTGAGAAAGCTCCAAGATGAAGAGAGGCGAAAGAAAGAGGAAGAAGAGAAGCTAAGAATTATTAAAGAACAAAAGGAGAAAGAAGAAAAAGAGAAACAACTTTTAGCGCAGACAACGGAAGCCAACACAAAAGAGATTCAAGAAAATACACGTCTGAATCAGAGAACATCACAAGTTCCGCAGGTATCATTACTAGGTGAAGGCGGGCTGAAGCTACAGCCAGCACAATCAACTGTGCCTACAGCTCAACAACCGGTCCAACGACCTCGGCAAAGAGCAAGACTTATTGATGAACCTCACTCAATTAATACGCCTGAAGAATTGTTCCTACAAGACGAGAGACAGAAATTGTACTATCAACTGAAAGAGGCTCAGCAAATACAAGAGAAACAACAATCAATCGAAGAGAAGCAACAAACACAAGAATCTCAACAAATAGCATTGAATAACAGAGGACCTCCTAACCAAATTACTCAAACCAAAGGCGAGCAACGCCGAACTCAACCATCCAAATTGGAAAAGCAGCTACATCAGAAACAGCTGCAAGAACAGCTCCAAAAACAGTTCCAGCTGCAATTGCTTCAGAGACAAGACCTTCTGCGCCAGTTGAAGTTGGCTGTTGCAAATGCAGCGACGCCTACTAATGAAGATCAGATTGTACCAGCACCAGTTGCCATTTCTGGAGGAAATAATTCGGCTCCATTGTTCCTAGCAAACGGCCAGAAGATTCAAGTAGTGCAAAGTACGAGGCAAGGTAGACCACTTACAGACATCATACCACGAAATGTACCTCTTCCAACGTCCACTGTATCAACTACGACACAGAGGCCTCCTAGGGCACTATTCGAGGAGCTTACCAAAGGGGTGCTGCCACCTGGCGCGGACTTTGAGCTCATTAGGCACAAGCAAGATGGAGGTCTTGAAGATGTAGGTAAGCAGATACCACAGAATCTACCCCAGAAGAAAGTGACATTCGTGTTTCTGGAAGAGCAATCTGATGGTACGTTTAAGGTTAAAGGTGTTCGAGGTAACAACAATGGGGAACCCGTAGATGAACAAGCACCTGCCACAGACGTGGAGTCGATCATAAAGAAAATTCAGGAAGGTGACCTTAAACTCCCGGTACAACCAAAATTACCAACGGCACCACAAAGCACTCAACAGTACACAACGAGTTTTTCGCCAGCTACACCTACTCAACCACATATTCCACCTTCCACAGTAAATGCATTCCCAACTACCGTCAAACCGAAGAATATCATAAAGACTGTGTCATCAAGCTTCAACTTTCAGCCACAACAAACCACCACTCAACCTGGTGGTAATTTCAAAGCTATTTCATCCATTAATTTTCAACCTCATCCAGAGATGGAGTTCCTTCCATCAGTAACACTTCCCCCAAGGTACGAAGTGAGTTCCACATTGAGTTCAAGTTCATCGACGAAACAACAGCCAGTCAAAGAAACAGTACAGACTGAGAGTCCTGCTACGTATTTAAATAGTCCTTATTCTGTGGAAGTTCATCCTGGTAGTCAGAATTCGGGCGCACCTTCATTTACGCAAGACGTATCCTCTTCTCATTCCCAAATAAATTCAGCATCTTCAAATCCTTACTTAAAGGAAGGACGGGAAGCAGCAATTTCAACGGAATCTCAACAGAACATTCCAGAATATCAACAAAAAATTACTCCTGTGACCCCGTACCCTACAATCTCAGAATTCTCGCCAACTCCTAATTCAATTACAACTATTTTCCCACCAAATAAGTACTCTCCTTCACAAATTCAATACACCACACAATCTCCTAAAACTATACCGCAGGAACCATTCCTTCCTACAGATCCTTCATTCGTCAGAACCTCCCAGTCATATTCTCCATTCTTTGGATCAGGAAGTAACCAAAAACAAACTTCACAGAAGAAAGATTCACCAATCCCCGGGATAATATATGCAAATCCAAGTGAAATTCCAACACTAACAACAAACTCTGGATATTCCGAGCAGGAAGGCACTATTGTTACAGACTACAGACACAAGCAGCGAGATTTTCAGCAGAATGTTGAAGCTCCGTCATTGAAATCGCCAACAAGGGTAGCTCCCCCAGCACCAGAGAATATTTTGAAGGATTCTGAAAGGATATTGCCTTTGGACGAAGATGGATCGATTGAATACCAGTCGAAAACGCAGTCATCGTTGTCCCTCGCTGATGTTCTCAAAAAGGAAGGACTATATGCTATGGCCAGATTCATAAGGGAGTCAGGCTTAAACAACATCCTTAATGACACAGGTAAGTCTTACGATGAAATATATGATTTCTTTGAACAAATAATAATAATACGGTTAGACATAATATTTTATGACTTTATTTGGTATATGAAGTACTACAAAAGTAGATAAAAGTAGATGTTTCTTTAAACTCAGTGACTAATAATAACCACTGACTCTACATGAAATGTTTTTCTGTTTCCTTGTCAATAGAAAAAAAAAACGTAGTTTATCTTGTCATTTACTGGTTACAGAAGGAAACAAATGTTACTTGAATATGTAGATCATTTGAGTACAACAAACTCTGAATGAATATTTCATTATATGAAACATTTTTCAGAAAGATTTTTATCGCAGTGATCTAATAAGTTTCCCAGCGGAAAAGTACACCTTAACGTAGCAGAATGAATATGCATGAAAGTAACGCGATATTTCTTACTTTTCAAGTTGTCCCTACGGTGGCTGAGTGATCGAGATCATCAGCTTGTCACGCAGGCTTGGGTCCCGATCATGGAGCCTTTCTCGGGTTTCTCCCTTTTCCTATGTTTCTGCATTGTCTAAAAAAGAAAGTGACCAGTACCAGAGGATTCACAGAGTTTGAATATCTTGGTGAAGAGAGGAAACAATGAATTTTGTCTCCGATCTATCTTATTATTAGCTTGCAGGGCAGGTAGTATAATAAATTATCCTAGTCCGTGCTGCTCGTACTTTCATTCTTTCCCTTCGGTACCAAGATATTCAGACTGTTATAATATTATATTTTTACTGTCATTAGTAGCAGAAACGCAATACGTGTACGTCATACTAGTTTTTAAATGTGTAAATCTACATTGTTCAGTAAATTACACAGACTACGCAACATACCAATGAACCAACAGGATTACAACGAAGAGCTAAACACAATCAAATACATAGCACAAGAAAACTGATACAACCCTAACATAATAGGGAACATAATACGCAAGATAAAACATAATCACAAAAAACATAAGAATACAACACAAACACAAGAACACAAAAAAATACATCACACTAACATACGAAAACAAAAACACACACAAAATTGCAACCTCATTCAAGAAATTAAATTACAACATCGCATACAGAACAAATAACACTCTACAAAAACATCTCAACACATAAACAACACAAACAAACAAATACAACTACACATGCGTATACAAACTGAAATATAACACCTGCAACAACTTCTACATAGGACAGACAGGCAGATGTTACAAAGAACACATCACAGCCATAACAAAATTACAAAACACCTCCACATATGCAGAACATATAACTAATGCTAACCACACCCATAGAGACATCAACACAGACATGGAAATACTACACAGCCAACCAAAAACCCAGAAACTAAACACACTAGAACAATATGAAATGTACAGACACACGAAAACACACCCCAACGAAATTCTCAACACACAATTCAATTTCAGAACACACACACTCTTTGACTCTACATTACACCATACGAACACACCCTCACAGGAAACAAAACAAGAGGCGCCAAGACCAACAACGACCATTCTGAGGATGACCCGTAAAAGGTCGAAACATGTAAACAAGGTACGTTAGAAATGAACACAAGAAAGTCTTATCATACGTATTCCGAAGTGATACAGTGTTAAAAGTTGTGTAATCAAGATGTATGTTAAATTTAATGTAATTAATTAGACGAAAATGGTTATTAGATAATGATGAAATTGTACAAGTAATGTTAATTTTCTAAAAGAGAAACTTTTCCATCCCGCCTCGAGTTGAAGCGGGCCGCGGGATATTTATGTGAAAATCCGAACATGTTCAGCCAAATCCGGACATCAGGGAACCCTGGTCAGAAGGGAGGAAAACGAATCGACGGTAAATTGCGGTGTTTTAGGCCTACAGTCCCGCAAAACTAATGCATCGGTAAGAGTAATACAAAAACGTTATATAATCTTATCTTTTATCAAAGAATAATGTTGGAAATGTTGCTCACCCTTTTGGATTCAAGACTCACATCGGTGAAACTTGCAGATATTCAGGCAAGAATACAGTTAAGTCCTAGGAAATCTTCACGCCGATTAGCACAAGAAATTGATATGTCACAAAAATCAGCATTAAGAAGACTGAAAATGCAGCACTTTTATCCTTATAGAATAACAGTTGTAATTCATCGATTACAGCAAGGGGATCCAGCCACTTACTTGCGTGAATTTTTGTGAGTGGATGCTGCAATCTGTTCATGACAATACTGTTGATCCATCTCAATTGATAATTACGAAGTTCGGTTTCATTTAAGCGGTTATGCCCAGTCTCAGAATACAAGACAGTGGGACACTGAAAAATCTCATTTAGTGTATGAACTTCCTCTTTACCTTCAGAAAGTATGTGTGATGAGTCATTATTGCACGTAGGGTAATCTGCCCCACACACTGTTGAAGAGCTGGAGAATGAAATTAGGCGAGATCTGCGTAAAATTACAGAAGATGTTTCAGAATATTCTACACTGATGTGGTATTTTCATCCAGAAATATGAACATCATTTTCAATATATGCTTTGATAAAAGGTAAGATCAACATAGCCTTTTCTTATTACATCTAACCGGCATAATATTTGTACGGGACTATAGTTCTAAATCACTATCATTCACCGCCGATTCGTTTTCCTCCCGTGCGAGAGAGCGGTCGGATCTTCCCACTAAACTCTTGCGTTACGACAGGTTATAATGCTGGTAAGATGTATATGCCGAGCATGTATTTATCCATATACTGCATGATTCAATGTAAAAATGGGCTAACTAGTTAAGTCCAGCATACCCCGGTTCGATTTCCGTCAGGGATATGAGAATATATCACTTCCTTGTATAGGGAATGGGTGTCTTCTCTTGTACTCTATTTCTCCTATATTGCTTTAAGCTGTAACCTTGAGTTTTGCAACTATATTTTCTTTTGAACATCTAGTGTTGGTTGAAAATTCACAAATGTGAACGGAAGAGGATAAGTGTCCATTTCTTGAAGGTTAATGTTGATATTTAGTTTATCATTTTGTCAAATATTTGTGTGCTGTTACATGCATAACATGGATAATAGATGAAAATTTTCTTAAGTTAGAAAAGAACTGTTATTAGTAGACAGTGGATGCGGGATGACTTGTCGTTGAATGTAAGTGCACATTTACTACATGTTACATTTTTTTTCATTCAGACCATTGGCTCAACAGGTTTTAAACGTAAACAGATGACGTCAACATGCTACTGTATCTCCGTACAGTCAGAAGGAAAGGAAAAATAAAGTACTTTAGTGCATACCTTTCAAGTTCAGTCTTCGTCGTCATTGATGCTATTAACCAGCGACGATATATTCTCGTAAGTTGTCGAAGCTGAATCGTCTTCGCCTATCGCTTAAACAGTTTTTGTACCGAGAGAATTTCTGAAGAAAAACTCTAAAATGGGGATCACTCAATTTCTTTAGAGGAATATTTGCACTGAGCATCGTGTTGCACGTGTCGTTTAGACCCGCACAACTAAATGATGATGATGATGATGATGATGGTTCCTCAGATTTCATTTCAACGCATTTCCTGTGCGATGTACTGTTGCAATATTTCTCTATAGCCTGAGTTGTTCTGGTTTTTATTTCAATTTTACATACATTACACACGATATTGTCTTCGTTAATACATAAAGTGTCACTCTCATACTTCTTAATTGCATTTCGTATCTCTAAACGAATTTAACGTTTTGACTACGACATTATGAATGGATCAGCACTACACTATTCAACTCATACTAAATACTTGAGCAGGATAACACAACTGCACAAATTGCATTGCAATGTGGACCGGGGTTCCTTCGTTATGTACCCTCCTGTACTCGCCAGGTACACAAAAGACGAACGACGCGGCACGTGCCATATAATCCGATACGAAACAACTTCACTTTTCTTAAATCATCTCGAATCCACTGTCTAGTTATTAGATTTGTGGCCGTTGTAGTTGAGATCGGCATTTAATTTAAGTTTACTCGCTGAATTACTGGATTATTCTTTCCACTATTTTGACTATTTATATGTACTTTCAAACTAATTAAATAACAATATAGAGAATTGAATTCAATACTGACTGTGTTGTTCTTATTCCAAAGGTCCATACACCGTGTTTGCTCCGACTGACAAGGCATTCCGTGCGCTTCTTGTGCAACTCGGGGGTCCCGAGAAGGCGGAAGAGAAGTTCAAGGAAAATCCTCGACTCCTCAGTGGTGTAAGTTCTATTCTTAGATCTATAGTTAATTTAGCTGACATTATTACTACACCCAAAACTAATGAGAAATTATGTGAATTATTTTGTTCAAAATTGTCGATTTTATTGCAGCATTCCATAAATTTGGTTGTTGTACCAGATAATCAAAATGCATTGTAGAGAGCACTACTCCGTATTTTAATCCCAGATAGTAGTTAGTATTTGTGATTTAAGGGGACACTTAAGATTTTCAAAATTTCCACAATTTACATGAAAAAATGTGAAATTTAAACTACATGAACACGCCTGGAATACTATCATTTGTACAAAATTTGGTGCCATTAATTTTGAAATTATATTTTTTGAATAAATTTTATATTGACGTCACTAAAAAAGACTCCTTGTGTCAAAGTTCTCAAAATTTTTTGTTCATATTCGATCAAAAGATTGAAAATAGTTATGAGAATAAAAATTAATTAGCTTTTTGAATTCAGTCTAAATAGAGAGACAATAAATTTTTAGATTTAATGTATTTATCATTACAGCATATTTTAATCTAAGTGCAATATGAATATGTGCCGAAGGAACTTAATATTACTATTTTATACAAATGCTATTCAATTTCATTTATAAAAATTTCATTGACCTCTCTGAGAAGTTTCAGACAAATCTGAGAATAACTGATGTGCAAGGAACTTTTTTATTCAATAAATTGCTTGAAAACAGCCTAAAATATCATTACAATCATAAAAACAAAAAAAGTAGTTTTTCTTAATTTTTCAGCATTATTTCACCATAATGTCCCCTTAAGATACCATGAAGTGAAACCAAAGTAACGTAAGACATGAATTAATATTTAACTATCCTTACATTAAGCAAGTATACAAATTTACAATTTTTTAAATTTAATTATCATACACAAGAGGAATACAGAGTACACCTATCCATAAGGTCGATAAATTTAGATACGTAATTCGGATATCAAAATAGAAATAAATCAAGAAAAGATACTGCAATAAGATCTCATAAAACCATGCTATTTCGGATTATTAGCATACAAAACATGAATTCCTACGATAGACAGTAATAGTCATGATATATATCAGTTTTGGGTAGACTAAAAGCAAAATAACGATTTTTTTACTGATTAACTTTGTAACTCTTTACTGTGCTAATATGGCTAGTTTCGAAGTGATATTCTTCATTTTCCAAAGCCTAGTGAAGGTCCTGCGCTATCTTCTGATTTTCTGTTGTGTTGGGGTGTGTTCATGATTGTGTCGAAAAGGGTGTGTGTTTTGAAATTAATTTGAATATCCAGGATGTGCTGGGGTGTGTTTTTGTATGTTTGTAAATTTCATATTGTTCTAGGGTGTCAAGTTGCTGGGGTTTTTCGGCTGGATGTGCAGTATTTTCATGTCAGTGTCTATGTTGCTGTAGTTGTGATTGGAGTTTGTGATGTGTTCTGCGTAGGTTGAATTGTTGTGTAATTTGGTTATGGCTTTGATATGTTCCTTGTAACGTGTTTGAAATAATTTTCCAGTGTGTGCGATGTACAAGTCGTTGCAACTATTGCTTGACAGTTTGTATACACCTGTTAAGTTGTATTTATTTGCATGTCTTGTCTGTGTTAAAATGTTTTTGTAGTGTCTTCTGTGTTCTGTATGAAATTTTGTATTTTAGTTAGATAGCGCGGGACTTTCACTAAGCTTTGAAAATGAAGAATATTACTTCGAAACTAGTCAGCCAGGTAATTTCCTCATATTAATACAGTAAAGAGTTATAACTTTAATCAGTGATTATATAAGTGTTATAGAACAATGAAGAATATTTATATATGCATATTATATGTACTCAATGTATATACATATCAATTATTCATTGAAATAACAGACGAAAAACTTGCGCACAGAATCTATAAACCATTAAATGTATCTGCATTAATTACCAATTAATTATCAAAAAAAGGGTAACATGTGTAGCTTAAAAACAGTGACGTCATCAATAAACCAATAGAAGTTCGGATGAGATCAATACAGACGAGAAGGACTGGGGTGATAAGGAGGAGAGCGAAGGAAGATGAGAAAGAGAGGAGTAGGAGAAGAAAAAGAGTGTGAAAAGGTTGCAAGAAGTAGTAAGAAGAGGACAGAGATCTTAAGCAGGATTCGAAGAGAATAACGAGGAAAGTGAAGATACAGGGGAAGAAAAAAGAGCAGAAGTGTTGGGTAGGGATGAAGGAAGTGACAGAGGAGGACAGCACAGGAAGAAAGGACAAAGTAGTGGTAAGTTAGTAGCAGTAGAAATTAGTAGAAGACTAGTAGTAGTTTTTCATTTAGAAACGCTTTCAACTGCAGAAGTTATGCAACTTCAAAATTCAACGTGTCCGAGAAATAGATTTTGCCTGGAGCCCTATATCAGGCACAGGGTTTCTTTACGTGCCGTAAATCTACGACATTTACTTTCCGTAGAAATTGTATTATCTATCAAATGCATTGTCCTCTGCCAGAAGAAGAAGAAGAAGAAGAAGAAGAAGAAGACGCAGAGGAGAAGTTGGAATAAGATAGAGAGGAAAAAAGATGGAAAAAGAAGCTTTATGTGATGCTTGAGCTATGACTTGATGCTGCTTTGTTCCAATGGAACAATGGCCTTAATTATAGCTGAAGAGATTTCAAGAGTCTAACATTAGGCAGTGTTTTGTAGAGTTAGGATACGTCACAAAACAATATTCAAATTGACATCGTTACAATTCATACAAAGGCTCAAAGAAAATGTAAACGAACAGTCTTGACATTTTATATCTGATACTTCAGAAAGAAAGTAGGTTAAAAGACAAACAACAACACAAAACAACCGAACATCACTTTTACGAATAATAATTATGCTATTGCATAGTTGTACATCTTTTATTTTGCTCATATAATTGAATTGATGCTTATGCAACTGCAATTTTCCACAAGGTAACTGTAATTTTACAATTAATAATTATTTTTTGCGAGTGTGGTTAATCTTCTAGCAAGAAAGTTATAACTTTCAAGGATATTCTGTATGTAAACAAACAAACTACATTTAATTTGTACAAATTATCCTTTTATAACTACGTATCTAATGCATCTTTCAAGAAACAGTCAGTTGTGACATTCTTATTTTCTTCCTTTCTTTCACACCTAATTCCTTGTTTCATTTAATTACTCACTCATTTTCTCACCCATCGTGTGAATTCATTAATTTCTCTTCTCCTTTTGTCTGCTGCATACTCACTTATTTCTTTCTTTTCATCCGTTCTTTCTTAATCATTATTTTAATCTTTCTTAATTCCCGTACATTTCTCTTTTTTACCTTTCATTCTTCCTTTTCACTTACAGTATGTTCGGAGTATAAGTATCAAGAATCTGTTGTAATGCTGAAAAATTAATTTCCAAATGTACATAAAAGACGTCACACTCACTAACAAGGACAACGTGTTATTAACAAGAGAAATATAAAACCGACTCCAATAATTGAGGGATCCACTGCAAGAAGGAGCTAAGCCACAAAATTATGAAAAATGATATTTCATGTGTTTTAGCCTAGATCATATATGTAACAGATAGATCATCCCTATGTTAAAATCGGCAGCACTTTGAAGAGAACAACCGCCAGGATCGCTACACGTCCGCCGTAAACGAACACGAGATGGCAGTACAGTTGCTAATGCAATTCAAATGGAAATTATGACGTGACTCCTTATGTAACAACTAAATGGCAGCATAGTAAACCTGACAAAAGTTGTTACCGTCAAAGCCTATAAGGCCAAGCTATCTGGGTATATATGATCTAGAGTTTTAGGCAGCTCCTATCATCTATTGTCCTTTCCCCAAACTATATAGATATGGCGTTGCACCAGCCAGTGCTAGAGCATTCTGACTAAATCTAGGAATTCCTTTCTCTCGAGCTTTCCAGTGCAAGGGGGAGCTATGCCACAGCAGTTCACTTATTCTAACTTTTGAAGCTAACCTACATTTTATGTCTTTAATTTTAAGATTAAGTAAAGTGATTATATGCTACATAAAAAAATTACATGTAATATTTGTTGTATTAAACTATGCAAATGGGGCTGTTCGTTAAATATAGATAAGAATAAAACGTTTCTTTCTTATTCAACTGTTAGCGGTTGTTATGTATGAAAGGCTTCCTAAGTACAGAAACCATTATTCTGGACGAGATAATGTAAATAAAACCTAAATAATCAGTGTGAAGTCCATTGCTGAGATGTATTGTCTATATGAAAGACTATCAGAACTCAGGAATGACTCCTGTTAAATGCGATATGTATGCCAAAGTTTTCGAAGCTGAAATATAAATTTTAAGTTACTTCATTCGGACACCCCTAAAACTTGTGACAAATGGCAGGTTATTGAAAGTGATGATTATACCTCTTGAAGTTGCATATCATCAAAGAAAAGCTGATAAATCATGTGTCAAGATGAAAGAATTGACTTCAGCTTATTCAAGTAGAGACTGTGACCATTGTCTTTTTACATACGGCCTGCAACAAGCCTTACCAACACCGCGGATTTCAACCGAAACAATATTCTACCAGAGGCAGTTGTGGATATACAACCTTTGTTTACACATATGCAATACAAATCAGGAGATAATGTGCATGTGGTTTGAAAATATTGAATATTCGGGGATTCTGTGAAATTGCTTAATGTTTGTTCAAAGTTCTCAGTAATCCAGCAAATGTACCAGTAATGAACAAAAGGAGGCTGTTTTTTTTTTCCGATTCATTCAATGATCAGAACAAAAACAATCTTTTGTTTAATCGGACAGTCTAGGTTAAAACAGCCATTCAACGTCATTACAATGGACACCAAAGATTTCAAAGCTTTTCAAATATTGTACAAACAGATGCCGAAGATGGACATAAATTTGAAATCAGGAACATTGCTACTGTTAAAGTAAATAAAACATCTGGCGCACTTTTCAACGTTTACATTTTGACTTCGAAAACTGGCACATGTTTAGGATTTTAAAAAAGATGCTAGGACGTCAATCTAAGAGCATGTCTCCTATAGCCTCTCAGAAATTGAAATTCCTCGTTTCCATATTATCATATACCAACTGTGCATCACAATGTTTATAAGAACTTAAAGTCAAACTCTTAAAAAAAATAGAGCATCCACTGTAGATGATGTTGAAAATATTAAAAACCTTGCAAATCTTGTCAAGTTAAACTATTTTAAGTTACATATAAAACTAAAATATTGTAATTTTACATAATAATATTAATAATTTGATGTTGCTGAACACTTTCTAATGTTAATATTTGAATAACTGGAGAATATCTTTAATTCATAGGCAAATTAAAGTAATACTTGTACTTTCATCTCCATATAGCCTATTTAAGGTATACATAGTTGAAGTTTATTAGTGGTTCTGACCTCAATGGAGTCCTTTAAATTTTTTAATAAATACTTTCTTAGATTTATAAGTTGATTATAATTAATTTAAAAAAATAAAATTATTACCATAATCATTAAAATATTCCTCATAGACCCTTTTCGTAAAAGTCTTATTTTCTCCCTTTATGGCTGATCTGGCATAACTCCTTCTTGCAGTAGACTCCTCAATTATAAAAAGGGAAGAGCCAAGAAATCCCTAATTATCTGCCTAGCACATAGGCCTACATCTGTGGAGTAAATCATAGCTTTGTAACAATTAGGTGATTGAAATAATTAATCTCTAAGAATAACATTACCAATAAAATTAGCTTTCGTTTAAGCTATTTCTTTGAAAGAAAGTGACTGATTTTTAGCTACAGATTAAATATACAATAACGAAGCACGTGAGATTTATGTTTTATTACCTTGCTTTCATTTCCTATCTCTCTTCTTTTAGTTTTGCCTTGTAATGATCAGCCTTGTCTGTAAGGAGGCTAGTTCAATGTTCTGAAGAATGGCCGAGAAACCCGACTAACAATGCGGCATTTGAAGTTGACAGGAATAATAATAATAATAATAATAATAATAATAATAATAATAATAATAATAATAATAATAATAGTCTACATAGCTATCTATTTTTATTGTCAGTGAATCTCCTGACTTATAAACAGGAATCTATTCTATCAATACGCTAAAGCAGTTATAGACTTTTTTCCTGCCTTCCTTCATCTACTCCCTTCTTTCGTGATTTTGTTGAATTGCTTTTCTTCTTTCTTCCGTTTGAATAGCAATTCAGTGCGATTCGTTATTACATAGTAAAATAAAATAATTAATAACAAATAATAATAATAATAATAATAATAATAATAATAATAATAATAATAATTCACTTTTTAATTTCAAATATTAATAAACTTTTATGTAATCACGCTCCATATGCAATTAATTGTTCATTCATTCTTTCATTCATTATTTTCTATATTTTATTAACTTCTTTTTTATAAACTGAGCTCAACCACCAACCAAATACTCTACGACAACATCCGATGAAACGATTACCGTATGAGGTTCTCACGTTGTCATCTCGCCTGTTACGACAGCACAGGGCATCGTACAGTACATCGTAGAATTCTGCAGAACGTACTTTGTTCTAGTGGTAACACTACTTTCACTTTGATAAACAATATCGGACAGATGAAACGAAGTGCAATACCTGTACATTCTGCTGAACAAAAGACTTAGCTCACGTATTCAGCGCAGGAAGGAAATCTGATCCGGAGGAAGATCAAGGTTACTCTCAGCAAGGAACCAACGAAACCGAAATATGATACGGTGAAAGTGAGAATGGTCTGGGGAAGGCCAAGGAGAAAAGAATCCGCAGCTGATGCAGAGGGAGAGAGTCGCATCGTGACTTGACAACTTCGTTTTAGTGCGTCGATTTAAACTCGTATTTTTTTGTTATTTTATACCTACTTCACCTCTGTGGACCACAAGATGAGTTGTAAAAATGTAGGTATACGTTTACTTTCTCACTATGCCACCGCGGAGGTTCAGTGGCCAAAACGCTGAATTCATAATCCTGTGGACTCCGATCTGTGACGTGTTGGGCAAGTCCGTGGTCCCGGCAAAGGCTGGTTCACAATAAACCGTGAACGGAAACGATAACGAGAACAAGAATGGAAATATTGTTAAAATAAATGTATTTAAATGTGAGCTTTCACAATAATTAATTGTTAAATACAGTTAACTATTGTGAATGCTCACATTTAAATACACTTATTTTAACATTATTTCCGTTCTCGTTCTCTTTGTCGTTTGCGTTCACGGTTTATTGTGAACCAGCTTAACACAGGTTTTCTCCAAGTGTTCCGGTTCCTCTGTGGCACTCCAACAACTCTCCATCATCATCTCATCTCACCGGGTGTAATGTAGACCAGCCTCCTACAGTGCACCATGGGAAACAACTCTGTCGGTAAATTGGTCTGGTTTCATACGTGTGAATGACGAACAGTCAAGTATCCGCATTAAAAAATCTTTCTTATAAGGAACAAAGAAAATATTTTGACATTAAAAAATAAATTTCGATGTATTGGTAAGAGCACGAATTTCCCGACTTTACTACTGGGGGGGGGGGGGGGAAGACTTGGTATTCCATCTTTTCGTCAATCCATCGAATCGTATAACCAGCCTTTATGTTTGTCTATCTGCCCTTCTGTCCGTCCATACATCTATCCTTACATCTATTCATCTATCCGCCTTCTTCATGTCTGTCCTTAGGGTCGTCCATTCAATCGTCTTTCCATCCTCGAACTGTTTCACCGTTCATCAGTCAGCCGGTCCTGTATGTCTCTATGATTGAAAATTCATTAAAAGTCTTTCCTTCCCAACATCGTGTAATGTGCGTATATTCAGTATGAGTACATTTTTGTAATAGAAATTACACCAATAAAATTTCAGAAGTTTCACTCGAAAATAACAGTAAAAAAGCAAACACGTAATTTTTCATGTAAAAAATGACGACTTATCCTAAATTAGCGGCAGCTACTTCCTTTTAGATTTTCTCTTGCATATGAATTATGAATAAATACTCTCAAAAACAATGTACACCATTGTCTAAATTTTAAAAAGCAGATAAGCTTGAAGAGTTGTCTTCAAAGTACATATTTGCAATGTCAGTAATGACAAACAGTGCATATTTCTTAAATAGTACCATCACCATATCATAATCATTGTCTTCCATTTCTTACTTTCTTTTTAGCGCATTCGCAATTGTCAGGCTCGTTTCTTCATCTTTTCCTTTGCCTTCCAAGTGACCAATGACCTTTGAGATTGTAATTTTAAAATAAATTATCTTTGCTAGTCATCCAGCATTCTCTTAGTATGATCCATTCTACTGGAAGAAAGGAGTGATTTTTCTGAACACCCGCGGTGAATTAGTTGCCTACCGGCAAGCTCTTTGTCATATATAATATATCTTATTGCACGCATCAATACTTGTAATGTCAATTTTTTGTCAATACAATTTCTTTCGTATAATGACGAAATCTCAGTCAAATAAATAAAATCCAAAAACCGAAATTTAGTTCGTAAAATATAGCATTGTAATATGCGCTATGCTCATCACGAGAATTGTTTAGAAAATAAATAGGTAGGCTGAGAAACTTAGTGATGGTCACTTCTTAATACTTAAGTATGTCTTGAACTTGGAGATTTAAAGAATAAAATCTTTATCATGATGATTTCATGTCAACTCACAGTAGTATAGAGTGTAGTGCTAGGCAATGCATGAAGACGTAAGCTTATAAATCATTCGTTCTGAATATAAATACTCATTGTTACTCTCTTATTAATAATTTCATATTTTCCGCTTAAACCTGAATACAATTATGTTATATTTATGACTGAAACGACGAATTAAGTTTTCATGATGTAAAATAGTTTTTAGAGCGTAAATGTGCTCTTTTGCATCTATCATAAATCTTACGTTCTAGCGGAACTACATTGCGTTTAATAACATTTTCGTTGATATTTCGTGTTGCGGATCTTTGTTTGAGCTACTTTTTCCTTCTGAGAGGAATAGGGATAAAGGACTAAGTACTTATTAACCATAAAGACATGTATCATGTAATATACTACATGTTGAGGAATAGGGACAAAGGATTAAGTAGCTATTTATTAACCTATTAACCATAAATACATGTAGTCTATCAAGTAAAATGTACGAGTATTTAAATGTTGTTATGATAAAACTTTCATATAAAGACTACTAGCGTTCTGAATAGAGTTCGAAGTCTATCATACTTCATAATACTGACCACAAACTATGAGTCCCTTTCTCGTATAGAGAAATATATGCATAATGCTCCTTTACGTATTTTTGTAAGTTACATCCTCTTTTTCGATGTATCCTCCTTGTATTCTTTAATACTTAATGCTCGTATTAAATTGTGAAATACCGTGCGAGACATCATACCGTCTGTATATAATATAAACCGTGTTGTTTTGCAGTACCGCGAATTTTGAACATCTTTAATTTTTCAAAGCGAATTTATCGTTGTAGTAGGGCCCATTTGAGCTAGAATATAGCAATTATAAAAGATCAAGGTAAAGTAAAGTCATCCCCATTACAGACCATGAAGGCTCTTAGGGCCGTATTCATAGACATTATTAGCGCGGGCTTTCGGTGGATGATCAGCGAACTAACGTTTTTCGTATTCATAAACCAGTGTTAGCTATATGATATGATATGAATCCTGTTTAGCACGCTCGTAGCGCGGGCTAGCGAAATGTCTATGAATAGCACCCATAGGGATTCAAAGGAGATTATGTACAGGCAATCGGCATTAATAGCAGTAAGAATGTCAATCTACGTGCCCGCCGCCTTGTCCCCAAGT